>NW_022146029.1:996740-1580268 GCF_002938485.1 Sitophilus oryzae
ATTCTCTTTATCCGATGCGCTGCAAACGACTATCGCCGCGCAGCGACGCAGAGCTAAATTAAGTCTTGGACAGGCTGATGGCAACGCCGCGCCAGGACTAATCTAAGTGAATGGTGACATTCTGAAATATCATTTACTGTGTCTCTCCGTGTTATTCTACCTTACGCAACATTACTGGTCTCAAGCAGACTGTGACCTATTGTTGTCTTCATTTGGTTCGCCCAACGGTTTGGAGAAATCTTCCTGTAGATGGTTTACCGTTTACTTTACTGTCCACAATTAATTGATTTTCTAGACCATTGAGATATTCCTGTGTGGCCAAATTATCCTAAATAAGAATGATTTATAGATGTTGAGAGAGTCTAGATTGGTTATTCGGTTGTTCAAGAATTAAAATTTTTACGATGAGATCAATGGGTTTTTAAAATCAAATTAAAATAAATTTTTTCAAATTTATTTTAAAATCATGTTGTATAGATATTTTTACTACTAATTTATTTAACATTTATATAAGTGTTATATAACTTCTCTCCGAAATGTCTATATATCAAGGTTTATAAAACATTTTCGCTCAAGCTGAAAACATTTTTTAGTTGATCTATAGTGATACTCAAAAACCATTTTAAAACTTTTATACTTTAGAGCTTTTTAAAATTTTAAATCAAAGGCTACCAAATGTCTCTTAAATATTCTGTAACAAGTGAGTTGAAAGTTAATTACTTTACCAGATTGAAATAGGCACCTATTAGTTCTCTTTGATACAGTCGTTGGTTAATATTTACGTTCTAATTTTAAAATTCTATACGGTAGGTACTGGATGGGACAGGTGTAATAGGTTTGTTCCCACCAGCATTTCGGGATCGTTTCGAAATCGTACTTGAAACGGTTTTCTTGCACTTTGTTAGCATGCGCGGACTTCGAATAGTTTCGTGACGGTGCAAAAAGTATCAATGTTAAGAAGATTGCGACATATCTCCGGCGTTCATTATAATAAAAGTACCACCTACATGAGAGACAATAAATAAGTACTCACAAGTTAAAACACCAAATTCTTCTGATTTTTTTTGGAATAAGTATGCATTTCCTATTTCAGACGAGAATGTCATTCGTGTTATTATGAAAGACGTGACAACACTGCCATCCATGCATGCTCCATTTAAAAATAAAAATTGAAGTTTCCAATAATAAATCACTTCTAGCCAATTAAAACCTGTTATAAAACATTTAATGCTTCAAAATTATTTTATAAATATCAATTTGATTTTATAAGTGTTTTATACCAGATGAAACTGATTTATTAAGTTTCCGCCATTATTTATTGCAACCTAAAACTTCATTTCGTCATCCATTTTGTTGGACTGAAATACAAGTGCCATAAAAATTATTTTTCTTTTAATAATAATCATTATTTTTAGAAAAAAACACAAACGATAATTTCAGATTGACAGGAATAAAATAAGTGAAATATCTATATGTATAAATTTTCTACGTAAAATATTTTTTTAGATATTTCTAAACTGCGATAAAATTATGGCGCGTTAAAATTTGCTTGACACATAAATTAAACTGCCTAAAAGGCGAAATATATTATTTATTATTTATTAGACCTCCAGAGTCCAGAGTTGCATCGAAAGCGAACGTGTCCATATTAGCTTGACAATTTACTAATGTTTCTTTGAAGAACCATTTTTAAAATCAGTTTTGTTTTTGATATCTCATCTATACAATTTTATATTTTTGTTACCAGTAATTAAAAAATTAAAATGTAGTGGCATGCAACAAAAATATTTTAACCACAGCAAATATATTATTTATAAAATCTCTTGAAAACCATTATATAACTGTTTTATTAAAATTATTTATATGTTTAGTAAGAGGTTTTGAATATAACTATAAAATTTCAAAATATCACTTATAAACATATTTTAATACAGGTCTACAAAAAATTTATTGATTTATAAAGTGACAATCTACCTATAAATCTTTTATAAAACAGTTTTATAAATATTTTGTAATGTACTCAATATTATTTTGTAAGCGTTATCGGAGAGTTTTTAACGTACTTCTAGATAAGTATATTGTTTTGTAAACCTGCGCCTTTTTCGTGTTTATAACTATCGTATTAGAGTTTATAAAGCACTTAAAAAATAGTACATATTTATAATGAATTGTTATATAGCACTCTATATAACCATTTTAAGCACATTTGTGCCACTTGGGCGGACAGCCAAGAATAAGGAATGATATCATAAAACAACAAATGGGTATAGATGACACAATATCGCCGGGCCGCTGATTTGGTACGGACATGTGGAGAGAATGAAAAATACAAGACGAACTAAGGAAATCATACAAGAATCTATGGTGAAGGTCGATAGTCTCTAAGTTTATTTGTAGTGTATTTTTAATTTTTGATGTTGTAAGAAAATGAATTTAAGTTACAGATAATAAGGTTTTTAAACTTATTGTGTAATTCTAATTTGTTAATAGTAAACTTTAACTTAATTTGTTAATAGTCAATTAATTAAAATATGCAATATTAACATCTCAAAGGCATTAATTAAAATCGGTATCAAGTATTTTTATGCTAATATAACCGAATTGTTATAACGGTAGTAAAATGTATTTCCATTATTTTATTGCAATAATATGTGCATTTATTTACAGTGGTAATTATTTTTTAACATTGTTTCTTATCACGAATATTGGGGTAGATTAAAAAAATAGTTAATCGACATCCTATGAATAACGGGAATATCAACTAACAAATATTTCTTTGATTCATCAGCGAATTTGATAATAAATACTTCGGTGTTGGGTTTTAACAGTTTATGAAATAAATTCATATAATTAAAAAAGATAATAGACGGCTGTTATTTGTAATTATGTTTGTCCTTATATTCTTATTGTATTACTAGTTTCTTCTCCAATGTTTTTTGTAATTTTGTTTACATCAAATTGAGGCAACACCAAGTAACAATTCGATATGTAAAAATGTAAACATTTTGGAACTTTTTTTAATTTGTAATTGAGATATATCATGATAATTATGGCAACTTTTCCATGACAGTGACGTTAAAAAATCGATAAACTATATTATACCGGGTGCGTCTCAAAAGTATACTCAAAAGCTCACCCCCTATAACTTTTTTATTTTTTCAGATAAATAAACGAGACTTGGTATGGTAGTATATGACCTAAATTGGGATTGTTTGGCATATTCAATTGTTTTTGGTCACTTCCTATGTCACCGGAAATGACTACAACTTTTGATTTTTAAATTGCATTCTTGGTATATTTTTATTTTATTCGATAGAAAATGACATTCTGAATAGAATGACATATCATATGCCAACTTTTGACATTCTCGCTAAATAAAAAATTATATTTTATATTTTAAATTTCAATCTAGGGTGCCATGACCATGTTAAAAACACTAATTTTTAATCAAGGGGCCTTGGAAAAATAGATTTGATCGTCTAATATTTTTAGTGTCTTATCCTGGCCGGTTAAAAGATGCCCAAATCATATTTTCAAACATATCTCAATTTTTTAAAATGGAATGAGGGTGGCTCATTAGGATATTTAGAAAAAGCATTTTTTTTACGAATAACTGATTAAAAAACCAAACCACACACTTGGTATTTCGAGTCATTTTTTTTGTTATGAACCGTATGTTATAATTTCAAATAAATTATATGCGAAAATGTCAAAAGTTGTCATATGATATGTCATTCTATTCAGAGTGACATTTTCTATTGAATAAAGTAGAAAAATACCGAGAATGCCATTTAAAAATCAAAAGTTCTAGTAATTTCCGGTGAAACAGGAAGTGACCAAAAACAATTAAATACGTCCAATCAATCCTAATTTATGTTATATACTGACATACCAAATCTCGTTTTTCTATCTAAAAAATTAAAGAAGTTATAGGGGTGAGCCACTTTTTGAGACGCACCCGGTATAGGGGTGTTGATGCGGACCAAAAGCAAAGGCATACTTTTAATGCTACTGTTGCTGTATGGTCATCATTACTGTCTTCTTCAAAAGCCAATATTTTCAACAAAAATAAAATTATTGAGATAAACCAAAAAATTAACAATCGAGAAAAAATCATCTAGATGATACAGTTATTGTTAAATTCCTTACTTTGTTAAATCATTTCACGGAGTGTTTCAAACTTTCGCTAAAATAACATTTCGCTTTTCCTTGTATAATAGATAGATGGGGTTTAGAATTTTTAGAAAAAGAGGATAAAAAATATAATAATTTTGCTTCAAGATGCTTTAACAATCATGAAGATCGATCAACTAGAATTTATTCAACATTAAATTCATGTATTTAATGTGTCCAATCGTGCTGGTCGTCAGTGTAGAAATAATATACCTATGAAATTAAAATAATGTGTGGTAAAACTAAAAAAATTAAAAGCAATTCTAAAATACAGATTAAGAACCTATTTCTAAAGTTTAAAAAGAACATTTCGTATTCAAATTGGTAGTTACTACAAGCTAGAAATAGCCCTAATTATAGAATCGCGTGTACGCCAGTACACATTTTTAACATCGTAGATTTATTGATTCTCACTGAACTAAATAATCCACAATTTTTATTTTTAACGTTATATGGGTTGGTTCATTTATGTTCAATGAGGTTACAATGTTATTCGGGTTGGTTCATTTATGTTCAATGGGGTTACCGAGGAAGTTACCTATTCTAGGCCTTAAAACTATTTTTGGTACTTAATTTTCGGAGTTTCGTTTCGTATGGTAAGTTTAGAATACTTTCCTAGATTGTCGATATAGAACTTATGATATGAAACTGAAATTCAATAAACTATGATCATTAATGACAAAAAATACAGTATATTCCATAAAAATAAGTCATCGACAAGAATATGATATACAGGGTGGGTCTTATAAGTGCAAAAAATATGTTTAGGGGTATATAGACCACGTCTATGAGGAATTCTTTTTGAAAAAAAAACAGTTTGTAACACAAAAAATAGTGTATCCAACTTCAGTGAGTGAGTCTACAAAAAGCTACTATGCTTACCGAGGAAGTTAAAAGCCTCAAAAGGGTAAATAAAAATAATAATTTGTTTATTTTTAAGAACATTCGTAAACCATCTTTCTTGAAATTTGGTACTTTTTCATACATTTTACTGCCAAAACGAATGGGGACAATGTAAAATTCCATAAAATTCCTGAGGGGATATTTTCCATTAGAGAGCGTAGTACCCTCTACTCGACGGACAGTAGTACCCTTTCAAGACTTTCCTAATAAATTGTGTGACAAATTTTAAGAAAAACGGTTTACCAATATTCTTAAAAATAGACAAAATATATTATCTTTATTTACCTTATCGAAGGCTGTAACTTCCTCGGGAAGCATTTTCATACGGACTTTTTGTTTTATTTTAATCCGAAGAAACACCTACTCATGTTAGATACACTATTTTTTGACACCTTCTATATTTATTTTGTCTAAAGACCTACCAGCCCCGAAAACATTTCCATTTATTTAAGACTCACCCTCTATAGTTATGATTCACTGTGAATAATTTTATAACCTATTAAATTAGAGGCAATTGAAAATTTTTGAATCATGTTATGTTTTCAATACAACTAGTTTTTAACTAATCTTTAAGATGGGGTTTGATAGTAAATAAGTATAGTGTTAAGTATATTTTTGATAACTATTGCCTTTAAAAGTTAACTATTTAATATTAAAAAAAAGTGACCCATTTTTCTCGAAAAAAAAGCCGCAAATAATCGAAAAATGACAGTTTTGCTCGAAAACATTATAAAACAATTCGGTAACTTTTTGTTTTGCGAACCTTTACTCCGTAGAGCTGGTCACAAATATGTATCACCGTTGTATCACAAAACTAATGCACTTTTTGGACTGTGACTTTTTTTCACAAAAAAGTATGATCCAACGTACAGAAATGTCACGATGCAACCACGACGCAACTAAATTGGTACGGTCTTCCACGTTAATCATATTCCAATAATTAAAAAGTGACAGTTGGTCCGGATGACACCTAGCGGCGAATTATTTAATTTTAAATTAGGACAGTTTTGCTCGTTAAAAAGGCGCTTTTCACAAAATTTTGAATTGTGTCATTTTTGTCGGAAAGCAGCGACTATAGAAAAAAAACTGACTACGCCACTGGATTGTTCTTAAAAAGTACCTTAAGAATGTTTTCTTCAAAAGCCAATATTATTTTTAGAATTTAATTATTCCGCGATTAAAGTTATGGCCAATTTTCAATATGGTCCATAATGCAAAAAGACCCCGTAACACTTGGTAACTATTGACATATATGACATTGGCATGCCTCAGAAATCG
Source organism: Sitophilus oryzae (assembly GCF_002938485.1). Lineage (NCBI taxonomy): Eukaryota > Metazoa > Arthropoda > Insecta > Coleoptera > Curculionidae > Sitophilus > Sitophilus oryzae. Next base: position 1,003,095 of record NW_022146029.1, read on the forward strand.
AGCTCTTGACATCTATACCCAAAGTCTATGTCGGTTTCGCTTTATCTAGTCAGGAAATAGGTTTTCTCTGTTAAAATATGCCAATTTTGACCACCCTGTATAAGCCCGCATTTCATATGCAGAAAACAAAACTGCGGTGTGAAATAGTTTGACTTACCTATCTTGAATCAATTTTTTAAAAAAAGACTTGGTATTTCGACGTTAACGCCACCAACCTAAAAAATAAAAATAAATATTTTATGTAAATTGACACTGTGTTATAACTTAATTAAGCTTGTTACACGTAAATAACTTGGTATAGGTATCTCTTCCCAACATCACCAGCAAAAATAAAGAGAAAACATAAACTGCTCAAAACAATAAAATTATCGCATATTTTCTAAAAAAAATATTAATTTGAACAACAAGACACTTTGAATTCCCTGACTTACGATTTTAAATAGTATGGACACTGTGAAGGGAAATTCGATACAATAAGCCTATGCGCTGATCTTTAATTTTTAGCCGGCCGACTATTTAGTTGCAAAAGTGAAAACAATACATACTTATGAAGTCGATCGGCCGACTATTTGATTGCATGTGGGCGCAGCTCCATAAGGATATATCGGTTACAAATATGCAACTAAATAGTCGGCCGATTAAAAATTGTCTGTCAGCGCATAGCCGGGCTACGCAATGTAATCAAATATTGGGCCAATCGGCTCCATGAGAATGTATTGTATTCATTTTTGCTACTAAATAGTCGGCCGACTAAAAATTACATGTCAGTGCGTACCCTAATTATCCTAAAAGAACTTAATAGCGAAAGGCAAAAAAATGCATGCTTCATTTAGAAATATGTAATAATTAATAATTACTTTTATTCAAATATGCGATAATTGTTTTGAGTAGTGTATTTAGAAAGTATGAATGAATTTTACTTCTTGTGAACACAGTTTTCTAAACATGTCATATCAATTTATTAATTTTATGAATTGTTTTTTTAACAATATGATCGAAAAAAAAAACTCCTTTTCGATGGCTATGAAATGAATACCTCTGTCATTTTTTATGTAAAATTATACAGGGTATTCCGAATTGTATTCCGGAAACTTCGGCAGCATATTCTGCAGATAAAAATAAGTAAAAAAGTTCGTATAAATGTATGTCCTAAAATGCTTACTTTCAGAGATACAGGGTGTAGAATTTTCATTTTTATTTCGATTTTTTCTAAATAATTTCAGATGCAACGTCAAAATTTGGATGAAAATTGGCGTCTAGGAGTTTTTTGACATGAGAAATTTGATTTTGATATCAATATGACTCCTACTAGTAGAGGGCGCTACCTACATGTGTTTTAACTGTTTTGAAGCATAATAACTTTTTGTCCGTACCTGTATAAAACTACTGAGCGAAAAAATATACATCTCTGTGACTTTTTACGTAAAAAATATGTCTTTGTAAAAATCGCTACGAGCAACCGTTCTTAAGATATTTAGCATGGAAATAGACAATACATGTCATTATTACGAAAAATAAACACGTTGAGTATAGTTATTTCACTGAAATAATAAATTTAGGAAATTTTTATTTTTTTTTTAAATTAATCATAAATCTTTCTGCAAAAAATTATGATAAAACAGTTTCTGTTGAACTTTTGGTATATAAACATATTTTTGATTTCAGACTAATAACTGTTTAGTCAACATGTTTAATTTATGTTAATGTTTTTACCAAGAGACCTTTTTCACGTAAAAAACGTCGTAAATGTATATTTTTTACTCAGTAGTTTTATACAGGTACGGACGAAAAGTTATTACTATTCAAATCAGTTAAAAATACGTAGGTGTCGCCCTTTACTAGTAGGAGTCATAATGACATAAAAATCAAATTTCTCATGTCAAAAAACTCCCAGACACCAATTTTCATGCAAATATTGACGTTACTTCAGAAATTCTTTGGAAAAAATCGAAATATAAATGAAATTTCTACACCCTGTACCTCCGAAACTAAGCATTTTGGGACATACGTTTATACGAACTTTTTACTTGTTTTTATCTGCAGAATATGCTGCCAAAGTTTCCGGAATACAACTCGGACCACCCTGTATAGGGAATGTTATCGATTGTCATTCCCAAGCTAACTGGATTCCATTTTTTTTTCGATCATACGTTAATATAAACTTTGGTAGTATGTAACCAACATTAACCTATCTATTATGATTTTAAAAAAATATACAATATATACCAAACCAAACTTTAGGCAATTCACTTTTTTCTTCAAGTGTATATAACTTTGTAATAAAATAAAATTCTCTAATTCCAAATTTCTAAAAGAAGACGCATTTTGATGTCTAATCGATAATCCATTTCTACAAACTTAACAAGTTTTACTAGAACTAATTAGTTCTAGATTAATGATATGTCAAACATCATTGTGTTTACTATCCTATTTGATTGTTATATTTTTTCTTGATGAGTTGAAATTTAGCCATGGAATTACAAATGTACCACCATGTACTGGGCTGTGAGCTACCTATAAATGCCATTCTTATTATAAGTGGAAAGAAAGGAGTCTATTGTCCATTTTCTAAATATAAATAATGTAGAAAAACTATTGGATATTATTTCTAGTAACTTTTTAGTAGTTATGAACTGAAAACAATTATTTTTTGTAGGAAAGTGTATTTTTTAATTTCAACTATTATTTTTTTATTTATTTCATTCGAAAATATATAGAAAATATTTAATTATAACTTCAATAATCGAATAATAAATACTTTTGCCTGCCAATATTAAGAAAATTAGTCCATAGTCGACATCTATCGGTAAAACTATTAACGATATGTGTATTGTTGGTGGTCTAACGTTTCACCTACGTCTATTGAAAATTTTTATTAAATTTGCCTTCACCATTTCATCAATTAAGTAGGGAATATAAATTAAATTAATGTTCATTATTAATTGAGTGTTCTGTATATGACAAGGGGATTCAGGCATAAATTAAATGATTTTTTTATATAATATAAATATTAAAATATATTTCTATGGGATTTATAATGTTATATTTATTTCAAATTATTTAAAATATAGATTAGAATAAAATATCCAACTTCATAATAGAAAGCCTTGACAAGATATAAAAGAACAAAAAAATACATGGATGCTGAAAAAAAAATTAAACCTAATTTATTAATTCGATACCAGGAATTTTTTTGAAAATTCTTAGTTTTCACAAAAAAAATGATTTTTTTAATTTTTCAGTTAGAAAACTTAATAGTATCTTGATAATATGGCTGTAGGTAGTACATTAAATTTAGAGGAATAAAAACACAGTAAAGAGAAAATATTATGTTCCATTTTTCGATATACAGGGTGACCCAATACTCCGTGGACATAGAACTAGGTACTATGTATTTTTGGAATCAAAATAAGTTCAATTGGACATAATCTATCTCTATAAAAAAAGTGCTTCGTTTGACCGTTAGAGGGTGTTTTTTTATTTAAAAATTTTAAAAAAATAAAAATATTTTTAAGATATTTCAGGAACCGATATTCCGATTTTAATGAAATTTGGGATGCCTATGTTTTGCTAAGTGCTTTAACATTTGACTTTCACAAAAAAAATGTACCGGAAGGGTGAAAACTACCCTCAGCAGTAAAATGGTTCTCCTAGTATTGTATGTTTTTTTTGTAATGTTTAAAAATGCCACATAGTTATTGAGAAAAACAATTTTGGAGAATTTTTTTTCAAAAGTAGACTTACAAAATATACAGGGAATTCCATTATTCCGTGGACAAAGAACAACTACGTATTTTTGCTTCAAAATAAGTTATATGTACACAATTTAACTCTTTACAAAAGTGCTCCGTTAGAGGACAATCAATCAAAAATGCCCACGAACATTAATTAATTTAAAATTTATGAAGCTTACTGTCAAATATCATTTCTGATACTAACATAAAATTCCATATTTTCACCAACTAGAAGAATAATAACTACAAGAATATTTTTTTATTTATTATTAAAACACTGTTACTTTTACACTGGACGCGGGTTTCGCTAACCATGTTTTTTTTTAATCAATTTATTTATTCCCTCATATAAAACATATATACAACACATAAATAATGTACAGCATATACATATCATAGAAGATCTGGGGACCTTCTTCATCTGTCGCAGCATCAGTGATCTGTTGGTACCAGATCCTGGCCAGATGGTATAGAAGGCATTCTTTTTTTAATTATTTTTGTCGTCGATTTCTGGATTAATGGTAATGTATGGTTCTATTTAATATTAACTATTTAATCCTCTTTTTGAATTGTATAAATTTCAATTTTTTTACCTCCTCTGCTAAACTATTGAATGTTTGAATTGTTTTTGTTTTTAGTCTCTGTGTTAATGTCTTATTTTTTACTTTATGGCTTCTAATATGTGACTTTCTCCTTGTTTGGTAATTGTGAACTTCCTTTTTTGTATTTAATTTAATATTCGTTTTTATAGTATTGTTTTTTATGTTATACAGCAGTAGCAAGCTATTAAAAAGTATGAATTGTTTTATATCTAGTTCTTGCACTGTATCAAATAATATGTGTGTTGGTGTTCTTTTGTGTAATTTATATATTAATTTTAAAATTTTATTTTGTTGACGTTGCAATGAGTTTAAATTCTTTTCGATCGTATTACTCCATATATTCATTAAATAGTTCATCCTTGAGGTAAACAGTGCGTGATATAAAGGTCTCCTCATGTTATTTGGTGTCAATTTTTGAATTTTTATTAAAGCTGCAATTGTGCGTATATTTTCAGCTTTACTACATGAGCATCCCATTTCAAAATATTTTGTATTTTTAACCCTAAATAGTTTGTTGATGTTTCTCGTAGAATATGGTTTTTTAGTTTTATTTGTAAGTTTAATTTTTGTTTTGTGGTTTTAAATATAATATATTCTGTTTTTAGCTCGTTTATGGTTACGAGATTGTTATAGCACCATGTTTGCACTTTTTGCAGGTCTTGGTTGATGTTTGTTTCAAGGATGTTCTGATCTGTTCCTGTATATACTAAACATGCATTGTCGGCATATCCATATATGACGCCATTTAGTGCTAGTTCGCAGAGATCGTTTGTATAAAGGATATACAGGAGAGGTGGTAGATTTCCTCCTTGCGGTATCCCATATGGCGCCATGGTAGTTTTACTTTCAATATTTTCCATGCAAATTTTTTGTGGTCGATTTTTTAAATAGCTTTCCGTTAGTTAATAGCTCAGCTGATTAGTATGTGTTGATTCAGTTTGTATTTTTGTAATTTTTCATTTAATTTGTCTTTAGATATGGTGTCTTTAAGTCAGTAAGTTTTTAAGTCAATAAATACTACCACAGTAATTTTCTTTTTATTGAGATTATTTGTAATATTCTCAATTATACCTAGAACAGCGGTTGTAGTGCTTGATTGGGTCTGAAAGGCGTACTGTTGTTTGTATATTATATTGTTAGCTGATATATGATCTGTCATTCTGCTGTGTCTTTTCTAATATTTTGTTGAGTGAAGAGAGTAATGATATTGGTCTGTAGTTTTGTAGTTCCTCTCGGTTTCCTTTTTTATGTACTGGTATAATGATGGTCTGCTTTAGGTATTCAGGATATATACCGCTCTTTAGCGTGTTATTAATTAATTTATTTAGTGATGGAATTAGAAATTTCCTTTGTTTAATGATAAAGTCATTTGTTATACCGTCAAAACCTGGAGCTTTGTTTTTCTTCATTTTGCTTATAATCTGCTCTCTTTCTCTATTATCTGTTTTGTTGCAGCTGAGTTGGGGTTTTATGTTTTTTCTTAGAGTTGTAATTGTTTGAGGTTGCAATCTGCTAGTCGAGATATTTCTTTCTCTGCTAGTATTTTTCCAACTGAGGCAAAGTAATTGTTGATTTCATTTACGATATCTGTTTGGTTAGTGATTTTGATGCCGTCTGTACTTTTAATTTCACACATGTTAGCATCATCAGCAAATGCACGTCCAGTGTAAAAGTAAAAGTGTTTTGGTGTATTGTGGTGATTTAGTGTTTTATTTTGTATGTAACACCAAAGGTTCCAACCCCCAACTGTAATTATCTACGTATAATTGTGTAAAATTAGGTAAAAATATAAAACTCACACCAAGTTTCAATGATATGGATCTTTTTCAGTCAATTGGGCCATCCTGTACAGACTACACTTATGGTATTTGAACTGATATACTTACTGGTATCTTAATACAGTCAGTCAGTCACATACCTACTGAATTGGTAAAAATAAATTTGTTATTCTAACGACCTCACAACGCCCCAATCATCAAGAAATAAATAAAATAAATGGAATTAAAAAACGGACTAAGTGAAGGCGATGGAGAACAAAATTAATTGTCAATATTTAGGTGGGTGAGACAAGTGTAGGTAGCCCAGTCGGCTGTTACAGATATTTCTGAAACCTACCTGTTCGTATTTCTTACGTTAGCTTATATTAATCTACCATCTGAAATTAGCAATCTTATAAAGTATTATGTGTAGTTTTATTTCAGTTTTCTTGCATTATTGCAAATATATATCTATTTAATGGACTGCTTCTATTTATTTTACTTACTTTTGTTTAAATTTATATTTTAGATACTTATTTGAAGTAGGAATAATATTTGTATTGTATACAGGCTGAGCGTGCATTCTAAGTTTGTGTGAGGTTCAAGTTAACGTCTCCTTTCTGCTGCAATGGCTAAACTGGACGGGACCTACTTGTTTACGCGGAATCCGAACCGCGGTCCTCGGCCATATCATGGTCAATGGCCTACCGACTTAGGAAGTGTCTAAATTAACTCTTACTCACGAGATATCCGATCTCATCCGGCCTTGAACCGGCGTGAATAGGTGTATCAATAGATTTTACACTTTTCCCTTTTTGGACAACAGCACGATGCAAAGTTTCGAACCGGTCACCCGTCCATCCACTAGCATCGCCTTACGTCGCTTAACTTCGGTGTTCTAATGGGAACCGGTGTTTCGACGTAGCTGGGCCGTTGCCATTCTAAGTTTCTAGAGAACTACAATAAAGATATTAGATGGACATGTAAGTTATTGTTGCAAAGTGAGTTTTTATTCCAAAAGAAATTCGAAAAACTTGGAGATTTTTTTTCAGAACACTCGATGATTACTTTGTATAAGATAAATGTAAATCGAATAAATTTAAGTATTATTTGACTTTTGGCAGACGCGGCGTAAATCGTCGACCATGATTTTTTAGTCGGATTATTATACCTTTTGGGGAGTAGTTTTAGGGGAAAAAAATGTAATACCGTGCTCGGCCAGCTTTGGCCTAAAAAATGGTCCCAAATGGCCGAAAAATCAGTTTTTCGGCAAATACCTGCCAAAATAATGCAATTTAAATAAAAATTCTTGTAATAAAATTCTTCGTCCTTATAATTTTTTACGTAGAATTAGTAGTTTTCGAGATATTCCGCCTCGAAGATCCCTGAATTTTCTCCCTAAATCTTAACCCTCCGGAGAGGAATTATTTGTCAAGATATTTTTGAATAGTTGTTCTTAGAGTCTCTTTAAGTAACTCAGAAAGTTTGAAGTATTTGTTTTATGAGTATCACATTTTAATAGAAACCAACTATTCGTGAGTGACTTTCTCCATTTTCTTGGAATTTCCGGAAAGTGTCGTAAACAAAGAAAATTGCATATTAACTTTATAAGTAACAAACATCAATGAGGAATTGGAAATCAATGATAAAGTTCAAAAATTTCCTGTAGTATTCATAGTATACCGGATGCGTCTCAAAAGTGGCTTACCCCCTATAACTTTTTTATTTCTTCAGACTACAGAACGAAATTTGCTACATCAGTATATGACATAAATTAGTATTGATTGAGGCATTCTATTGTTTTCGGTTACTTCCTGTTTCACCGGAAATTACTACAACTTTTGATTTCTAAATGGCATCATCGGTATTTTGTTACATTATTCAAAAAAATGTATACATCTGTATGAAAAGAAATCACTATAGCTATAGGCTAAATATTAAGGCAATTTAATTCTCTGTAAATATCAATAAAATTAAATTATAAAAATATATTTTACGGTATATTTGGCTACCAAACACTAATTATTTAATTGCTTCAAATTTGGAAGAAAAGTTTCAAATTATTAGGATAATAAAATAAATATAATAATTTCATCTATACAGGGTCCGGCAATAGTGCGGCGGGCATCTGTAGCTCCTAAAATAAAAAACTTTAGAATTTTGTTTAAGTGCAAACCTAAAGTATGTACTAGGATGTATTTCAGGAAAATATATTAACTTCCATAGGGTGGCTCAAAAAAGTGTGAGTGGATCGGGATGATTTTTTTTAAATGGAACACCCTGTATATTATTGCATTTTTGGCTTCCTCTCGGATCATTTTACATAATCCTAAGACATGAGTAAATATATTTCGATAATTTCAGAGATATTAATAAATAAATAAATAAAATATATTTTTCAGCCATTCTTAAAAAAATTATTAATAATACAAGAATTGTCCTGAAATCAAAACTATATTAGATATTTACTTTAGATGGTCTGTACTTACTTTGCTATAAATATGGAAATCGTAAATCATACGTTCAAAATTCTACGCCAAACTTTCTAAAATATAAAATCTTTTTTCTTTGTTTTTTTAAATGGAACACCCTGTATATTATTTCATCAATTGGTGGAGAATTAAAAAATGAAAATTTTTTGCATTTAGAGTATTTCAAAATTTTTAACAGTTTCGCAGATATTCCCGGTTTTGTATTTCATATCGCATTTTCCACAATAAATTTTTATCAAAGCCACACCCAATGATTTTTCTCTCGTATTTTACCATTGAAAGCGCCATATGAAATAATACTGCGTGTATCCGGAAAACTATTAAAAATTTTGAAATACTTTAAATACAAAAAATGTTCATTTTTTAATTCTCCATCAAATAAAAAAATAATATACAGGGTGTTCCATTTAAAAAAACGAACAAAAATTATTTTATATTTTTGAAAGTTTGGCGTAAAATACTGAACATCCTATATGATTTACGATTACCATATTTATAGCAAAATAAGAACAGACCTTTTAAAGTAAATATCTAATATAGTTTTGACTTCAGAACAGTTCTTGTATTTTTAATATTTTTTTTTAAGAAGTGTTGAATAACATATATTTTTGATTTATTTTTTAATATCTCTGAAACTATCGAAATAGATTTACTCATATCTTAGGATTATGTAAAGTGATCTGAGAGGAAGCCAAAAATGCAATAATATACAGGGTGTTCCATTTAAAAAAAATCATCCAGATCCACTCACACTTTTTTGAGCCACCCTATAAAAGTTAAAATATTTTCCGGAAATACATCCTCATACATACTTTAGGTTTGCACTTAAACAAAATTCTCAATTTTTTTATTCTAGGAGCTACAGATGCCCGACGCACTATTGCCGGACCCTGTATACACAATACTGAATATGATCATAAAAAATACTGATCAGGAAAATAAAAAATTGCCGATGTTTCGACGTACATTCTCGTCTTTTTCAAAGTTGCAATACAAAGAAAAATACCTACTTAGACTATAAGAATTTGGCTTGGTTCAGAATTCCTATTTTTCTTATTTTTTTATTATTCATTTCTTTTGTCTGTATTTAACTAATTATGCTAATTACAGTTACCTATTCACTGTTACAGAAATAAAATGAAATTACAGGAAAGCAAACAAAACTAAACTGTATAGAATACGGTGATTCCCTTCGTAGTAAAACTAACAAGTCATGAGCATAAAAAATTGTACAGAAAAATTGTACAAATATGTCGATTCATAAATGTCTAATAAACATTAATTTGAGTTTTACTAATCAGGCAATTAAATTTACAAATGTTTGCTAAAAAGGATGGTAAGTCATAAGTTTTACGATTTTTGTTATATTTTTAGCTCGTTTTTATTTGACAAGGTAAAAATAGTTACGAATTATTTCTAGTTAATGTGATCAATTGTAATTGGAACCAAATATCTTGTCTGTTGGTGAAGTACCATTTTTTAATGACTAAAAAATTTGCATCTGCATATATTATTTATATTTGTTTTGTATGTTAATAACGCATAAGATTTTTAAATTTTATAGATTGAAAATATTACAGAATTATTGCATATTTTAATAAATACTGTAATAAAATATTTACAGTATGATTCAGGATGACAAAAGCTTTAGCCAAAGAGTTTTCAAAAGCCTTGCAAATGATACGATTCAGGAAACTGGTTGCTATAGACGTACCACTCGGCTTCCTATATGTATTGTAGGTACCTATCATGTGAAATATATCTGAAATATATCTACATATTCATACTTAACCACAATTTTAGAGTGGTTTGAAAAATTACACTATGCTTTAACTTGTTAATAATAGTATATTGTGCCACTAGTACGAAAAGTTGTCGATTGCCCACCGGAGTGAAGTTGAGCGCACGAGCGAAGCGAGTGGGCAATCGACAACTTCGCACGAGTTGCACATACTATTTTTTATTACGTTGCTTTGTAGTATGTCTCTTTGGTTATATTTCATCATGTAAACAAAAGAGACTTATTAAAAAGCAAAAAATACTTTAAAAATCTCGTGACAAGAAAAACAACTTTTGGAACACACCATAGATGCAACAGATGACATTAAAAACTTCAAATTTTTACATCGAATTTTAGAGTAGAAAATGAAGGAATTTTAACGTTGCCTCTTCATAATGGTGTTTAGTAATTTGTTTACATGATGAAATATGATAAAAGAGACACATTAAAAAGCAATGTAATAAAATAAACAAAAAATAAAAAATATTTAAATGTCAACCTCACTTCCCTAATATTGACACTTCGAGACTGTCTTTTTGCTTGTCAATTTGCGTGTGCCAATGAAAATTTGGGTGTGAGAAGTTTACTTGTCGCACTCAAATCGACATTCAATTTGCTCAAAACTAGTGTGGTAATTGTGAAGTGTGCAATTAGCGTAGTAATAAAAATATCATAAAAAAACTCATCTATTTTTATCTGTTTTGACAATTACTGCTGTCAGTTCAATTTGGAAGGCTCCTATATTCAACCTGCTAACTATCTTACTCTGGTACAAATTGAGTCACCATGTACCATATATAATATAAATTAATGTAATTAAATTATTTAGTGGTATTTTCGAAGTAAGGTGATGATTAACCAATTGGAATGTAAGGAAATATTCTCTAGATTGAGAAAGAAATATATACTAATAAAAATCATTAATTTACATTTCTCAAATATATATATATATATATATATATATATATATATATATATATATATATATATATATATATATATATATATATATATATATATATATATATATATATATATATATATATATATATATATATATATATATATACAAAATATACAAAGAAGCACTTTGTCCTACATGAAAAAGATCTTAAGTGTCACTGGACGTCATATTGGTTTACTAAATTGACAGTAAAGATATCTCGTCAATGCGAAGAGTCATATATTGAAGAGGTAACATTTGGAAGCCTGTACAGTATAGGATTTCCCCTATTAATTTCAAAGAGCACTCGGTACAAACTAAACGATAGGAATGGTATTTTTTGAATGGTAATTTCATGACAAAACCACTTAATATATAGAGTTGATATAATATCGAAATGATCATTTTACTCATTCTATTTGAGGGGCTCATCATCATTATCATTATCATATTCAGCTTATCCATGTCCTATTATGGTGTAGCCTCCATCACATATTTAAATACTCTCTTTGTAGTTGGGCTCATTATTGTCTATTGTTGACTATGCGGGCCCAAATTATCCCTGTTAATTTCCTAATATTATGGTCCCATCTGAGGTTCGGTCTTCTTCTAGGTCTCTTCTAGGTCTCTCCTCGTGGGTACCATGCTCTAGTTTTTGTGGTCCATCTGTTTTCCGTTCTTCTTGCCAGATGTCCTGCCCATTTCTATTTGAGGGATTTAACTTTGTGGAGGACATCTATTACCTGGGTCTTTTGTCGTATCCACTTTATTCTTTTACGACCTCTCTTGGTTATTCCCAGCATATTTCGTTCCATTACGCGATCTGCAGTTTCCTTATGATGTCCGTTTTAAGTATCCAGGTTTCTTATGCATAGGTCATGACCTGTAGTACACATTGGTCAGATGTTTTCTTCTTTAGATACAGTGGCATTCTAGATTTGAATATCATTGAGTTTCTTCCATAAGTAGTCGATGCTAACTTAATTCTTCTGTTGATTTCTGGTAGTATCCAGTGAGATTCCGAGCTGTGTATTAGTTGTCCCAAATATCTCTCTGTATTTTCTTTCCACTAGTTCGTTGTACATTGCTTTAGTTTTTGCTAAATTCATTTTGAGACCCATTTTGTTGCTGGCTGTATTTAGTTTGTTTATTTCTGTTTGTAGTTCTTCAGGACTAATGGCTATTAGGACTATGTCATCAGCGAATCTTATATGGCTATTCTCCATCTATTTTTAATCCTTTGTCTAGTCTAGTTGTCCAGTATAAATTGTAGTGTATAAAGATATCTAAAGGACACCAAGTAAACCAGATATGGAGCTTCTTTCTGACACTGGGTCACCCGGTAAACTTAAAATGTTGTCCTTTATTTTGGTGTAGTAACGCTGGTAAAATCTCTCTAACAACTTTTAACGCTTAATCTCTGGCTGGCATTGTAACAGCAGTTAAAATCTGCACACACACATGACACAAATTTAAGTGCGTTATGAAAATGATTAGCGTAGGCCCGGAGCCGAGATCTTAGCGGTTCTTGACCTGGCCACTTTTGTTTTCCGATAGAAAAAGACGACATACGCCGGCTCAAGGTTATTTTTGTGTGTATGTTAGTTTCAACAAAACTACGTTCCAAAATTACTCGTACATGCCATATATTTAGTACTTGCATTTGAGAATTTTTTTGGGCTTTAACTAAAAAGGGGGATTTAGAGAGCATTTATTACTCACAACTTTAAGTAGGTAAGTGCTTTTATCTAAGGGTAATATGTTAGAAAGCTTTGCTAAGTACAGTTGAATTTTACCGAACAATACAAATCTGGTCCTTTTCACAACTCTGCAGGAAAATATCACCTGCTTTATAATTTTTTCACAGCCGTCAAAGTCTGCACTTGATGTATTCTACGAATACCATATTCTGCTTGTGGAATCTCAGCGTGCAGCGATTCCTGTATAACGCTGACTGCAACAATTTCTGGACGGTCATTCAATTTCTTGTGTGCTTTTTCCATACCCATTTGCAGAGCCGACATCCAGAAAGACTTTAAACACAAAACATAATCTATACATAAAAACATAACGGCTCATTGCTATACCCCTGTTTATTATTGTACCAAACTTTCCTCTCATTCTTTCTTTGCGTTAAGGAATTTCCAGGTCCTTGCAAAGTTCCCGATGTCGCTGATTTTGGTTTCTGCTGCTTCCTCTAGTCCCTCCAAAAAAACCTTGTCCTAAAGTTTTAAAGCATCGGTATTCTAGCGCCGGACAGTGGTACAGCAGATGCTCTATGGATATATAGATTTCCATCTCCGCATTCTCTAGGTCTCTTAATTCCTCGGGGTACCATGCTGTAATATGCCTAAATATCTCCTCATTCTTCATCTCCGCATTCCCTGCAGTACTTGTCATTGGAAATCTTCTCACAAGGCCCGTGGGGCAGTTTCCACTGGAAACTTTCCAGTGGTGAGACCTACAATTACGCGTACTAGATTCTTTTTGTGCTCTAGTAATTGTTTGGTCTTTTTGGCATCTACCATTGGCTACAGTCTTCGAGCTCTATGGCAAGCTTCGCGGTGTTTCCACGTCTCTTGCTGCTTGGTCTTGATGGTAATTCCTATAGCTTCCTTCGGTGTGTTAATCGTCGCAAGTGGTGGGTCATTTGGCACTGCCTTTCCCCTGGCCCCCTCTTTGGCAAGTCTATCCGCTTCTTGGTTGCCCACCACATTACTGTATCCGGCACCCAGCACAGAGTGGCCCCGGTTGATACAGCCAGGACAGTGCTTCTCGGCAGTCCATCACAGTTTTCCATCTCAATGATTGCATGGTGATTCTTCTTAAAGCGCCCAAGCTGTCAGAGTATATCACTATATCTCCTATTGGTCTATCAGTGATTTTCCCTTGTATACAACTGGCCGCTTCCTTATAGCGTAAACCTCTACTTACAATTGTCGAACAATACAGCAATCCGATAGCCTTAAAGATCGTAGGATGTCTAGTTCCTCTGAGAAGATGCTTATACCCGTGCCTCTTGAAGTTACGGATGCTTTCCCATTCTTTTCTTGTCGGGATGTTTTAAAATCAAATCCCTTTCTTTTCATTTTTTTTGGAGGAACAAAGATTTAACAGAAATGTAAAAAAGATACTTGAGATTCACTGGTCGAATTAGTTCTGTGCTATGTCAGCGAAGTTTGAACATTAACATCAGAAATCAAGCAAAAATATTTATGGCGGTAGAGATGGTCTACTTGAGAACAAAGATAACAGATCTATAATGACGAAGTAAGGGTTCGAATAGATACTATAGTTACTTTCGTAGATCATTAATCGAAAAGTTTTCATATATTCAACTTTCCATGGATGAATAGAAAATTGAAATGAAAAGGACCTAGTGAGAGACATTAAAAGAATAAGATCAAAACCTAGGGATGAAGAGGAACGGCAATATAGCATATTGCTGTTACTTGCTTGATGCAATGTATAGCTTTCAAAATCTGTAAAATATAATTATTGTAGCAAACTCGAGAACGTAGTGCTCTTTTTACAAGTGCAAACTTAAACTTTTATCGCAATGAAATCGGCATTAAATCCTTCTTGATGCATTTCTCTTGTTTACAACATAATTAAATTCGAATTGTTTGATGGTTTATGAGCCTACATTTATTATTAGAGTTATAGCTGGTCGGGTGCATGTAAAAACCCAAAGAATAAAATGTATGGATTTGATTATCGTGGAAAGTTAGACGAATGTTGTTAAAGGTATTTTAATGTGGATTATGCTGTTCAGGTGCAAGTAAAACCCCCCAAAGACAATGACTTTTACTTTTAACACGCTGTTTATTTGTATTATCAATATAATGGAAATGTTCAGTCTTATTTTCAAATTAAAACGATTCAATTTTCTTATAGTTGACCTTCTATCGATGTTATAAAATTCTAAATCATCTTAAACATTATTAATCTTCTGATATTAAGTGATCTTTATATTGTTTAATAACGTAAATACAGTGTAATAATCCCGATTTTAAGCTTTTGTTTATTTTTGCGGTTAAATGAAACAACTTTTAATGTCTAAAAATCAAATATGGTAAATAAACAATTATAAAATTTTTATTGTCCTATGTGAATTACCATTTCCGAAACAATGTCGGGATTTTTTTCGATTCTGTTCGTTGATAGATAGTCATGTGCACAAGTACTAAATAAGATATAAAATGTTCAATGTCATGTGTATTGGCTATAAAATCTTGGTTGGAGTGGTAAGTAACTTTAAAATAGACTGGAGACATACTTATTTAGTATGTTATTAATGACACATTGTCTTAATGCCAATCGTATCATAAACCTTTTATTTCAATTATTATGGTTTCGTAGGTTAGTGACCGTACATGTCTATGTCAACTTTTGTTATTCAGTATAGCGAATGATCGAAAAAAAACAGCGTCACGTTGGCACGTAAATTGTAAATGACGATCGATGATATCCTCATTATAATATTACATATAAAATGACAGCAATATTCATTTTAAAAAATCCTGACGCTGTTTTTTTCTGTATTGGGATAATGAATAGTTTTACTGAGTTTTTATTTACATGAAGTTAATACATTTTTAGATTTATCCCAGTGAGCAAAGTTTCGTCACATTTAAGGAACAGTTACGTATCTGCGTTTTATTGCTCTTTATCAGACACAAGAAGGGCCTGGTAACATAACAACAACGTCACCTAGAACACATTTCCCTTAAAGGAATAAAATGCTCACTGGGATATTTCCAATTTATACATTCTTAAACATTAAATACTGTCTATACCTTTGAATAAATATCGTAACCTAGACGCCTCTGCTAAAAACTAAAGTGGTCTCTGAATAGCTACTTTTAGATATTTAAAATAGTGTTTTCTTTTTTCCTTTTGTATACCGTTGGGGTCCGACCCTTGGGTGTTATAGCAGCAAAATAAAACAATACTTCACCACAATACACCAAAACACTTTCATTTTAACACTGGACGCGCGTTTAGCTAACGATGTTAGCACAATCAGCGAAAATAAAGTACTCCTACTCTGGGTACCAGCCCACCAAAGGATTGAACGTAATGAAAAAGTAAACGATTTAGCTAGAAAAAGTGCACAAGCTAACTAGACCTGAATCTGGAAGATTCCATCCGTAACCTAGAATGGGAATACTTTTATTGATTTAAGTAAGAACAATCTTCGGGTTGACACGGGTTTTTTAAGAGAACACTGTCTCCTCGATGAACACATTAGTAGATTGAAGCCAAGAAACAACGGAGAATACAGATTCTGTGAGTAAAATGGGGAAATACCAGAACACCTCATTAGTGATCAAACTTTGGTACGACCAATATCGGAGATCGGATGGGGAAAGGGCACACAAAAAATATATAAGGTCGCGGTGAGTCCCCCCCCCCTCCTCTACAAACTACAATGTACAATCTATCTAGCATCATCAGCAGATGATTAAAACTCAGACAAAACTGCTTTTGTTTTTTTAATTCTGACGACGCACGGGACCGCGATCTTTTATCTTCAGAAATAACGATTTTGGCCATGAATATCTAAAATGGGACATATTGTACAGGGTGGGTCAAATTCGACGCTTTTAAATGGAAACGCCCTTTTCTATAGGAGATAGACGAAAACTAATATCGGTGTCTGGAACTCAATTTTCATCAAAAACATGATGGTGAAAACCGCATATCAATATCTGTTACCGTGTCGGTGTTACGGGGTGTTTTTCAAAAATGTGCATTTTTAACAAATCGCTGTAACTTTTTAGTTATGAAAAAATTTGTATTTCTATGCAAACATTTCCAAAGCACCTTTTTACGTAGAATTTAATGGTGTAAGTATGTTTTTTTTTAAATTAATAATTTAAGAGTTATCAACAGAAAAATTGATATTTTATTTGGGACACCCTCTATATTTTTAATTAACTGAAAAGAATATAAAATTACCTTTCCAAAAATATAGCACACTTGATATTTTGTTATAATCCCCTTCGAAATACAGAATTTTAAAAGTTCGCCACTTTTAACTAGTAGGCTTTGGACCCCTTATTAATATGCCCTTAATGGAACTCGAAAATATATTTTTCCAGCAAGACGACGCACCGCCTCTGAACGCTGAAGTTATCAGCAAATTTTTGCAGCCAATTTCAAGAATAACTGAATAGCTAACCAAGATCCCAGCCGTTGGCCGTCGAGACCGCCTGACTTATAGTGCCCATGGACCTATTCCTATGGATATATTTGCGGAAGAATAAAGGTTCCTTATTCTTCCGTATAATCTAGACAAGAACTAGAAATACTTAGGAGTTATGAGAGGGTATCTTTCACCCCCACTGAGTTAATGAATTCCGCGAGAAATGTTCAAAAACTGCCCCGTCTGTCCATAACAGAAGACGGTCGATATGTCGAACACCTGTAGCAAAATCTAATGTCTTGGTTTGCTATTTATTTTTATTGTTATTAGATATAGTTTAAATGTCTTGATGTTGGTTAAATATATTTTAAATTGTTATAAAATTCTGCATCTCTCATAGCAAATATTATTTTCGTTTTAATTGATGCCCATAGCTTGAATTTTTTGCATTATAGTCGGTGCCGTTCAAAGCCTACTTATTTAAAGCGGGCGAATTTTTATATACTCTATATCTCGAAGAGGAATCGAGCAAAATATCAAGTGTGTTATATTTTTGGAAAGGTAATTTTAAATTATTTTCAATAAGTTAAAAATATATAGGATGTCCCATATAAGAAATCAAATTTTCTGTTGATAATTCTTAAATTATTAATTTAAAAAAAATTATACTTAAACCATTAAATTCTACGTAAAAAGGTGCTTTGAAAATGTTTTCATAAAAATACATAATTTTCCATAGCAAAAAAGTTACAGCGATTTGTTAAAAATGCATATTTTTTAAAAACACCCCGTAACTCCGAAACGGTAACAGCTATCGATATGCGGTTTTCACCATCATGGTTTTGACAAAAATTGAGCTCCAGACACCGATATTAGTTTTTGTCTATCTCCTATAGAAAAGGGTGTTTCCATTTAAAAGCGTCGAATTTGACCCACCCTGTACATTTACCTAATGGTTCTTTGGTATTAATTATATTAAAAGAAATAAATATAGATACACAAAAATATATTAGTTTATTCGTGTGTGCACGGTGTCAGTCTTCGTCAAAGATAAACATTCATAGGCGCTAAGTACGACGGCCTCGGCGGCCAATGGCTGCGACTTTTGTTAGCTATTCAATTATTATAGTTGGGGATTGGAACCTTTGGAGTTACAACAGCAAAATAAAACATTAATTTACCAAGAATGAGTTTTAATAAATCTGCTGATGATGCTTCATTTATATAATTGCCTTATATATATTTTATAACCATGTTCTGCTGAACATCGCGCGTCCAGTGCAAAAGTAAAATGGTTTTGGTGTATTGTGGTGATTTAGTTTTTTATTTTGCTTTTTTAATAAATAATACATATTTTGCTATTCAATTGTTCTCGAAATTGGCTGCAAAAAATTGCTGATAATTTCAACGTTGTGGGACGGTGCCTCGTCTTGCTGAAAAATATGTTTTTGAGTTCCATTAGAGGCATATCATCAATGAGGGATCCAAAACCTACTAGTTAAAAGTGTTTCGAACGGAACTCGAACAAAATATGAAGTGTGTTATATTTTTGGAAAGGTAATTTTAAGTTCTTGTTTAATGAATTAAAAATATACAATGTGTCCCAAATAAAAAATCAATTTTTCTGTTGATAACTCTTAAATTGCGCATTTAAAAAAATATACTTAAACCATTGGATTCAATGTAAAAGGGTGCGTTGGAAATGTTTTCATAAAAATGCAAAATTTTCCATAGCAAATAAGTTACAGCAATTTGTTAAAAATGCACATTTTTGAAAAACCTTTGTACCTTCGAAACGGTAACAGATGTCGATGTGCGGTTTTGACCATCATGTTTTTGATAAAAAATGAGATGCCCAGACACCGATAGTAGATCTCTTCCATCTCCTATAGAAAAGGGTGTTTTCCTTTAAAGTGTCCAATTTGACTCATCCTATACATATATCTCTTCCAGAACTAACAAATAATGTATTCTCGAATAGTTTTATTTAGATATTTTAGTTTTTTCTTTAATCTTTATGTTTTTAGCCGACGGTAGACTATTAAGATCGGCAAAAAAAAGTTTTTTTAATTTCACTCAAAATGAGTTATTTGGGTCATAAATGACCTAAATACAAAATATTTCCATGGTGTCTGTCCGTCTGATCGTCTGTAACACGATAACTCAAAAACCGCTTAACCGATTTTAACAAAATTTGGCACAAAAATACTATGGCACCCGAGAATCTGGCCATTAGTTTTTGGTGGGGGTGGGGGGTTGGTAAGGGGGTATGGGAGGAGGTTAAAAATTTAAAAAAATCGTAACTCCAAAATTACAGTAGCTAGCGAAACGCGGATTTCAATTTAAGATTAGGAATAATATTTGCAAAAAAATTTGTAATAACATCAAAATCAGTCAAAGTCGCAGTTTTTGGGATATTCCGTGTTTCCGTAGTCCGTTTTTGAGAAAATCCGTGTAGATAACTCCAAACTCCCACCGGACGCGACCCCAGGTGGCGGATGGGGGAATAACCGCGGACCAAAATTGGAAAAATTCCTTTATTTTGAAACTAAAAGAACTGCCTACCAACTTTTTATAACATATTTTAGTATGGGCGGCTATACGCGCCTCCCGGCGCCAATTTTTTTGTTTCTGACGGCGCCGGCGTACACACGGCAAAATGCTATATTTAGCTTGAAAAAAATCGAAATTGCAAATTTTTTTTCGTATGTTCATCCACTCACTGTCGTTCTTATAAAATCTGTTGACCTAGTTTTAAATGTTATAATTTTTTCACAACTATAACGGTACAAGCGCTACCGAAAGTTGATGGAGTCCACACTTTCTGGGAAGAGCGTTAGCCATGCACAAACATGGAGCGCAAAAGAGTGTCATTTACACACAGCACAAATTAAAATAACCCTTTGTGAGGGGGTTAAAAATTTAAAAAAATCGTTACTCCAAAAATACAGTAGCTAGCGAAACGCGGTTTTCAATTTAGGATTAGGAATAATATTTGCAACAAAATTTGTAATAACATCAAAATCAGTCAAAGTCGCAGTTTTTAATATAAAAAAAATTGAAAAAATTCCTTTACTTTGAAACTAAAAGAACTGCCTACCAACTTTTTATTAACATATTTTAGTATGGGCGGCTATACGTGCCTCCCGGCGCCATTTTGTTTTTCATATATTATTCACAGTAAAAAAATTCAAGTGGCTGTGCTTGGGTGTAAATGACACTATTTTGACATCATTTTTCGGCAACGCTTCGGACTACTCTAGTTTAATTAATAATAAAATTTATAATATTTAAAATTAGCCCTACAAATGTAATAACAAAAACAATGTGTGGATAAACATACGAAAAAAAAATCTGGATTTTTGTCAAGCTAAACATACCATTTTGCCGTGTGTGCGGCGCGGCGGGAGAAGATATACCCTGAAAAATAACTTTTTATTTTATAGATTTTCTTCCAGTGCAGTGGCGAAAAACTCAGAAGTTAAATATTTAAAAATATCAAAATTAATATGTTTGTACATTTTATTGGTCCATTTATCCTTAGTCCAATTCTGTACTAAAAAATACACAATTAAAAAAAAGTGTTTAAAATTATTGCATATACCAAAAACCCATATGATGTAATTTTGTAGAAAATATTTAATCAGTGAAAAGTGATTCCAGACTTGAAATATTTTTATTTAACAAGGCTATAGTGCAACGCCCACATTCATTCAGTTAAGCTAGTCAAGTAGACATATTGAATAGTTCGAAATTATGCAGTTATTTATTTTAGCTTTGTAACTTAATAGGTGGAAAACACACATTAAGCGGTATTTTCTATCGACCGGCAGCTTTCAAATGCTATTTTTTTTCACTAGTTTTACACATGTGCGGTAGGTGGAGAGGTATGCATTAGTCAGAGGAGTATCATGCATTTTTCTCAAATGACAAAACCATCCATTACGCATATTGACAGGATATTGTTGCTTTTTGGATCATTTGTTCTACTATTATTATTACAGTTACTGAAAATGAGTATGCGTGTATTGTTTGTGAATAATTTCCTGGTTTTAATATTCAGCCAATATTATTTTCGAGTATTTATGGCAATAAAAAAATAAAAATAGATTTAAAAATTGAAGGTCTCTATTTCTGTTCACTATAAATAATAATGAATACATTTCCTATAAACAATCACTAATTATGCCAATATCATATTATGTATATTAATACACTACTCAAAACAATTATCGCATATTTCAATAAAAGTAATTATAACATATTTCTAAACGAAGCATGCATTTTTCTGCCTTTCTCTTGTGAGTTTTTTAGGAAAATTAGGGTACGCACTGACATGTAATTTTTAGTCGGTCGACTATTTAGTGGCAAAAGTGAAAACAATACATTCTTATTGAGCCGATCGGCCCAACATTTGATTGCATTGCCTTAAGCTATATGCTGACAGGCAATTTTCAATCGGCCGACTATTTAGTTGCATATTTGTAACCAATATATGCTTATGGAGCCGCGTTCACATGTAATCAAATAGTCGGCCGATCGGCTCCATAAGTATTGTTTTCACTTTTGCAACTAAATAGTCGGCCGACTAAAAATTACAGGTTAACGCGTAGGCTTATTGTTTAGAATTTCCTTTCACAATTTCCAAACTATTTAAAACCGTGAGTCAGGGAATTAAAAGTGTCTTGTCTTCAAATTAATATTTTTCTTTTTCGAAAATCTGGGATAATTGTTTTGAGTAGTTTATTTATGTCAATTTCATTTAATTTTTGGAATTTCGTATTTACAAAATAAGCCGAATTTTACTTATGGAGCATATACCGGGTGCATCTCGAAAGTGGCTGACCCCTATAATTTTTTTTATTTTTTCAGATAAATAAACGAGATTTGGTATGTTACTTATGTTAGTATATGACATAAATTAAAACTGATTGACGTATTCAGTTGTTTTTTGTCACTTCCTGTTTTACCGGAAATTACTACAACTTTTGAATTTTAGATAGCACCCTCGGTATTTTTTTACTTTATTTGATAGAAAATTACACTTTGAGTAGAATGATATATCATATATTATGCCAACTTTTGACATTTTCACTTAAAAAAATCATGTTTTAAATTTCATTGTAGAGTGCCAGGGCTGTATTAAAAACACTACTTACTTGTTGAGTATTACCAAAGTTCACAGAATTACATAGAATTATTCTGTAAAATTTGATCTTATTATTGAAAACTTTTAAAATATCTGTAAACTTCAACTATAGTGTGTAACAAATGAAGGAAGATTTCGACAGACGACATTCAGAAAATGACAGAAAATGCGATATGCCTGTAAATTATAATGACACAACAGTCACTGTCACGCATCCTCTCGTTGTACATATCAATTTAAAATAATATGAAAGTTAATAGTTAAGCTTTTTTATACATATTAATTTATACACAATCATTGTGATTGAAGCATGTGAAATAAGTATAAACTCCAAAAAGGCTTACAACATACAAAACTAATTTTCTACACCTGGACATCTAAAAAATGTAGAAAATTAATTTTCTACGTGTAAAAAATACGGTAGAAAATATCAAATTTTCTACCTACCCAACCCTAGTTGTAGTTATTACAGGTGAAACGGGATGTAAGACAAAATAATATTCACCAAATAATTACTCTGAAAAGCTATAAAAAGTAAAATCTGTAAATATATAATATTCATACAAACATCAGTATTAACACATCCAACTAATAATTTGGGGTCGCACCACTCTGGCACTTTGTGCCATTATATCGGTTTTTTAATCGCGGTGCGATCCCTTTAGACACACATTTATTAATACTAATATTATTCTGTAAAACTTAATGGGGTCTAATAAAGAAATTTGAATTTTAATTTGAATTAAATATCAATGCAGCTATTAAATGAACGTTTTTTACTTACAGAGATTGCTGTTTCTACCTGCTGCTACTACTAGCGTTTAGGTAAGTTGTTAGTTCACTAAGTTGTTGATTCTGTCATTAACTCAGTAATTAATTCCAGTAACAGTTTAAATAAAAAAAGAAAAAATATATACATGAATATTCAATATAATCAAAGAGTTTTATGATCAATCAACAAAACTCACCTTTTTAACAGCACTAAGGGGACATAAAGAGGCATTACTACCGTTTGCCGGTCAAAATATTCTAATAAAGTTGCGATGAGTTTTTTACGGCTATTAAGCTATCTTGTACACTTCGCACTAAAAGAGGTTGTTAAAAGAACAATGTTCGACTGCAAGATCTGCTTTAAAAAATTTTAAGTTTAAATTATCACAATATAATTGATTTAAACCAAAAACTCGTAATCCAAAACTAAAATAATGTCAAAACGATTGACAATGTCAGGAAATAAATAAATAAATGTGGCAACTTGACTTTTTTACAGCAGAGTTACCACCTGAATCCCCAGCGGGAAATTTAAATTCACGTTAAAGAAATAAATAGAATTTAAAGAACATTTAATTATTAACATAGAAAATCATATCTCTATATTTTTTCATATTAATGTTATGGATATCCAATATTATCACGACTTTTAATATAATGATTTTTCGTAATAGTAATTGCGTCTACTGTAGTAGTTTTTATAACCTTTAAGTCAAAATTTCTGATGTGCGTAATGATTAGTTCCAAAGTCTAGAATATTTGGATAATTTTATGTTTACATTAGAGTGTACCAGGCACTGTGATATAATAAATACTCTGAAGTTATAGATACTCATGTAGAATTAAAGATTTAAATCTAATTTTTTAATTGACGTCAAATGATTAAGCAGAATCGAGAGAATATGTAATATTTTTTAATTTCTCTTAACATTTTCCATAATAGCACGAAGCACGATGTTTAATAAAATAATTATAGTAAGCAAAATTTTTGTTATTACATTTGCTCTTTTCGAGAATTTTTGTGAGATCAAAATCTATGATCTGTCCTCTCGTCCTCTCTTTCATAGTACAGATTATTTTTTTTGGAAATTTTGTTTTTTTTTCATATTAGAGAGTTACAAAAATATATTATATTTGTATTAATGAGGAATTTAGAAGATTTTTTTTTAATTTAATTAAGAAATTAGGAAGAGAAGACATTCTCTATCAAAAGTTGAACGTCAAAGAAAAAAAATTGACAAATTGACGTCAAAGAAATAAACAGAATTAAAGAATATCTAACATATACCGGCTGCAAAACACTATTTTTTCAAATAAAAAACGAGATGTGCTATGTTAGTGCCGTATGATCGAACAAAAACGGCGTCCAATTAGCTTGGAAATGACGATCGATGACATTTCCCATATATAATTTTACATATAAAATGACAGTCAATCAGTTCATATCTATGTTTTAATTTTTGAATTTTGACATTGATCGATGTTCCTCAATAAAATTATAACCTCAAATCAAGTGACAATAAAGTTCCGTAATGACGTAAAACACTAATGTTTAATCAGGGAGCCTTTGAAAAATAGACTTGATCGTCTAATGTTTTTCGTGTCTTTTTCTGACTAATCATATCTCATTTTTGTTCTAATGGCTCATTAGCATATTTGGAAAGGGCATTTTTTAAGAATAATTTGGTACCACACAATTGGTTTTTCGAGTCAAAATATCGTTATGAACCGCATGTTACAATTTCAAATAAACAATATGAGAAAATTACAGTTGGGGGTTGGAACTTTTGGTGTTACAACAGCAAAGTAAAACACTAAATCGCCGCAATACATCAAAACACTTTTACTTTTACACCGGACGCGCGTTTCGCTAACCATGTTAGCATCATTAGCAGATGATTAAAACTATTTTTTTTTCAACAACAAAATTTTAATTATCTGCTGATGATAACATGGTTAGCAAAATGTGCGTCCAGTGTAACAGAAAAAGTGTTTTGGTGTATTGTGGTGATGTAGTGTAAAAGTTGACATATTCATGAAGAATTATGTATTTATTATTAATATTAATTAGTGTCATCATCAACCAAACCGAACCTAATCAAATAAAGTAAAAAAATACCGATGGTGCCATTTAAAAATCAAAAGTTGTGAAATTGAATAAAAAACAATTAAATCAATCAATCTTAATTTATGTTGTTACTAACATACCAAATCTCGTTTTTTTATGTGAAAAATGAAAAAAGTTATAGGGGTGGGCCACTTTTGGGATGCACCCGGTATATCAAAAATTGCATTACACTTTTGTTTAATCTTGTTGAATTTTATTACGATTTTAAAGAAATCCTTAAAGATTTCGTGACAATAGCCGCGTCAATTATAGTAGATTTATTTATTCCTTAAGTCTAACAATAATTATCGGTTATTATTTCTTATTGATGTATTAGTGTTAAAACGATAATATTATTCCTCTACAGAAATAGAACATATTACAATTCTGTTAAATTCTACTATACTAAAATTACACAATTTTACAGGATATAGGAAAATATATTATCCAGGAAGTATTTAACTTGTATTTAATACATATGCATATATTTAGCAGAACTATTAAAACTAAATATACGTTTTATCGAAGAATTCA
Organism: Sitophilus oryzae; assembly: GCF_002938485.1. NCBI lineage: Eukaryota > Metazoa > Arthropoda > Insecta > Coleoptera > Curculionidae > Sitophilus > Sitophilus oryzae. The sequence goes on from NW_022146029.1 coordinate 1,029,115, forward strand.
AACTAAATTAGTTTTTGTGGTAGCTGTGGTAAGATATAGAAGTTTCCTGATTAAATCTCATCTGTTGATTGATTGTTCGTCAGTGGATAATTTATAATAATTGTTTATATGTAATCCCACGGAAGGAAATAGAAAGATATATTTACATTGACAAGTTTATTTCTTTTGGCGTAATTTTATGTAATAGCAGATGATATCGATTCTCGAATGGGACACAACCTGTTGTGTCCTGTATGAGTTAGCCTGGTGTATTACGCTGATGATGCAGCCATTATCGCGGAGACAGAGGACGATATGCAGAAACAGCTTCATAAATTCTATCAAGTTAGCCGAGAATTAAATATGATTATCTCTACAGAAAAGACTAAATGCTTGACTTTCTCCAAAGAGCCGGTAAGACGTAAACTGGTAGTAGAAAACAAAATTATTGGGCAATTATCACAGTTCAGATACCTAGGAATAGATATGTCGTACTATCATGATCCAGAGAAAGATCTGAGAAGCCAGATAAATAGAGCAACGGCCATGTCAGGATGTCTGAGGCAAATAGTGTGGACAAACCCCTTCATTCGAACAGACAGCAAAAGTAAAATTTAGAAGAACTGCATCAGACCAATAATGACATATGGTATAGAAATCCGAGAGGAAATAAACAAGGCCAAAAGCATGTTAAGAGTCGCTGAAATTAAGAACTTAAGAACCATAATGGAGAAGACTAGAAGAGAGAGAATTAAAAATACAAATATCAGATAACAATGTGGAATACAGGACGTAGTGAGATGGTGTAGGCAAAGAAAAAGACAATGGTTCGCACACGTAAAACGCATGGAAGACAACAGGCTAGCACGCATAGCTCTTGAAGAGAAACCCATGGGTAAGAGACAGCCGGGAAGACCTCCAAAAAGATGGAAAGACAGTTGGCAGTCCATCTTCCAAGAACTTCTACAGAGGCAGCCTTAAAACTAACAGATCGACTAGATCTCAAATAAGTAAAAGAAGAAGAAGAGATGACATTTTTATCATATATTCAAGCATTGTTTCCACCTAACGATCCTTAAATTTAAAATATAATATTGATATTTACGGAAGCTAAATGTCTACTGTCTAATATACTCTGTTTTATTTTTGACACACCACATACGACTCGGAGTATTGTAGCTAAACGATTAGATTTTTAAAAATTGTAAGTTTTGGGTTCGTTGAAGGACTATTAGAGCTACAATTTAAAAATATTTTGACAAGATACAGAGTGTCCCAAATAAGTAAAAAATATTATAGTTGTATTTTTTTAAATAGAACACCCTGTATATTATTCTATTTTTGGATTCTACGATTGAAATAAAGGTAAATTTGATTAAGGTTTATCACACTTAAACCTTACCGTTTTTGAAATATTTTCAAATTTATGAAATTGCAGTAAAAATTTTAAGGCTTCATTTCTCCAAAGGTATCAAAGTCTTTAATACTAAATATTTACTGAAGATTATTTATTGATCAGATATTGTGTTGCAATAATAAAAATTTTACCACCTTATACAGAGTGTCCAAAAATTTATATTAAATAATTACTAGCTTTAAATGGCAATTAATTTAAATGGAACACCCTATATATTTTATGTGAATCAGATGCACAGTGTAATTGTCTATCAAAATGTATTATACTATTTTTTACCCATCTCTTCAAGTTTTCCTAGAAAATGCATCTTCTTATAATTTAGACCTCATTTATCACTATACCTATGGAATATTGACATCCATAGTACAATGCAGAATGAATGGAAGGGGGTTATTCACCGCGACTTTAAAATTATATTGTGTTCCCCTGTCTTGAGTTTTTATGCAGTCTATAACCAACCATATGTAGGGGGGACAGAGTACTTCCCATTTTTCTCTGAAAACAGCTGTCCATCTTCCGAGGAGTGGATGTATACACCCTTCCACAGTTGCGGTTTTGTCCTTCGTGCCCTTCACAGTCGAGGAGCTTGGCTGAAGTACCCTTAAGGCGGAGGCTGGATGATCTGTCTTCCTTTTCTCCACATCTTTAACTTGGCTTCTTCTAAGATCTGATACCGGTGTTGTTCCGGATCTATAATAGAGAATATATATCTCTTTCTCTATTGCCTCCTTGGATTTGAGGTCAATTCCTATTGTGAGGACCCGACAATGACCTCCTTCCAATGCAAGGACATCGAGTTGATGACTCGCCAACTCGATATCCTTACATTAGAGGTGCATTAGAGTTCTAGCAAAGCTGGTGATACACCGCAAGGGTTAGACGAGGCTCTGAAATCCCGAAGTCACAGCGGTGGGGTTGTCGCATAAACCATTGGAAATTTTAGCGCTGTTGTCAGATGGTACTGATTATTATTTTATGCACGGCGAAATTAAGTAATAACCTATATAATATATAACTTTTTTATTTTTTTACAGCTGTATTTATTTTTTTATTTATCTGTCACACAAGTTGTATTTACAGCTGTCGTATATAGCGATCAGTATATAACAAAAAGTTGGTTAGTCTCTGGGGGTAAGTTTTTTTAGAGTGCACGCTTAATACCCGACCGATTATCGTTTATGTTTTTTCTAGTCTTATCGGCTAGATGCAAGAATTAATCTAAAATCACTTTTTCGTAAATATCTTATTATTATCTTATATTTTGTCTTTTTTTTCTTAAAGTAATGGTCAAAAAGGCGAAAACTGGCAATGACTTCGTGATTTTAGAGCCTTGTAAGGGTTAGTCGGTCCACTTCTACAGAAGCTGCTCATAAGCTCCCTTACTACATGTAGAAGTAAGGGAAGCGAGAATACAATGGGTTGCCTCCTGGTACTCCAAGGTTGAGGCAAGTAGAGGGTAGTTTCCTATCTAGCCACGTATCCCTTTGACCTGGTCCCGTCATCGTAGGATTAAGTTTTTCGTGAGGTTGTCTTCTCTTTGTCCAGGCGGTTAAGCCAAGACTCCCCCACACCCTCTACCCGGATACATTACCACAATCACAGACAGTAGAGGGTGCCTAGTATGACTGATAGGGCAATCCCATCTGGAACTTTGGTGCAATTTCATGGCAACGAAACTACAGCCAGAAACAAGACAATGCGTTTCTCCTTCATCCTTGGCGGAAGATTAATAAATTTAAATATACTGAGTATAAATTTTATGTAAGCGTTTAAAACTTTGGGAGGTGATTGCATTTTAGTAACTAAGAGGGTTTTTCTTTCTTTTTTTTTGAAGGGAAGTCAGCGGCAGACATATTTGCCCCTGAAGGATGGCTGGACACAACCCCTGTACAAGAGACACTATTATTGAAGTTTATATTAAATGAAATAATACCTAGTCCGTAGTGACGTATATTACGATATATTGTGGAAAATCTGTATCAATAAAATATGACATAATATTATTTAACAACGTCATTAAAAACGAATCAATACGCAATAATATACCTGGGAATGCGATCAATGAAAAACCGGTTAATATATTGCATAAGTGGACTTAATTAAATTTGTAATAATATAATTCATATTACTAGTATTTGATTATAATATCATTAGATTACATACGTACAGAACTATAGAATAATTAAAAAAAATTGTTTATTTTTAGTTTTAGACGGTTTTCCCGTTGCCAATAACAGAATAGTAAATATTTTATTTCTTCAGGCTTTTATTTAAGTTACAATGTAAATCTGCTGATGATGCTAATATAGTTAGCGAAACGCGCGTCCAGTGCAAAAGTAAAGTGTTTTAATGTATTGTGATGAATTAGTATTTTATTTTGCTCTTGATCATACATTGATCTTCTGTGACAATATATCATTAAATATCATAAAATATATAATATAAAAATTCATTTAAAGTTGAAATTTTACTCCCACGTTGCAACTTTGATATATTACGTAGGAATAATTTTGCCCGTAAACCTCTTGGATGTCATAATTTTCCAGGCGAAAATAACAGCCAATCAAATATTGTATACAGTAATAATAAATAATAATAATAATAAATATAAATCCCCAAGCAGCTCCTTCACAATCTGAAAAAACTGGAATTTAACCAAAATCTTGACATGCAACTCCAGAAGTCAGTTATCCTCGCAATATGCAACATAATGAGAAAAGTATTAAACTTGAGAAGATAGCTAAAAACTATTGTCTTGCCCCTTGGGGCCGACAATGGACTCTGAATCGAATGACATATCATATGCCAACTTTTGACATATGCGCTCAAAAACAAATTACATATATTTTAAATTTCAATCTAGAGTGCAATGGCTGTGTTGAAACACTAGGTTTTATTCAAGGAGCCTTGGAAAAATAGATTTTATCGTTTAATGTTTTTAGTGGCTTGCCCTGGCCAGTTAAAAGATGCCCAAATCATATTTTTAATCATATCTCAATTTTTTCAAAATGAACGAGGGCTCATTACCATATTTGGACAAAGCATTTTTTTGACGAATAATTTGGAACTACACACTCTGTATTTCCAGACAAATTGTCGTTATGAATCGTATGTTATAATTTAAAATAAACGATATGCTAAAATGTCATAAGATGACATATCATAATATGTCATTCTATTCAGAGTGGCATTTTCTTTCGAATAAAGTGTAAAAATACCGAGGGTGCCATTTAAAAATCAAAAAATGTAGTAATTTCCGGTGAAACAGTGAGTAACCGAAACAATTGAATGCGTCGATCAATCCTAATATATGGCATATACCTACTGACATACCAAATCTCGTTTTTTATTTCTGAAAAAATAAAAAAGTTACAGGGGTGAGCCACTTTTGAAAAGCACCCGATATACAAATACAAACATTGTTCATTTACTTTTGTACAAAAAAAAACATTTCACAAAGTTACTTCATAACTTTCCATCTATTTTTATCATATATTTTTTATTACACCTTCCCCGGAATAGAGATTTCTGATTTATTATTAAATAACACTTCAGTAGCTAAGACAGTATCATTAAATCTATGATTTACAACTTCTGAAAATTTATACAAATAGTCTATTTGGCAAATGAGTTGCAGTTCGCATCGTATTTACATTTTTTAACTCAAAATTAACAACGAATTAATTTTTCGGAATCTGTGAAAAACCTATTGATTACTTGAATATTTTAAATACTTCACGGTATTTGAACAGATGCGAGTAAGGTTTACTGTTGTATTAGGTCAGTGAGGTCAAGTAGTACCGACTAAAATGATTAATCACCAATTTTCTTGAAATAAATTACATGGTTTTCCATCACAAATCCATAGTTCAATTAGTTGGATTTTCTATATTATATCATTTTAAAGATGAATAATTGAAATTTGGTCAATGTCATCAACAGCGAAATAAAAATAATCACTATATGTAATATTTTTTTTTTCATAAAGGTTTATTTACATTAAGATTTGTTTTATGTTATTTTTGCCTTGGTGTCATCAAACATATAAACAAACCGTTAGATTTTATTAAATTTATGTTTGTAGTTTTTTTTTGATTCACTGTAGGAAGGAATATACAATATACATAGAGCAAGCGATTCATTGACTTCAATACTATCAATCTATTTTTATGCTGCTTACTAATTAAATTGGTAATATATGTTAATTCAAAGTGAATTTTTAAAAATTTACGTCGGTATACTGAATGAAACAGCGTAAACAGCAAATCTCGGAACCTGACCGGTGAAAAACCAGATGAATGTTTGAATATTTAGCATACTTAACTACTGAAACATTTGAATTGATGTAAACATATTTAGCATTTTACGATAGGTCAGTGAATTACGCAAGAAAAATACACGGTAGCTTTTTTTAAACGCCTATGGTTTTCCCGTACGTCACGCCAGTCCTAGATTTGATTTTCCTTCGCAGACATTAACATTGCACAAGATTATACGCGGTACCTCAATAGAATTGACATAGCGCTATGAAATGCTGTATTGGATTTCTTTTATTTTTATTTCTTAAATGATTATATCTAATCCCAAACTGAACACAGAATATTTCTATAGCCATTATCAAGCCAAAATCGGAATTAAGGTTGATTCTCACTATACCTTCCGTTTCCATTCCATATCCGTTCTGTATTTTTTATTGTATTGACGCTATACGCCATGAGTTTCCGTTCCGTATCAGTTCCATACTTTTTATTGTACAATTTATATCATTACGAAAGTTTTATTTTAAAAATTTTTATCTTTTGAAAAAGGTAATAGATTTAATTAAAAAGTGAAAGAATGAATAAATATCAGCAAAATTTTAACAGAGCTGGTACAAATGTAGGAACTTGACAACGCTGTTTCCGATATGCTTCATTCCGTCCGCCAAAAAATGTATGAAAGGAAAGGATATGGAACGGAAGGGAAACGGAACGTATAGTGTGCATTCTCCTATTGATTTACATGACATAATATTTTATGTAAACGGAAGGGGAACGGAAGGGAGCTGATATGGAAGGTATGTGAGAATCAACCTTTACTGTGTGAACTATTTCAGGCATAAACGCACATAATAGATTACGTGGAAGTTATAAAAGCCACTAATTGCATCATCATTGTGTTGTAATATTGGATGATAGAAGTTAATTATTTAAGTAAATATTAATTTCTCTTGTTGTTTTTAAAATTCTAATGTTAACTCTGAATATTTTTTTTAACTTCAATTTTCGACTTAAGCATTGAAAGAGTAGACTAATTATGATTTTAGTTAAAGAAATTACAATCATGTAATTTATCACAGAGCAATTTTCTGTCATCTATAAATTTTCCATAATATGTTCTTTTATATAAGATTGAGTCAACACTTGTAACAGTCAAATTTCCTCGCAACGACCTCTGTGTGCTAGCTCATAAAATATCGCAAATAGCTATTATTTTTGCATCATGTTTACTATAATTTTATTGTTAAATATTATTTTATTTAAATTTTACCATTATGCAACCCGATATACACCGCGCTATAGAGCCACAGAATATTGTTACTGGATGCCGCCCAGCATTAGAATTTTTGTTCATCTCTCTAAATCTTTGGTCATCACTTGTCCCTTGTCACTGTCAGATCAAATCAGATGTTTTTGGATTTATTTATCCTTTGTTTTGGTTATTGAAATTTTTTATTATCAGATAAAATTTCGTAGTTAAATTGGTTATTTTTGATGTGGATCGCAGTGTGCAATTCGTTCATTTAATGGTGGGAATTTGTGAATAAGTTCGTTCATTGACCGGATATGAAATTTGACAATGAAAAATATTCTAGAACGTCGTTTTTTTATTTATGCCTTTTTGTGAGTTGGACTAGTCGAGATATATAGTTCTCTATCTATATCCTGGAGGGAGATTTCCGGTTGAAATCTGGTTTTGTGAAGGAAATCGAATCCTTGCATCACTTCTTGTGTATCCACCGACTGAAGAGTGTCGTCGTGAAGAACTGGCTGTCGTTTCGTGAAGCATTTCCTGTTGGTAGTTAACAGGTCTTCCTAGAGAAGGATTAAGGCTTCCGAAACACATTTGGTTAGAGACGTGGTTGGATTTTGTTGATTTGTATGGACCAGCGACCAATTTCCGTAAGGGATTAAATAGCCAAATTTTCCGACCGATATTCCGATTCCACGTGCCCAAGAAGTCCCCGACAGTTCCAAGGTATGCTATAATTCTTCTGCCTATTCTAAGTCAATGCTCAACTGATTTTTGTTCATATTGTTTTCTGGTTTTCGACTTTTCCACGCCCACGTGGTGTAGAAAGATTAGTTGAGTGTTATCTTTCTTAAATCTTATTTGGTTGTTCGTAATTGTAGAGCAAGAAGACCGATCCAGACCGTAGCACAAGAACAGTCCAGAATTCCATCCGTTCCTGTTGCCCGTGTGTAGAGTTACCCGATGGACATCATAAACTCTCGTTGAGGTAAAGTTCAGATTTGATTAGTCCTTCTTTATTACCTTTATTAACTCCTACACGTTGTGCTAGTCCTTGTTCTATAATTGAGGCTCTTTTCTAAGACAACCAATATTATTTAGGGTTTTTTTTATGTTCACCTCTTGAAGTCCTACACCTGGCCGGCATCCGTACGTCTGCTGACATCCGTGGGCTCCAGTGACAGTACACCGAGCTGCTGTGCACCGCCGTAGCCACCCTGTAGCTATACACCGTAGCTCAGCCGGAGGAACTTCCGAGTTGTTTCAAGATTGTACATCGATTAGAGTAAGGGTACGAACATAGTGAAGGCAGGTTTCTGCTTTCCGGCAACCAGCGCCGTCTCTGGGGACCTATTCTTGACCACTCGCATCTTCAAATATCGCTCGCATCTCGCATCTCCTAAAAAGCCATATAACAATACACAGATGCGTAACTTTGCGTATATGCATCACGTGTATTGTATATGGCTATTTCGGAGATGCGAGAAGGATCGGAAGTAGATAATTAAGAGGAAATTTACCTGATTAACTAACCTAACCTAACCAAACCATATTCATGTATTGGGTCTCTGCCGGGGCCGCACATAGATGTATTTGGTCTATAAACCTGGCCAACTGAACACAAATCTATAAATACTAAATGTAAGCAAGTTTATTAGTTATTAGCTTTTTTAAGTCGTAAGTTGACTATCAAATAAATAATATATTTCAGTTAAAAGTATGAATTATCTTGAGTGTATTCTGAATATTTCTAAGATTATAAAAATAGTGGAATTGTTTGTAGTGCTTTTTTTGCAAATTGTTCATAATAACTGTCATGATGGATACAGAGCCAGCTTTGTTTGTTGGCTCTGTTCTGTTTTATGCCATATTTTTATTTTGAAACGTTTCCTTCTATTCTATTTTTTTATAATGTTTTATATTTAAAAAATCAGTGGCATTTTTATAAGGTGTAAGACTATTCGGCAATATTCCGCATGGAAATTAGTATCCGTTCAATGCTTAAAGTCTCCAGCATTGGAATATGCACAAAAATCTTGCCAATATTTGCCACTGCCAAAAAAAACATTGATTTAAATAGATTCTTAAAGGAAATAGTCTTTACCCTATTAACACCCATCCTCGCTCAAATATCGTCTATAATATACAAATTACTTTCTTGTTCTAGCATCCTCATCCAATTGCTTGGTTTTGCACAGAATGGCCCTATTTGATCGGTGGAAAGGGTTTCAGAGTAGAGGAAAAAATATTGTGTAGGAAAAACAAAATGGGGTTCCATATTAGCAACCTCTCCTCTAATTAATAATTAATATTACTAGCAAAAAAGCAAAAAAATCATAAAACATAATTTTGGCCAACTTTTAGTTCTTAATACCCCCTGTGCGCCGTCGGCGCGTGCAAAAGCAGAAATAAATAAATTTTCGTTCCGGTAAAAGCGAGAACGCCGATGAACGCTGGTTGACGGTGCCTGCCTGCTTTCACTGTGAACTAGCCGATTTGATAACACGCTTTAATTTTTCAAGGTTATAAGCGCGAGGCGGCGCGGCGCGGCGCTACTATGTAACCATATACAGGGTGTCCCAGAAATAAGTGCAAGTATTTTAACTTAACTGGTAGTATAGTTCAACCCCAGAAACACGCCTATGAGGTTTTTTTCTAAATAATTTTTTTTTGAAAATTCGGAATTTTTTGAAAATATTTTTGGAATTTTTTTGCAATTTTTTTTAGTTTTTATTTAAAAAAAATAATTTCTTGATAATATGACAACATAGGTAGTAGATTAAATTTACAAGAAAGAAAAAGAAAAGATCCAGTGGTTCTCAAACAAATCTCGAAGTATTGGAAAGAATGTGTAAGGACTAAGAACTATTGACTACAATAAAACGACGGAAAGCAGCATATTTTGGTCATATTTTTCGAAATAACAAATATAGTTTCCTACAGCTGATCGTTGAGGGAAAGATTGAAGGACGACGAGGCATCGGGCGTAAACGGTTTTCCTGGTTGCGGAATTTGCGCCAGTGGTTAAATATAGGAGAGGCTAAATATAGTTTGGCTCAAGACAGGGAGGAATTCCAATTGAGGTTGCCAACCTCCGATGAGGAGAAGGTACATGAAGAAGAAGGCTCTCAAAATTTTAGCAAAAAATATTTTTTTTTTGGATATTTTCAAAGTAAAATAACTCCATTATTTTGGACTTATTTGAAAAACGATAAAGAGAAAATATGTTTCTTTTATCGAGATCTACCACCTTTTAAAATACTTGCACTTATTTATGGGATACCCTGTTTATAACAATACACGTGATGCGTATACGCAAAGTTACGAACGATGTCAAGAATTGGTGCCCAGATTGGCGCTGACTACCAGTAAGCGGCAAACCTGCTTGCACTGGGTTCGCACACTAAGACTGTTTAGGTTTAGATTTGCTTTATGTAAACCACCCTGTTTGTATCTAGTATTAAGTTAGATAAGGGGGTTTGACGTCATAGGTTTAGTACTTATTGATTTAAATTTCATTTAACTATACATTTCATTTCAAACTTCAATTTCATTTCTTTAAATATAAACTTTTTGATATTTTAATAAATTGCTTAAATATTTTTAGTAGTATTATTTACAGTCTAGTCTCATAGTTAAGTTAGAGTCACTTAAGTACAAATAGTTATAGAATATTTGAAGTTGCACTCAACAGTTCGAGGTTAGTGTTGAAGTCTACTTAATAGTTACATCTTTATTGCCGAGTTCATAGAGTATAATCTCGTGGCGCCCTTTTATTAATATCTTTGAACCCCGACCACCCGGCTGTTAAAATTAAAAAGCTAGTGGCCTCTATGCAACTCATTCATATTAAGTAAACTTTGTGTTTTATTGAACTTCGAATTAGAAAGGGCGTGGCACACTAATTCACCACAATACACCAAAATACTCTACTTTTGCAATGGGCCCGAATTCTCTAACTTAGAAAACGTTAAGGGCTTTTAGACGCTCAGCGTATATGACGCTAATTTTCGCTTAGCGCGCACTTAACTACAGGCACAGAATATTATAGTTAACACAAACAGGGCCCGAACTCTGTAACGTAGAAAACGCTAAGCGCTTTTAGACGCTCAGCGTATATGACATTAAATTGGGTATTCTCATCTGACGCGCCTTAGCGTCTTTACTAATTGCGCTAAGCGATTTGACAGCTACCTTAAAGGATCATTTTGCTTGTCGAACTGTCAGTAAACATAGAAAGAATTGTGTTTTTGTGCGTTCTCTTGCTCTTTAGTAAAAACTACATTTTCTACTGTAAATTCCCCAGTAAGTAATTGATAATTGCGACGACTTGGCAGCTATAAATATTGTTCAAAACATCGAAAATGCTGAGAAGCGTCTTTTAAATTTCCCTCTTATAATAAGAATAATGACATATCCATAGAAAAATAGGTTGACATAACTGAACAATATATTATGAAATTCACGTGGGTCTAACATTGACATTTTTCATTGTTTTGTCCACATTTGACTATTAGATACCTGAGAAATTGCGATGCTGCCAATATGTGCTCAACGCGTATCCAGAAAATGATTCGCACGCCACCGAGAATACCAAAATCGACTGCTTGGCGTTCCGCTAACTCTCTTACCGCTGTGAAAGCGTAATGTTTTTATGTCGAAGCTGCAGAATTCGGGCCCAGTGCAAAAGTAAAGTGTTTTGGTGTATTGTGGTCAATTAGTGTTTTTTTTGCTGTTGTAACTAGTGATGTGTCGGTATATGAGTAACGCGATTTTGGAGCGATATTTTTTTGTCGCGCTCCACAACGAATCAGGAACCTGTTACTGAAGAACGACGACCATAACGACGACAAAATTATAAATTATTTATAATTTGCAAATAAATTATTTATAATCGCTCTTGAAGTTAGCTTGAACCGTAGTAACCGCATAGCGACGTGTTTGGCTCCAGCCGTCGCGATTTCGTCGGTCGCCAACAGTAGTAACTGGCACTGGTATGTAAGTAGCATCGCGTGTGTTCGCTCCAGCCGTCGCGCTCCTAGAGCCGTAGTTCCGCCTGTCGCGAACAGAAGTAACTGGTCCCTGCTGTAACTGATTATCGACCTCGGCGGCGATGTAACTTCGCTCCAGCCGTCGCGCTCGTAGAGCTGTAGTTCCGTCTGTCGCGAACAGAAGTAACTGGTCCCTGCTGTAACTGGCTATCGACGCTCGACCTCGGCGGTGCCGTACTTCGTTTCAGCAGTCGCTGGAGCGCTTCTAGGGTTCCGGTTTTGCCTGTCGCGATTTGGTCGGTTACTATTATTGTTGGTGCTCCAGTCGCTACGTTACTTTCGAAATAGCGATTTTTGGTATGTACTAGTCATGTATAAAATAGCGTTGTTTGAAAGATGAAACGCAAAAGCAAAAAAAATAAAATAAAAATATTTTATTTGCTTTTATACATTTATATAAGTTTTATTGTTTATATCTATTTTTAAGGTTAGGTTAGGCCAATAAACATTTTTTTGACAGTGTTGAACTTTGTTCTTGATTTTAACATTAAATATATTATGTTGCATTACACATAAATATATGAGCCGTTGATTTTATTTAAATGAAAATTGATGGAAAATAATAGGAATGTCATCGTTTTTCTAAAAATGAGATAGATTGGCTATACACAATAATTATAAACTCGATATTTGGACGATGAGTGGCGGATAAAAGTTACTTTAATCTACAAATATAGATAAGTTAGATATATTTTTAGCGAGGACCGCGACACTTTGGAAGTCGGAACCTCGGTTCCAAAATCGCGGTATTTTCTGAAACGGTCGCTATTGTAACGCGACTCATGTGGAACCGGTATCACTAGTTGTAACACCGAAGATTCCAACCCCCAACTGTTATAAGTTGAGTCGGTTAGGGAAATAATGTAGAAATTCTATTTATAAAATCAAAATACAATTTAATAGTAAAGTTTTTAAGGTTAAATTTAGTTAGGTTTTGGTTAAATAACGATGAGTTTCTTTAACGCTTATCCAATTTGCAAAAAATGTATATTATTTAACTATATTTAGCAGCTAGGTAAATGGGTTTGTTGATAAAATAAACCAGCCATGTGGAACAATTCTTATGTAATTCTGATTTTATGAATGACATTGTATTACAGCAAAAACCCGTAGAGATATTTCTCGAAATATAAAATATTCATTAATAAATACTTCAGATTTGACTACTACTGTGTACCTACACATCCGTAAATACCCACTTGAAGAATTAAAGGTAATAAGTAAGTAAGTAGCATTGATTGTAAATTTTCCTACACACTTCGTTTGCCTATATTTAATTCTATTAAAATATTTATGTTGCGGTTAAAATATTTACTTACCTTTTTAGACTAGATTGAGAGTATACCATCTATCCAAACGTCTAGTTAGCTTGATGAAATATCGTGGTTGGTTAGATTAGGGTTGGATCGGAATTGCCGTTTTGATACCACTCAGTCTGAGACCCTATCCTTAGGGATGGAAAAGTTGGACTGTTAACTTTTTATAACCATTCGGTGGCATTAAGGTAACGGTTGACTTCCGGCTATTACCGAGGAAACGGTTGTGGAATGAAATATCATAGTCATAACTAACTGAAAAAAAAACTTATATAACTGATTTGGTTTTACATGAGATCTCACAATTTTTTGTAGTGGAATACTGCGTTGGGCATTTTTTACATTTTAATGTTTTTGATGGGATCTCGATTATTTTTCTAGGTCAGCGATCTTTTTTTTGTCTGGTAATATATCGTTCAAAATTACATCGATAGGTAAATATGCCTTTTAATCATCAAACCAATAATAGCTAACAAAAATTTAAAACGAAAATCGTAATATATTTACATTTAAAATAGAGAAATTTAAAGCAGATAGTAGTTAAGTTAAAAAACTCCGAGAATCACCAAAAAAGATTATAACCAAAGCAATCAAAACTCATTCGTGCAATTACGGGTCGACTGGATAGGATAGTCAGAGTTACAGGTAGCGGCTAGATTCTTCGAGCCTATCTTTTCATGATATTTTGACGACGTTTCGTGCGCAATGAAACTCCATCATCAATGATGAAAAATTTGTCCGATTGAAGGTTGATTCTCACTATACATTCCGTTTCCATTCCATATCCGTTCCGTATTTTTTATTGTATTGACGCTATACGTAAGCTTCCGTTCCGTATCAGTCCCATACTTTTTATTGTACAATTTATATCATCACGAAAGTTTTATTTTAAAAATTTGTATCTTTTGAAAAAGGTAATAGATTTAATTAAGAGGTGAAAGAATAAATAAATATGAGCAATATTTTAACAGAGTTGGTACAAATGTAAGAACTTGACAACGCTGTTTCCGATACGCTTCAGTCCTTCCGCCAAAAATATGTATTGAAGGAAAGGATATGGAACGGAAGGGAAACGGAACGGATAGTGTGCATTGTCCTATCATTTACATGATATAATATTTTATGTAAACCGAAGGGAACAGGAATGGAGCTGATATGGAAGGTATAGTGAGAATCAATCTTTAATGGGTCTTTGGAGCGTCACAACTCGGGTTCCATCTTTGACCCCCTTCTTTTCATTTTATTTTGACGACGTTTCGTGCACTATGAGAACTCAACATCAATGAATCAAATAAAAAAATCGTCCGATTTAAATGAAATTTTATGTCATGGTATGTCGATAGATTCGACCATGGCCAACTTGACCATGTACAACACGTGTCACTGTGACAGTTTTGACGTAAGAAACGTCAAAAGTTGATGTCCTCCAATCACGATCAAATTTGGTGGGTGGCTTGTGAGGGACGGTGCACATGGTCCCATCAAGTGGATGTCCACCAAGTTGGATACGACCGACGTTTCGTTTACATCTTCATCAGAGTGGGACTAAGGATTTGATATTGAAGAAAAATGTGGGTCGATTTCGGCATAATTGGGGACGAGCTACAGAATGACGGCCTCGACGGACGTTTCGAACAGTTGCAACGCGTTGCCTCTAAATGGAGGAATGATTTTTTTTAATTATTGGTCGATTCGAGCCAAACTCGGCACGTGAATAGAGGAACCAGAATGGAGTCCCCAGATGGACAGATAGACAGACGGACAGTCGGGCAGACAGACAGACAGAAGTAAGAAGTTTCACTTCAAATATGCGCTCATAGTGCAGACACAAATTTTTGGAGTAAAATGGCCCTTCTAGTATTTACTATATTTTATGTCTATTGTAAAAATTGCCTGGCATAGTTTTTGACGTACAAAAAATAGTTCTAGTCACATCAAGCAATGTAGACGGTTGGCGAAAATATCGAATATTATGACGATTATTATATTATTATGATTAGTACGACAAATATTTTTTGACAATAAGCTTCACAAATTTTAAGTTAATTAACGTTCGGGTTTATTTTTGACTGATGTTCTCTAACGGACAAACGAAGTACTTTTGAGGAAAAAAATCCTATGTCCTATGTCCCCGGAATATTGGATTCTCTAAATATTTTGTAGGTCCGCTTTTAGGGACTGAAAAATATTTTTTTTTTCTCAAAAATTATGTTAATTGGCCGTTTTTCTTTATGGGACTAAAAATTTAGTAAACATTAGATTCATTAGATCATTTCACGAAAAAAAAATCATTTGTCATTGGACTTTTTTGTGGAAGTCAAATGTTAAAGCTCCTAACCTAGACTATTGGTTCTTAAAAAATGTGTTTGTTTTTAAGTTACATACTATCACTTATTGTGATTTCAAAAATACGTAGTAGTTCGATAACAACGGAATACTGGCACATCCTATGTATTGCCGGTAGTATAGCAATGTTTACATCAATCAACGATACTAGTCTGCATGGCGCTAATCTCGGCATTGCGATAAACACACGAAGGAACCTAACTAACCTTATCTAGGTTACTATAACGAGACGCCAAACCAAAACCCAAACAGTACCCAGCAGGCAACAACCACCTGCCGATCGCTGTTCTCCCGCTGCGACAAAGTATTACGGCCAAATGGTCGAGTTGCGGCTACAGCAGGAAGTGCTGGTGGGCGAAGTGCAATGTTAGACGCCCCCGTAGACTTGTATGTCCCTATGTGCCGTATGCGTACGAACATGAATGAAATCGATTAAGCAATAAGCGGTGGCTTACAGGAGAAAAAAAGAGATTAAAATGCAAAGTCGATCTGTCTGGTGGTGATATTGTAAATTCAAATTGCCGTTACTATATATCGTTTATTTAAATCTTCACTAGGAAGTTGAGTAATAGTTCTTATTTCTCAGTTTAATCATTGACTCTAAGAACTTTGATTTTTAATCTTAATTACCTATCGATATACTTAGGTATAATAAGTAAAGCTTCATTCAAAACGTCGAAATTAATGGACTAAATTAGTGGTTTCAATTAACGAAATAAATTAGTAAAAAAAATTAACCTAACCTAACCTAACTCCCTAACGGGAATTTTGTTAGATGGTCATAATTCCATTTTATAGGTAACAACTTGGTAACAACCATAAAATACAATAGAGATTTTGTGTAATAATATAAAATGAAAATTGTCTAACTACTTTAAAATGTAATGGTCCTATTTCGTTCGTAAAATTGAAGAGAGACACTTTTCAGTTTGAATATAATAATTCAACATTCCGTCCTTGTATCCGCTATGCCTTTTAAAACCTAAATCACTAATATCTAATAAAATTATATTGACCTATACAGGGTATTTCA
The DNA here is from genome assembly GCF_002938485.1 of Sitophilus oryzae. Classification (NCBI taxonomy): domain Eukaryota; kingdom Metazoa; phylum Arthropoda; class Insecta; order Coleoptera; family Curculionidae; genus Sitophilus; species Sitophilus oryzae. The sequence goes on from NW_022146029.1 coordinate 1,045,768, forward strand.
AAACAAATGCGAAAAACTTTAGGGGGTGATTCCTTGTTCAAAATAAAGGGTAGTTTGCTTTATAAACGTTGGGTCAAAAGTCAACCATTAGGGAGATATCGCGGTACAAAGATGGCGGAAAAATAATGTTTTTATTTTTTATCTTGAAAACGAAAAGAGATAGACTAATAAAATTTTATGGAAGCATTACTGTTATGAAAACACACTTTCTGGTAATTTTTTAACTTTTTTAAAATAAGTGGAAGGGGTTGAAATAAACTACCCCTATCATTCTTGTTAACGAAATTTAAAGAAAAATCTTATCAAACACATGCAAATCTTTAATTTGGATAGTTTAGTTTGTTTAGAAACTTTTTTACCTCTTGTGTTTTTTTGATAAAACTCACCGATTGGAAATTAAAAAATAAAATCTAAAGCATTACATGTCAGGACAAAAACATTTTTAGATTAAGAATCTAGTGATAATAACGATAATAATAATCATCTAGATAATAACGTATTGCAGTAGAGTAATGTCAAATAAAATAATATTAGGAACATCATAAAAAGTACCAGCGACCGATTAGATTTTTTCCTAAAAAAATTACAGCAGCCCACTAGATTCTTTATCAGAAAATGTTTTTTGTCCTGACATGTAATGCTTTACATTTTATTTTTTAATTTCAAATCGGTAAGTTTTATCAAAAAAATACAAGAGATAAAAAAGTTTCTAAACAAACTAAGCTATCCAAATTATGTTTTTTTGCATGCGTTTGATAAGATTTTCTTTAAATTTCGTTAACAAGAATGATAGGGGTAGTTTATTTCAACCCCTTCCACTTATTTTAAAAAAGTTAAAAAATTACCAGAAAGTGTGTTTTCATAACAGTAATGCTTCCATAAAATTTTATTAGTCTATCTCTTTTCGTTTTCAAGATAAAAAATAAAAACATTATTTTTCCGCCATCTTTGTACCGCAATATCTCCCTAATGGTTGACTTTTGACCCAACGTTTATGAAGCAAACTACCCTTTATTTTGAACAAGGAATCACCCCCTGAAGTTTTTCGCATTTGTTTTGAAACACCCTGTATATTCTTTAAACCATTGCATTGGTGGGTTGGATAATTTAACAAATTAATTTCTGTTTTGCAAGGGAGTTGCAATTTTTCATATGCTCAGTTAATCGGCATTTAAGAGATATGAAGATATTGTCAACGATATATTGAATCAATAGTCCTCTTCCATAAGATATGAGAAAACCCAATTTTACATCTCTGATTCCTTGAAGGTTTAAAAATTCCAAAGAATTTCTAAAGCACATAGTATGTTATATAACAAGTTTTTTAATAAATATATGAATGTATACCAATACTAATAATTAATTGTAATGAGAACTACGGTAGAATAAATATTGAACAAATTAAGAGTTTAAAAATCTACTTTCTAAGATTTTCCTTTGTTAAATAATAAATCTTTTTCAAGACCACTCAGTAGAATAAATCAATGAAATGAAAGAGAAAGGTGTTGCCCCACTAAACGCAGTTAAATTCATGCATTTCCATATGAGTGTGCACCATGTACTCGCCTCGTCTTTTTTAGATTGTCGCGATAACCATAGAGGTATCAACTCAGGTGGGATGGGTAACGTAAAACTGAACATGTAATAGTTAGATGTACGTATTATTCAAAAATTTCCGCAATATACGCCTAAACAATTTATAATAATTTTTGAACCCAAGTTTTATTTAATATGTCGGAATCATGAGCAGATGATTATAATCTACTACATAAATACTATACTCCTCTATTTGCTAGGCACAGAAAACAATAGAATGGTGGAAAACGTTCACCAGGAGAGACAGTAGAAAAAGTTCATGGTTGAACATTTGATGAAATTCATGACAGACCTGATAAGCAAAGGCAGGAAGACAAATCAAAATTATAGAAGGTCTACAATCAGAGCATTGCAAGCTCAATAAGCATCTAAAGTTGTTGAGATTGACAGATCAAGCCATGTGCATATTTTGTCAATCAGATGAGACATCGGAACACATTTTATGTCAGTGAGATGCCCGGCAAAAATGAGGTGCAATGATAAACCAAAAGACCAAGAGTTATATGGAGGCTTCAGTCTCTAAATTAACAGATTTTTTAGAATATAGGACTGGAAAATATTATCTAGGGATCAGGAGAGGATTACAACAGATCTGTAAAAATCGCACTGGAATAGGTCAATATCCACATCGAAATATCTAATCTAATTTCTTCTACTAGATAAATAATATTTAAAAATCTATGTCATCATCATAATTTTCAGCTTATTCAGCCATCTCGAATTATGGTGTAGCCTCCCATACATATTCCCATTGTTGTCTATTGTTGGCTATGCGGGTCCAAGTTATCCCTGCTAATTTCCTAATATCATGGTCCCATCTCAGGTTCGCCTTTTCTAGGTCTCTTAATTCCTCGTCGGTACTACGCTGTAAATTTTGTGGTCCATCTCTTGTCCGTTCTTCTTGCCAGATGTCCTGCTCATTGTCATTTGAGGGCTTTGACTTTGTGGATGACATCTATTACCTGGGTCTTTTTTCGCATCCACTCTATTTTACTGTCTTTCTTGGTTATTCCCAGCATATTTCGTTCCATTTCGTTCCATTGAGCATTGTGTGGCCTGCGGTTTCCTTATGATCTTCGTTTTAAGTTTCCAGATTTCGCATGCACATGTCATGACTGGTAGTACACATTGGTCGAATGTTTTCTTATTTAGATAGAGTGGCATTCTCGAGATTTGAGTCTACTCCATGCTACTCGTCTACTCCATGCTAACTTCATGCTTCTTCTATTGATTTCTGGTAGAGATCCCGAGCTGTGTATTAGTTTTCCCAAATATACATATTCTTCCATTATTTCCAGTGTTATTTTGTGTGTTATTTATTAGAATGTCCTTTCTTTCTACTAGTTTGTTGTGCATTACTTTAGTTTTTGTTAAATTCATTTTGAAACCCACTTTATTGCTGGCTGTATTTAGTTCATTAATTTGTGCTTGTAGTTCTTCAGGACTATTGGCAATTAGGACTATGTCATCAGCGAATCTTAGATGGTTAGATATTCTGCATCTATTTTTAATTCTTTGTTGGTTCAATCCAGTTGACGGAAGGTTTCTTCTGATATTGCTATAAACAGCTTTGGGGATATCGCGTCTACCTGTAGTATTCCTTTAGCAGTTGGAAACTCTGGGATTGTTGAATATAATTTGTATATATTGGCTAGAGTTTCTATATAAGGCCTGCCAATACCTTGTTTCGCTAGGGCTTCTATTATTACCTTAGGATATGTCGAGTCGAAAGCCTAAGTCTACAAAGGCTATGGCTAGTGGAAGTTCATATTCCTTTGTTCGGCTGATATTTTCGAGTCGTTAGTTTCCATTACAATATGAGGCCTTAATTCTGTGGATTACGTCCATTACCTGTATCTTCAATCTTATCTCCTGCCTAGAGTCTTGTAGTCCCTCTAAGTTATTCTAAGCATACATGGATCTAGATAGTTTTGTACTACCTGGACATTCTTTGTGAATATTTCAGTTCCAATTTTACCAGGCGTATGTCACAAAAACTAGTAGTATCAAATGATTTCATGATTTCTCTGAAACACATTCCTTTAGGGTGAATTGCATTAACGGCTTGAAGTAAATATGGTGGATCCCTACTAAAATGCTCTCCATACGAGTATATTATAATTAAGAAATTTTCAAAAATTAACAATAGAAAAAATTCGAACAAAAAATTGAACTAGGTGTATGATTAAAAGCTTGTTCAAGAAAATAATAATTGTTGGCTATTTTAAAGATGGAGGTGAGAATACATATTATTTTTATTAAACTAGTTATTAATAATATAATAAAAATTCAAATTATGATATCAAATATAAATCATAGGTACAATCTATAAATATCAAATTTATACAGATGTTGATATAAAAGGATTTTTGTATATGTACCTATATTATTACAACAAAAAGTTTTATGTTATAAAAGAGTTAGAAGAGAAAGTTAAGAAAAAAAAACTATGAATGGTGAGATTTTCTAAAATTATACTTACTAATTAAAAATCAATTAAAAAAGATTTTTGAAAATTTCTAAAGTTTTAGAGAATCTCTGTTTTTTAGCCAACACAATTGTATTTTTCTTAACCCTTTTATATCAATATATTACTGTGTATCTTCCTACTACTTTTGTTTATGAATTTTTTAATTGTAGAGTGTATGTTTTGTATCTGACAATTTAATTTACAATTAAAAATTGATAGCTCTGCAATTTTCCTACTGATAACTTTGTGGTCCGTTAATGGCAAAAAAATGAACAATCTCTACATAATGTGTCACTTTTATTATCTGTTACATATTATTCCTCGTATATATACTATAAAACGGACAAAATAATTACGAAAACTCCTACTTTCCTTTAAGAACTCGATAGTTTTAACCTACTTACTACATTTTAAGTGGGTAGTTCTGCAGTGCTAAAATTTGACATTTCGTATGCAGAAAGTGAAGTTTAATTATAAGGTAATATGTATTATTCCATTACTTTTTATTATGTACGATATATTCAGTTGTTTAATTATTTTGATTTATATTCGAAAGAGAATCCAGTTTCGTATATTTTTGGAAAAATTATTGAAGACCTAAACATGCACTTATTATTGAGTACAATTAAAGAAATTATTTTTTAAAGATTTTATTTACCTAACTTAGAATCTGGTAACCTTCATTTTACAACGGAAAAAAACTTAAATTTCTGTAAAGTCAGTCTGTCATCTTATTCAGAAGTAAATTGTATTTTCTGTCATTTTTTGGACGTGGTCTGTCGAAATCATCTATGACTCGATGGACATACTTTAATTATTGTCCTTTAATTAATCATATCAGTACTTTTTTTTCTTAAAATAGCATTTTCTGAAAAACTTATAAAAATAGCAAACATATTAGTTGGTGGATTAAGGAATAATTATTGATAGTACTGTCAAATTACTAAAGTAAAAACTAAATTTAAAATAGCACACACTAATCTTAGTTTTCCAATAGTTTATACATATTTTTGGATAATTTAGTAAATTATTAACAATCGAACAATTGTCGAAAGAAAAAAGCAATAATATTTTGTTCAAATATTAGTTCTATAAGGATCCAAACTGGTTACGCATACTGAAACAAGGTCAATGTCATATATCCGTAGGAAACATGCATAACTCCAAAGAAATGTCAAATTGATTCCGTGTTAAAAGCTATTCGATAGCCTGTACAGTTACTTTACAAAAAAAAATGTTTTAAACGAACGAAGCTTTAAGACTTTAAGATATTTCGTCGGTATATATGAATATGGAATTGGATGATGGTATTCATACAAAAATTAATCAATTTTTATATGAATAAATATGCGTATGGTGAATTCGCTTTGGCATTATCAAATGCTTAATTTTATTAATAAAATTAAATATTGCTTCTCAATGTCTCCTATATACCGATACTTCCAAACTGATTTACCTGTTACATATAAAATTAGCATGAGCTAAAGTGTCCGACGACACAAGAAAGATATATTTCGGCAGATGACACTCAAAAAATTACAGAAAACTTGTGAATTAGAATGACAGGAACAACTGTCACTGTAATGTATCGTTGGAAAAACTTTTTATAAAATGCACGTAATCATAACAAAATAAAGACAAAAGAATTCCCCCACAGCACCAAAAAAATGTCCAGATAAAATGACCAATAAAATTAAGTTGTTTTTATTGTTTCGGATGTTTTTTTAAATTTCGGCCCGACCACCCTGGATATCTTAAAAACCCGAACATGTCTGGGTAAATTCGGATGTATAAAAACCCTACATACAGGGTGAGTTTCCTACGGTGTTCTCTATGGGTATCTCGGAAACTACTGAAGAGAGAGTCCATTAAATGGGGAAAGAATTGCAGTTTTGTGGGGTCATAAATATGCGCCTTTCAGATTTTTGAAAAAGTTCATGACTTACTAAATATTTCGAAAAAAAAAACAGATTTTGGCAATTTTAAAAATTGTCCCTAATTCCATTATAATCTGTTTTAGACAAAAGTTGTAGATAATCACATCCCTAATGAGTTTGTGTTCTCCGATTTTTTCTAAGGCCATTTTTGACATATGACACAAACATATGTTTTTTTAAATGGAAACCACAGTTGGCCATGACTTCATAAAAAGTGCCATTTTTTTAAGCTTTTTAGCGATATAAGCTATAATATGTTTTTTGCTCAAAAAATTACTGAGTTATAGCCAATTCTTATCTCTCTTGACTAATTTCACTTAGTTGGCATGGTGTTCTTATTTTGTTATAAATTATAAATTATAAAAAGACAAAATATATTATTAAACGGCTCTTTACAATTTACATTACACAAACTAAAACTTAAAAAAATATCACTACATATACTTTAAGCTATTTTAGCAAATTAAGTAATTTAAGCAAATGTTCATAAAATGCCATTGTTTTGAGTACATAAATGCATCTTTTTAAAACTGAATTTCAAGGTATTCTCACAGAACGACCGGTCGACTTAATTAAACTTCTCTTATACCGCCTCTTCGAATGACTCTCTTAATTCATAAGTTCTTTTGTAAACCATACCGCATTGTTGTTAACCATACCGCATAAAAAAATCTAAAATGGATAGGTCAGGTGATCGAGGAGGCCCATGCAAGTGGTCCACCTCTTTCTATCCCTGACTCTACATAATTATGATATAAATAATTTCTTTCATTGTGGGGGAGGGGGTGGTGTGTCATAATGAAAGTCATGTTGGAACCATTCTCTTAATGCGCGAGTACCTAAATTTAACTTTTCTAACGTGTCTTGAAAACCGTTTTTTAAAAAACGTAAGTAACGTTCACCAGTCTGTATGCCCAAGAAAAGTTGAACCAATAATCCTACATTATTTTCTTAATTTGAAAAATTCATATTGTTGCGGACCCGTACCGTGTGAACTCGGCCTTAGGCTTGGCCACTCGGCCACACTCGGCTATGACTCATACGCCCACCGACGTTCGAAGAACGCCGCTAAGAATTTCCGAGATATGTCTTGATTGTCTGTTTCTCTCATATATAAGCCGATGCCTGAAACCTGAAGGAGATAGAGATAAATAACCGTTCGATGCGTACAGTTACAATCGCCGCGCTAATTCAAAATAAATTTCTGTTAGATAAATAAATAGATAAATTGTAAATAAGTTATAAATAGTTCTTTAAGTCTTTTAATCGTTATTGTTTTTGTTAATTAGTGTTAAATAAATAGTGTTTAAATAAATTGTGACTTTCTATCCACACGGAACCGACGAAAAACGTAACAATATTTACAATTTTTGTTTATTTTAATTTACAGAGTCTGGATGTGACAGTTTCACATTTCTGAAAGCAACGACGATTGAACTTGTTTCCATGGCTAACTAAGTGAAATTGTTTAAAAATATTAAGAATTGGCTATAACTCAGTAATTTTGTGAAAAACACATAGTATAGCTTATATCACTGAAAAGCTTAAAAAATTACGCTTTTTATGAAGTCATGGCCAACTCTGGTTTCCATTTTAAAAACCATATGTTTGTGTCATATGTCAAAAAAGACGGGCTTTAGAAAAAATCGGAGGACTCATTAGGGAAACACAAACTCATTAGGGATGTGATGATCTACAACTTTTATCTGAAATTTTTTTGTCGAAAGTAGATTATAATGGAATTAGGGACAATTTTTAAAATAGCCAAATTCTGTTTTTTTCCAAATATCTAGTAAGCCATGAACTTTTTAAAAATCTAAAAGGCGCATATTTATGACCCCACAAAACAATTCTTTCCACATTTAACCGAATCTCTATCTTCAGTAGTTTCCGAGATACTCATACAGAATTAGAGAACATCGTAGGAAACTCACCCTGTATAGTTGACATCAAATGAAGTTTTAGTTATGTAATAGAGGGCGCGATTTTTAAATTCATTGTTGTCAACCATGGACATATTCAGGTGGTAGCTCTGCTGTAAAAAATGTCAAGTTGCCATACTTATTTATTTATTTCCTGACGTTGTCATTTGTTTTGATACTTATAGTTTTGTATTACGATTTTTTGGTTGTCATTCATGTCTAAGTCCCATTCTAGTTGGGTTATATTATCGATCATATGTTTGCCATAATTATGGATCTGGAACGGAGAAAACAAGGTTGGTTTTATGAGGGTTGGGAGTTTTTGCAGCCAAGTAGTCAGCTCTGTCATTGCCAGGAATTCCTATGTGGCTCGGAAGCCACAGGAAAGTGACGCTGTAGTGTTTGATATTGGCTTGGTTTGGTTTGGTTTGGTTTGGTTACCATAACTAGTGGATGGTTGGAGTAGAAAGAGGAGAATATGAATACTTGAAATGGAACTGAATGAGTCGGTAGCCACGACCCATCTCTTATAGCTGGAGGTCAATATATGTTGTATGGCCTTAAATATTGCAAAAAGCTCTGCTGAGAATATTCCCGTTATGGGACTTAGTGAGAAACACATTTCTTTATCAAACGTATGAAAAGCCGCTTCAGTGTGCCTATCTGTTTTTGAATCATCGGTGTATACCAGTCGATGACTCTTATACTTCGAGTTGATGAGATCTTTGAATTGTGCTCAATAGTGAGATGTGAGCATTCCTTTTTGTTGTGGACTTTGAGTAATAGGTCAAACGAGAGTGGGTGCAGGCTCCATGGGGGAAAATACGGGAGAATGGCGCAATATTGAAAAGAGGAGGCAAATCTATTGATAGTATTTTCTTTATATCTACATAACGGTAGTGCGATGCTGATTTATACTGTTTGTATCTATGTTTGATTTGGGGGTAAATAATTTTGAAGATTTTTTTGTGATTAGGGTGTTCCGGATTAACATGTAGACCAAACACATGTGCTCGTTCTCTAAAATAACTTAGTGTGAGTTGTTCTGATTCACACATTAAGCTTGGTATGGGACTCGTGTGAAAAGCGCCCAATGATTTCCTGATTCCCATGTACCGCGTTCAGCTTATTTATAAGACAGCGGTGCAGACGGTGGGACCCGTAATTGATTTTGGATAAGGCACAATTCTTCACAAAAATCTGAAAGGCGCATATTTATGACCCCACAAAACTGCAATTCTTTCCCCATTTAACCTACTCTCTATTTCCAGTAGTTTTCTATTCTCTATATTTCCCCGCTTCGTTTTTAAAAATCGGTCGAGTCATTTTGAAAATATGAAGGATTGAAATTTGAAAAGTACTTTTTGCAAAAAAACGCATAAATTCAATTAATTAAAGAAAAACTTAACTTATTAATGAAGCAAATGCTGAAAATGTTGCCAGTCAACCTCCATACAGTAATACAAATTATTTTCAAACCGTTCTCGAACATTCTGAAGAACTTGCGGGGTCACTTCGCGACAAACATCAATAATTCGTCCTCGCAGGTCTTCTTATGAGGCGGGTGGAGTGCTATATACTTTACTTTTTATGTCTCCCCATAGAAAAAAGTCTAAAGGAGTCAAGTCGGGTGACCGGGGAGGCCACTCAATTGCACCCCTTCGTCCTATCCACCGACCGGGAAAGTTATTGTTCAAAAATTACGCACATTTTGAGAGCTATGTGGAGGTGCACCGTCTTGTTGAAAAAGCAGTTCCGCTTCAACGTATCCAGGATTGTTCTCTATTATGTCAGTTAGGGCTGGGACAATGGTATTTTCCAGTAAATCCAAGTATATCATCTGTTGGATTTCCAGGAAGAAAAAAAGGACCCACAATAGAATGTCCAAAAATACCAACCCACACGTTCAATTTCTGAGGGTTTTGTCTTGTACCAACTGAATTTTATACGGATGGAAGTTGTGTTTTTTAATATCCTTTGGACACTTGGTACGATTCACGCCGGTCTCATTGACTAATTTTCTTGTACTCAGCGTACTATCCATGGCAAATTGGCCCAATACGAATACCTCCATCGCTTCATTTACTACAGGATTTTCCCTCTGCCTCTTTTTATTCATAACCAAACCAGTTTTTTGCTACTTACTCGCGAACAATTTTGCCATAAACCTGTTTGTCAGGATGGCGTTCATTGAATATCTGCGCAACCCGATTGCCACATTCATTATTTTTAAAATTTAGTTCGATTATTTCCACTTTTTCTGCAAGTGAGTACACCATAATTGTTAAAAAGTTTAACGATATTGAGAAGAACTTCAACGCACAAGTCACAGAACAGCTATCTAGCAACTACTCCACCTGATCGTTCAACCTTGTGGCAAGCGAAAAAATGCGTAAACATCTAAAATTAATAAGAAAAAACAGCAAATTGGTTGAAGGAATTTATCCTTATCATTTACTCTGATAAATGTTTAAATAAACTTTTCAAATTTCAATCCTTCATATTTTCTCAATGACTCGACCGATTTTCAAAAACAAAGCGGGAAAGTATAGAGAATAGAAAGCCCTTTTCATTGCGATACCACTTGACCCCCCTTTCCATTTGAAAAAAATTGGGGGATGACACCCCGGCTTAGAGGGTTGAAGATGTTGCAATAATTTTTGGGGCAAAAATTGTCCCCCTCACAAACAAAATTGTCGTGTTTTTGAATTTTCTGAAAAAAAATTACCCTGGCCGTTATGCCTTGCGGAACGTTTTCGATGGGCCACCCTGTATATCTCTATCTTAATTTTTCAATTTTCACTTAATATTGCTATAAGACGAGTGTTTTATTATTCTAGTATCGTTTTCTTCACTTTTTACATAATTTATAAGGCTGATAGAGAAGAAATGAACAAAAAAAATTCAACGGACATGGCGAAGAGCACGTTTAAAGGATATTATAAAAATAATGAGGCCAAATACACCTCTAGAATTTCTTCGGCGCGATGATTCAGGCCGAAAACTCGATGTCTTACGTTATGTTGCACAAGGTCGTTATAGCTTCGGTCACCGTTCGGAATTTGTTCGGTTCCTGTCTGATATCTAAATCCAAGAAACTTCTCGGAATTTAACTGTATTGAATAATTGATAAACATTTACTGCATGCGTCGACGCCGGAGATTATTCGGAAATCGAACGTTTTAGGATTCTGTTAGACGACATTGACCTTCTTTTCGCTCTCGTCTAGGTCGTCAATTAACGGTCAATACTTAACGCATGTGTCGTGTGGAATTCTGCTTTTTTACTTTCGTTACTTTTTGTGACAACTTTACTACTGATTTAAATAATTTCTATGCCTTTGTGGTGGGTTTACTTTTTGGAGAAAGCCTGGGTATTTCATCATTTTTAGGGTTCCGTACCTCAAAAGGGAAATACGTTCTGTCGATCTGTTTGTCAAGACCCTTTATCTCGAGAATGCGTGGAGTTATCGCGTGGAAATAAAACCATATACTCGGACCTAAAGTCTCTTGAAGCTGTGAAAAATTCAAACTTATAAGTTAACTAGCGTGTACCAGCGACTTCGTTCGCCTCGAATTAATCATTTGTAATGGTGATGATAAAGCAAAGCAAGAATTTCCATTAACATACAAACTGGATAAAATTTTCTCACATTTATGTCAGCATGAGAAAAAACAATATGGCGATATTATTATATGACTTGGCAATATTTGAGGGGTAGTTTCATCTCGTTAGAATTTGACTTTCGAAAAATCCGTTTGCCAAAAATAAGCTTTTTACGTTAAGCAGTTTAAGCAGAATCGTGGTTAAGAAATTACCCAACTTTTTGGAACACCCTGTAAGATTTTTTAAAAAATTTCAAAATATGTAAAAAAACCAAATAAATTATGCTTGTCCAAGCGTTTTCCCGAAAGACTAACCGATTTTTAATAACAAATATTGTAATATTTGAGGGGCGTTTTCACCCTCTTGGAATTTGAGATTCGAGAAACTCCTCCTTATCGAATCTCTACACCCCACAGTCAAATCGTTTGCCAAAAATCAGCTTTAAACGTCAAGCAGTTTAAGCAGAATCATGATTACTCAATGGTCTTATTTTATTAAACACCCTGTATAAATTTTTAAAAAATCTTGGGGTCTTTGGGTAGTTGAGATTGAGGGGTGGTTTCACCCCTTTAGAATTCGAGTTTTGAAAAATCCCTTCTTATCGAACCTCTACACCCTAAAGTCAATCCGTTTTCCAAAAACCAGATTTTTACGTCAAGCGCTTTAAGCAGGATCGTGTTTAATCAATGACCAGATTTTTCGAAACACCATGTATACATTTTTAAAAAATCCTCAAATATGTAAAAAAAATAAAATATACGTATTTAAGCGTTTTTTCGGAAACTTGACCGTTTTTTATTCTTTGTTTTTTGTTTGGGAAGATAACCATAATATATCATTACATGAATAGTTATTATCATAGTTTTCAGGATATTTCGTAATATTTTTTTTAAGTTTAAGTTTTAATACATTATTACTTAGACATCATCAAGTTCCGTCTTGACACTTAATCATCTATTATGACATCGATAAATATTTGTTAAATCTTAGTATATCATTTAGTAATTTTATTTCGTCAATAATGCTAAGTTCCGTTAAATATAGGACTGGTAAATAATGGAATATTTTTCTCATATTGCTAGACAAATCTTCCTAAATAATGTGTATACCTTTGTGGTGTGTTCGTTTCTGGAAAAAAGTCTGGATATACTGCCACTATTAATTAACAACTGAAATATACTGACATTTAGTGATAAGAATATACCGGATGCGTCTCAAAAGTGGCTCACCCCTATAACTTTTTTTATATTTTCAGATAAAAAAACGATATTTGGTATGTTAGTATATGACATAAGTTAGGATTGATTGACGTATTCAATTGTTTTCGGTCACTTCCTGTGTCACCGGAAATGACTTCAACTTTTGATTTTTAAATGGCACCCTCAGTATTTTGTTACTTTATTCGATAGAAAATGACACTCTGAATAGAATGACATATCATATATCAACTTTTGACATTTTCACTTTGAACAAAATTGTATTTTAAATTTCAATCTAGAGTGCCATGGCTGTGTTATTAAAAACACTAATTTTTAATTAAGAAGCCTTGGAAAAATAGATTTGATCGTTTAATGTTTTTAGTGTCTTGTCCTCTGGGCGGTTAAAAGATGCCCAAATCGTGCTTTTAATCATATCGCAATTTTTTCAAATGGAACAAGGGTGGCTCATTAGAATATTAGGAAAAAGCATTTTTTTACGAAAAATTATTATATCTTATCTGCCTATACTAAAGTTAATTTTAAAAACACTAAAACAATAACTGAAATCTATAATAGGTAATTAGAGCTTTATTTTTTATATTTCTTAGTAATGATTAATATTGCATTATCTTGTAATATGGTACACACTTGTACCCACTATTGACGTCAAAGACTTTTCGTCTACCTTAAAAATAAATAATTTGTATTGGTACACATGTGTGCCTGCTTAGAACAGAAGTTTCTAATAGAGAAATAAACATTTTCGGCATGATTTAACATAGCACACATTGACATGTGTCTGATATTCCGCTTAAGACTATTTGAAACCTATCAGTATGTATTTTAATGTTTCGGGGTTTTAGTATAATCTTATCAATCCACCAGTTTTATTTCTTATTTTTTTCATTCGTGTAGATTATTGGTGGTAATGTATTTTAAATAATTCCATATTAAATCAAATAATATAATGAAAAAATAAGTAAGTACGTAGATATATTTCATTACCACGGCAAAAAAAAATGTCACTATTTACAATACTAAATACTGAGCAGTAAATCATTTCCGTGTTTGCCAACATATTACAACTGTTTGTAAGTTATGATTGCAGCAAGTCATGACCGCAATAATTTTAATTTCAGTCAATAAAAATGTGGTTAATCTTCGGTCAACAGCGTGTGTTAGTCAATATTACCTAATGGAAATCCTAAATATGCTGCATTTACTTGAATTACATATTAAATTCATGCAAGAACTTTTAAAGTCAGTTAGATATTCGTCAGCTTGCTTGCTTTTGCTCTACTTTGAACTAATTATTAAATTCCGCTTGAAAATGTGTTCCAATTCTCTCTATGTTACAGCTTGAGAGTGAATTAAAGCATTTCTTCAGTTTATTGGAATGAGTGTATCTTTTTTACAAGTCATTACTTAAATATTTTGCGGATATTAACAGATTATTATATCTCCAGCTTACTGAGAAATTTAGAGGCGTGAAGTCTTACACATTATTTATTGTACACAATTGATGGCTATAAAGTTTACATTGTAGAATAGCACGGCTAAGGGAGGGAATATATTCTTGGAAGCTATATATCAAGAAATTTATTAAATATTACATATATCTGCCATAAACACAATTTTAACAAATCAGACTTCAAATTTACTTAATACTTGTTGTTCGTAGATAGAAAGAATTCTCAGAAATTTTCTAAACTTTGATGATTGAAATTGTTAGTTCAAATTGATTCACAGTCGTGGAGCTTGTCTCTGTCTGAAGTACCCGTGAGGTGAAGGCTGGAGGATCTGTTTCCATTTTTTCCACCTCTTTAATTTGGTCTCTCCTTAGATCTGATACCGGTGTTGTCCCGAATCTATAATAGAGGATATATCCCTCTTTCTCTATTACCACCTTGGATTTGAGCTCCTTGCATTGGAGTGCTGAGCCTGGATAAAGCTTAGCAGGTAGGTGGTGTTTTTCCCCTTGCTCTTCGGCTTCTTCTTTTTTGACTTTTTCTCCTTTTACTGCAACCGGTCCCGGCCCTTGGCCATTCTTAAGCGTATGTGCCATTTCCTCCAACCAATCCGCCGATACTTGAGATACACTGAAAATATGCTGACCCACATGTCGTGCACCTTTGCGCTGCAATCCACTTGCTACTATTTTGTCCTGTATCGCCTCTTCTAGAGCCGTTTGTTGGTTGTTGGTTTGTGCAACCTCTTGGTAATCCTTTGGCAGCACCGCCATTTGTCTAGCAATATCGGCATAGCTGGTGATATGTCCCTGCTTGCTTCTCGGTCTTGGACGGATTTTCATCCCGGCTTTTTTCTCTCCTTGCCGGAGGAGAGTTGAGAAGTTTTTGCTCCCTCTCTTGCCCTTTGGTGGAGATTCGCCAGTTTATTTCTTGGTACTACTAGTGGGTAAATGAATTTCTAGATATATTACGAATTTTTTTGGAACTTTAGTTTCGGAGATATAAATTTAATCGGACCTTTTTAAAAAAATTAATTTTATTTTTCAGAAACTATTAGAGACAGAGTTTACCAAAAATGCTTTTTATAACAACTAGTGGGTAAATGAATTTCTAGATATATTACGAATTTTTTTGGAACTTTAGTTTCGGAGATATAAATTTAATCGGACCTTTTTAAAAAAATTAATTTTATTTTTCAGAAACTATTAGAGACAGAGTTTACCAAAAATGCTTTTTATAACAACTAGTGGGTAAATGAATTTATAGATATATTCTCGGATATATTACGAATTTTTTTGGAACTTTAGTTTCGGAGATATTTATTTAATCGGACATTTTTAAAAAAATTAATTTTATTTTTCAGAAACTACTAGAGAGAGAGTTTACCGAAAATGCTTTTTATAACTACTAGCGGGTAAATGAATTTCTAGATATATTACGAATTTTTTTGGAACTTTAGTTTCGGAGATATACATTTAACTCACCCTTTTTTCGAGGAGTGTTTTCGCTGTTGCTTCCTCAGGAGCAAGTCCTTCGTGGAGCAGTCGGAGGTATCTCCGTACTTCTGCTTTGCTAAGACCTACTCTCAGCGAATCGTCTAGCCGGACTGGTTAACCCTGGTTGTGTCGCTTGTTAGGGCTAGAGGTAGGCTCCCGACCCTTACTAGAGGAGCTTGTCTGCCACTTATCTCGCGCAAGTGTCAGCCGCTCTTTCTGTAGTTCCTGTGGGTCTGGTCTCTTGGAACTTGCATTAAAAATCTTTCCAGTGTTTCTAGGGGGTTTCCCCACAGCTTCACCGGTGGTTTTTTTATGCCTGATCAAGACCAAGCATGCAGGACTCTTGCGGTCTTGCATTTTTTCATGTTTTTCATTTAGGCTCATTTTTGGTTAAAAATATTATTTTAATATATTGCAAATAGTGTTTTTCCGACTTTTTCATAAAATTATAAAGAAAGCAATGCGGATTTAATGTAAAATATTGAAAAATATTTTATCAGAATATTTTTTTTTTTCAAAGTAACATTTGCATTAAATTACTTAAATATTATTTATTTAAAGATTTTCAATGTAGAAAGTGCCCGCAGTAAAAATTTATTTTGTGGAAAAGTGGAAAACTTGTAAGGGTCTTAGAAAGACTAATACCAAAACCAAGACTGGATACTTCAATACCAAAACCAATACTTACAACTTGTTATATTGTAAGACCAAGACTAAGAGAGTGTTGAGTTTCCTCATCACTAATTAAACACTTGTTTCGAGAGAATTTTTTTTCAAGAAATATAAATGTATATAAATGACATATAAACTTATAAATTTAATTAAACTACTGTTTTTCAATATCTTTGAGTATACATCTGCCGCTTCGAACTCGTTTGCCGAGTAAAATTGGTTATGCGACTAATGTACTTTCATTGAGCTTAAGGTTCCTGTCGGCAAAGATTTTTCGCCGATCAAAGTTACGATTCTTGTTAAGAAATATAAACAAAATGCACAACTCCTTATATTTTGCCATGTATAATGTATCACGCACCTGTCTTTGATTAAAAATTAAAATTTCATGAATATGTTTTGTATATTACTTTTGACATTATCATGAATACAATGAACCTGAAGCTTAAAATTGTCTTGATTAATTAAAGTGTTTTTAGTTTATCATATAGATTAATGGCTTTTAACTAAAACTTCTAGGTACAAATCTAGAACTTAATAATTATATTATATATCGAATCTTCAAATCTTGGATGTTACATACTATAGAGTTTGTAGGAAAATTTATTCCAACGAGTTCATAAGTATTGTTTGAAATTCATAAGTTAAGTATAATTACCCTGTAGCTACGAAACAAAGCAGAATCGGACCTATGTTGATATGAATAATGAATCTTATTTTTACGTGAGGAATCTCCTCACGAGAGATGGCACATGTTTTGTGAAACACCCTGTATAAAAAGAGTAATTTTGAATAATAAATAATTTAATTTCACAATATCAATTTAATAGAACATGATCTAGAACAGCATCCTTGTGCAACTTTCCTTAACATTTAACCGTATTATTCAGACAAACAAATCACATCTGAGTACTAATTGAAACGCAAACACACCGATACTCGAATAGGATGCTGAACTACTGTTATGCAACGCCGACGACCGAAAAAGTCCAAGTTCAATAGCAAAACAACGCACACCAGGATCGACCTCGCCCTCGAGCAATCGGCGAAACGTTGACCAAACAAATAGACATCAACGGTGAATTAGGCAGGAAACCCCAAGACGTCATTACGCTCATATCCTTTTACTGATATGGGGACAGGGCTGGATTGGTCTGGTCAGTTTAAATTAATTATATATAATGTATTAAGTGAAAATATATATTCGATTGTTATTATATTGTTATAAACCAATTGGATCTTTTCAAAAAAAAATCCTGTATGGGTATTTCGCCACTGCACTGCAAGAAAATCTACAAAATAAAATAATTATTTTTTGTATACATTTCTGCGTTAAACCTAAACGGACGCTGCTTGTCAGAAGTTATGTTTACGGTAATACAAATTTGCCTAACAAAGCAAAAAAAATGCTTAACGTTTCGGAAAGTTATCTCTTTCCGTCGTCGGAAGCAGAAAAATACAAAGAATAAAGAAAAAAACTATTTAAAATATTTAAATTCAACTATTCGAGAACACTTTACTTTTTTAAAACAGATACGTCCACAAGAAACCGTTGACGTTCTGTTAAAATGACATTTTTAACTTGATATTTAAACTTCAAAATTAACAATTACTACCTGATAACAATTACATAAGGTAAAATCAAAAAGCCCCAAAATTTTACGTATGTTATGTTTATTTATCTTGCTGTGTCTATTGTTCTTTAAAATCACAGAAGCGATTGCCATACATTACTAACATCTACAGATGCATGAGCAATACATTTATTTTTATTAGATTGAATTAAAAAAGCCTCTTTTATTTTTCTTTTAGAGGCTATAGCTTCTTTCATTATAATTTTGGCGTTATTAAAATTTATTCTGTGCCCTGTGTCCCAAGAATGCTGACAAATCTTAGATTTGTGAAAATCTCCCTTTCTTAAATAATCTTTATGTTCTTTAATTCTAACATTTAAGGGTCTAGATGTTTCACCAATGTAAAATTTATCGCATTCACAGGGTATTTGGTATATTATATTTTTTGTTTGTTGTTCTGTATTGATTGGTTTAGTATGTGATAAAATGGATCTAAGTATATTTTGTGTTTTGAAAGATGTTCGTATGTTAAATTGTTTTCCTACCCTTCTTATTTTTTCTGACAAGCAGCGTCCGTCTAGGTTTAGCGCAGAAGTGTTTACAAAAAATAACTATTTTATTTTGTAGATTTTCTTGCAGTGCAGTGGCGAAATACCCATCAGGATTTTTTTGGAAAGATGAATCCGCCACATAGGTACAGACATTTTTTAACCAATTGGATATTACACAGAGAGCAGAAATGTTATTTATTTCCGTTTGTTATAAAATTACTCAAACCTTTGTTATTTTGAATTCAACCATTTGAATATTATTGAAAAAATCAAAAGTCTAATAAAATTGCTTTTCAACGATATATTATGTTCCTATACCTAAACCTTCCGGTTTCTTAAGTAGAGCCATTTAAAAACTAATAATTTTATTATTATAGTTTCATTTCAAGAATTTCGTTACCATAACAATTTTAGAAATTTAGCACGTAAAGTCTAAATGATACTTATAAAGTTTGAATATTTGTCATGGCAATGATTTTCTTTAAACAGAACAATTATATTAGAATTGAAGACATGAGTTGATAAAGGTGTCACGTCGCATTTTTTTTAAATCAGTTTTATTGAGTATTTCAATATCCTTTTGACAGATCTATCCTCCAACAGACTCTAAATATCAAATATAAATACCATAAAGAATATCCTAAGTGATAAAGATGTCATGTCACATACACCATCAATAATGTTTCGACGTCTTTTACGCGACATGACACCTTTATCCACTCATGTCTTCAATTATTATCTTTTAAATGGCTTTACTGAAGAAACCAGAATGTTTAGGTATAGGAACATGATATATCGTTTAAAGGCAATTTTATTTGTGTTTGATTTTTTAAATAATATTCATAGGGTTGAATTTAAAATAACAAAGACTTGAGTATATTTATAACAAACGGAAATAATTATTTATTCTGACCTCTATTTCATATCCAATCAGTTGATTTAGATAGAATTGGATATGCCGACTTTCCTTAATATTTAAAAAAGGCGTCCATTGAACCCAAAGAGACCTGATTTGAAATACAAAAGCCAAAGCAATAAGACTCTAAGTCTCGGTCTCAACATTTAATATGGTAAAAACTAAATCGTGTGAGCGAAACACATGTAACAATTTAATTTTTATCATATTAAATGTTGAGACCGAGACTTAGAGTCTTATTGCTTTGGCTTTTGTATTTCCTTAATTATAAACCCAATTTTAGCTTCTAATATTATGCCGAATTTATGATTTAACCAATATTTATTCAAGATCATGTTTTTGTCAATGTTACACAAGTTTTATTTTTTATCTCGAAAACTATCATAGGTATAGGTTAGTATAATATTAAAATTATGAGATATCAAAGTAATTTTCAAAAATGTAATAGTATACTGGGTGTTCCATTTAAAATAACAAAGATGTTGCCACTTTTAGTTCGAAGTGGCAACACTGTAATTCTGAAAATAATTTGGACAGATGGAGAAGGTGCCTTTATGCAAAAATCCAAATTTTCAAAAAATCGCCGGTGTCCATAAACGTCTAAAGTGCCATGACCGTGAAGCACCCTGTATACATTTTTTCTTTACTATGCGTTTTTTCCCCATAATAAAGATTTTATAATTATTTATTATACGCATTACAAAGATGATTTGGTATTAGGAATAAATATAATAACAGTCACTATTCATATCCAACAGGAGAGCGAACAAAAATGTTACTAGCAAACTTTTTTTTTCTTTTTTCCACAATAAAATACATGTTTTTATGTTTTAATTGTGTTATAATAAATAAATAAAAATGTTTTTTAATTATTTTGACCATGCGGCAGCGGCATGCGGCAGTGCAATTCTGTCAACATTTCTTGTCTAGTGACTTAGTGACTCATCAATCGTATACAAATAACATAGGCTAAGGCAAGAAATTTCTTGCTAAGGAGCTTACAGAATCCCACTGCAGAAGTTTTGATTGGCGTTGTTGACAGGCGACTAGTTCGAAATTTCTACACAGATAGCGCTCTTTGCTTTCACTGCATTTGTTCAGCGAAACTAAATGGAAACAATTTTGAAACATATTTAAGGTTTCCATTTATTGTCGATTCATTTTCGAAACACGAGTTTCTGTCTTTTAGATACAGATATGATATATTGCAGACGATTTGTGTTCGACTCCATGTCAAAATTATAAAATAATGAATTAAAATTCCGCCATGTTGGCTAGTGATAGCGTTTTTAACTAAAAATATATGTGATATATATTAAACTCATAAGAAGGCGCCCTACTTACATTAATTTATATATTTTTATTTTCAGAACCCTGATATAGAAACAAAAATCTATATTTCAAACAAAAAAATATTTTGTAGCAACAAATAATGACATATAGAAGTGGCATTAAAAACATGAACGTACATTATTAAATTAAACGATGAATTTGCTTTTGCCAGACATTTTTTGTGCGAGAAAACCTGAAAACAAAGATCTTAAGACAAAAAAAATTATGGCGACAGTGTTGATGGTTGTTTTCATTTTGAAATCCACACACAAACATAGACTATTTTAGTTTGGTATTTGGTTTCTTCACGTTTAGAAACAATGGCTGCTGAAAACGGGAACAGCTTGGACATAAACTGCAGAAAATGTTTCGAAAGATTTCCTCTAGAGGTTTTAATTCCGCATCGAAACATTTTAGGAAACAGCTAGTGCTACCACATTGGAAATACATGTAATAAAGCCGTATAAAATACGTAGGTTTCGTAAATGTTCATAATATAATTGGTGGTATACCGTTTCCATTTTGTATCAAAAAGCAGACACGATTATTAGAAACATTACCCAAAATGTGTCCAAAAATACTACTTGTGATACAACAAATTATTTATGCTAAGAATAAGAACAGACATTCATTATTTATAATAAAAAATTAGTTATCAAAACCTACATATTATGACATATTCTTATACAGGGTGAGGTTTTCTACGATGTTCTCTAAGGGTATCTACGAAACTATTGGAGATAGAGAGTCGGTGAAGTGGGGAAAGAATTGCAGTTTGTGGGGTCATAAATATGCGCCTTTCAGATTTTTGAAAAAGTTCATGGCTTACTAGATATTTCGAAAAAAAAAATTCGGCTATTTTAAAAATGGTCCCTAATTCCATTATTGTTTTTCAGATAAAAGTTGTCGACAATCATATTCTTAATGATATTGTGTTCTACTTTTTTTCTAAAGTCTGTCATTTTTGACATATGACACAAAATTATGCTTCTTTAAATCGAAACCATAGTTGGCCATGACCTTATAAAATGCGCAATTTTTTAAAATATTTAGTGATATAAACTATAATTTGTTTTTCGAAAAATTACTTAGTAATAGCCAATTCTTCAATCATTTTTAAACATTTTCACTTAGTTAGCCATGGAAACAAGTTCAATCGTCGTTACTCTCAGAAATATCAAACTGTCACATCCAAACTTTGTAAATTAAAATAATCACAAATTGCAAATATGAATTTTTGATATGAAGAAAAACGTATAGGATTATTAGTTCAACTTTTCTTGATTATACATTTTCGAGCATAACGTTACATACGCTCTTTAGGGAACGGATTTCAAGGTATGTTAGAAAAGTTAAATTTAGAGACTCGCGCATCAATAGAGTGGTTCCAACATGACTTTCATTATGGCACTCCCTCCCATAATGAAAAATAAAATTAAAAATGATTTATATCATAAGTATTTAAACTCAAGGATAGGAAGAGGTGGACCAATTGCATGGGCTTCCTCGATCACCTGACGTATCTATTTTAGATTTTTTTATGCGTTATATTTTTTGGATATTTTCTAAAATAACTTGGAAGCGTTTGTAGTGATATCATTTTCTAAATTTTAGTTTGTATAATGTAAATTGTAAAGAACTGTTTAATAAATATCCCGTCTTTTTATAAGTAGTTATAAATTATAATAATTAAATAAATAAAATAATAAAATAAAATAAAAATACCATGCCAACTAAGTGAAATTAGTCAAGAAATAAGAATTGGCTATAACTCAGTAATTTTTCAAAGAAAAACATATTAGGGCTTATATTGCTGAAAAGCTTAAGTCATGGCCAACTATGGTTTCCATTTAAAAAAACATAAGTTTGTGTCATATGTCAAAAATGACAGGCTTTAGAAAGAAATGGAGGACACAGTCTCGTTAAGAATGTGATTATCTACAACTTTTATCTGAAAACTTTTTGTCTAAAATACTTATATTCTAATAAAATCAGAGACTATTTTTAAAATAGCCGAAATTTGCTTTTTTTTAAATATCTAATAAGCCATGAACTTCTTCAAAAATCTGAAAGGTGCATATTTATGACCCGACAAAACTGCAATTTTTTCCCCATTTAACCGAGTCTGTATCTCCAGTAGGTAATTTCTGAGATACACATAGAGAACATTGTAGAAAACTCACCCTGTATAAACTTTTAAAAATGATCACGTTGAACGTTTCTTCTGTCTAGTGTATGTAAAATTATTGACTGTATCAGTCCAGCTTACTATTTACGTAGCTTAGTGTTATAAATAACAAGAATCATTTTAGCACCTTTCCAGGCTTTCCAGTCATGTAATCCTAATGATCATCGGGCAATTAGCGATATTTTATATTTGGTTTGGTTTTTATACTTATATTACGTACAAATATAAATCCCGGTTCTGTAATCGAGATTTCTCTCTTAAACAATTAAATGCTTAACCACAACGTATGATTTAGCATGAGATGGCACCGTATCATAATCGAAGACATCCTGTACAAGGACTCATTTGAATCATAGAGAGGATGTGATTGTTACTAGGCTGACATGAAGTTGTTTTCTATTATTATTTTATAATAATTATTTGTTTTGTTCCGTAATACGGAAAGAGTTTTAAATAATATTAAAGATGGTTTTATATAAAAGGATTTTTTAGAATTATTGGCATTAACTTTCTTAAATAAAAGAAAGAAAAATAAAAATATATGCAGTTTTAGTTAATCATATTTAAATAATTGCGCATTCCAACCAAGAAATGCCAACCCAACTCTATATTTATCTACCAAACAGTGACACTTGTTTTATTTAGTTATTTTTCTAAAATTTTTTACTTTAAAATTTTTAAAAATGAAGAACAAATTTAAAATTTCAATAAATTCTATCTAAATTATAATTTTTCTGGTTTGCGTATTATATAGTTAAAATAACTATTGTACTTTAAATCAAATTAAAATTTGACCCGAAAAGCTATACAGGGTGGGACAAAATTAATACTGAACACTGGTCATATTTAAAATTAAGTTACTCCTTTGTTTTAAATAGATTACCCGGTATATTATTTCCCCAATACTCAATGGAAAATTCATATATCTTCAAAATGCTATTAAGGTTGCTTACCCTTTAAACAACGATTTTCCTAGATATTTTCATTTTTATGATTTTGCGTCAGTAGATAAATCTAGGTGGCTGTCATATACATCTCGTTAATTTAACAAAAATTAATGTATGTAGAGTAAAATATTCAAAGGTAATAAAAAGATACGCGTTTAAAATATATTTTAATTACTACAGAATTGAAACTAGATATAAAAACGTAAAATTATGTAACAAAAATTAGCTAGATGAAATTAAATGCTCAAAATTCTTCCATTCCTTTTCGCTGCATAAAATTATACTCTTTTCAAAAGATCTTTTCATTTTCATTTACAGTTTGCTAAAAAATCATGAAAATTGGGCTAAAAATAAAATAAATAAAACACTCGTAATTTTATATCCTAATTTGAAATAACCAGAATGATTACTTTAGGGTGTTTGACGTTTAAAATAATACGTTCAACCATCGCCAATATAATTTACTATAAAAAGACAGTGAAGTCGCCCTGTAAATATTCATGGCTTACGGAAAAAGTGCATGTTAAGCTGACGTCATCGGAAAGTAGCACGCAGGAGAATTTTTAAAAAGGGAAATTTTTTCAAACGCAGATAATATCAAACAGAAAATTGTCCAGGGCAAACCCATCGCCACGTTTGGGTAAATGGGAACGCAAGACCACAGAACTTCGTGATACGACTCGCCGTTATTGTTTAGCTATAATCACCTCATTTAGCAGTCGGATAAAAGAGATTAACCAGATGAATCATGCTCATCAAGCCGAAATTATTCTAAAAAAGAGGTAATAATGTTGTGACACATTTTTTATGCTTGAATTATCTCATAGCGTCCTGGTTCGCGTAATTCATCTATCTTTAGAATTCGTCTATACAGGGTGTCCCAATATTCCGTGGACATAGAACTACTACGTATTTTTGGTTTCAAACTATGTTCATTGGATAAAATTTACCTCTATACAAAAGTGCTTCGTTTGTCCGTTAGAGGGCATCAAACTTTAAAAAAATAGACACATTTTTTTCAGATATTTTAAGAGCCGTTATCCCTATTTAAATGCGATTTTGGGTGTCTATTATTTGTTGTGCTTTAACATTTGACTTTCAGAAAAATCAAGAAAAAGTACGGGAAGTGTAAAAACTACCCCCACCTCTATATAAATTTTAGTATAAATATTTTCTAATTCAACCGACGACCGACTTTTTTTGTAAAATTGTCCTTCTAGTATTTACTACATTTTTTGTCTCAAAAAAAATCCCTCGCGCATACTTTTTGAGGAAAAATTTTCAGAAGCAGACTTCCAAAAAATTTCTTTTGTTACATTAAGCCTATGAAGGTGAATAAAATATATTATGCTCTAATGATTTAGTTCGTAAAAATATGGAATTTTATGTTAGTACCACAAATTATACTTGACAATAAACTTCATAAAAAGCTTAAAAAATTATTAAATTTTATATTAATTGACGTTCGGGTTTATTTTTGATTGATGCCCCGACAAAAAATTGATAACGACAAACGAAGCAAGGGCAAAGAAAATCGCCCTTTATATGAAACTAGTTGAAGCCTGGCGCATCCGCCACGACATCACGAGAAAAAAACTATTTATTTTTTTTTAATTAAATGAAAAACAAAAAATCCGGCGACGATAGTTTTTAGAGGAGCCAATTAGCTATCTTTTAGTAAAAAAAGCAACTTTCTAGAGCAAGTCGTTACTTCAGTAGAGACGACAGAGATAAACATTAGCATTTTATATATGTAGATGATGTCACCAACAGCATATAGAACTCGAGGAACGTATTTGACGGTGGAGTGTAGATATGGTAGAAAAGGCTTTAATTGCAATGAAAATCGGAAAGTCTAGTGGTCCTGAAGGAATACCAGCTGAACTTCTGAAATGCGGACCGAAAATTTTGAAAGAAATTCTTGCTGGTATTTTCACTACGTATATTAACGGGGAGCCCATACCTGATTCATGAAAAACGTCATGGATAACTCCGATCCACAAAAAAGGAAGAAAAAGTATTTGCACTAACTACAGATGTATAGTTGTATCTGACAGTCTTAGCAGACGGAAAATACTAAAAATCCTAATAGAAGATGAATTTAGCCTCCATGAGATTGAAGAACAAGCCGGGTTCAGGGCAGGCCGCTCATGCATTAATAATATCTTTCCAATAAGTCAGATCATTGAGAAAAAGACGGCGACGAATAAAGACCAAATTCATCTTCTGTTTGTGGACCTTAGTAAGTCTTACGATACTGCACCAATTAAAAAACTATGGGACGTTCTCGAAAAAAGCCCAATAAATATAACAATAAAAAAAACGGTACAGCAACATTACTGCAATTATTCCGCAAGAATTAAAATAGGCCTAACTCTGTCTGAATTATTCCCAACAACAAAAGGTCTAAAATAGGGGTGTTGCCTGTCCCCAACTTTATTTAATGGTGCATAAACACTGGTGCAAGAAGTGTTCTCAGATGGAATACCTATTAATGACAACCTTTCTCTGTATATTCTGCATTTCGCCGATGACCAGATAGTAATGGCCCAAGATAAAGAAGACCTTGAATACATGACTAGAAAACTGATAGATGAATACGAAAAATGGGAACTGGAGTAAACAAGTCGAAGACAAGATGCATGTGTGTTGGTGGCGAGTTGGAAGACCTGGTATTAAATAACAATATAAAAATTGAAGCCCGCGAAGAATATATGTATTTAGGGGTAAAAATCGCAAGCAAATAGGGAGATGCAAACAGGAAATCGAAGAACGGATTGATAAAGGCAGAAAGGGATAGGAACGCTAAACTCGGTGCTCGAAAAAAACTGATCTACAACGCGATCCTGAAAAGCGTAATGTTATATGGTCCTTAGGTATGGCAATTAAGCGAAAGATATAAAAAGAAGTTGTTGTCGACCGAAATGGACTTCTGGCTAAGATCAGCCCGAATTTCCCTTTTAGATAGAATTAGGAACGAGAGAATACGTGAAAAAATGAAGGTGGAGGGTAATATTGTACAAGAAAAACAATTGCAGTGGTACCGCTATGTACAACGAATGGCTGACGAGAGAATACCAAAGCAAGTGTTGCAGTGGACACCTACAGATAGACGTAAACGAGGCCGACCTAAACTTTCCTGGAATCCAGGAATCGACAGAGCCATGTCGGAAAGGAACTTACTACCAGGAGATTGGGACAACAGACGGAGGTGGCGCATGGAGACCGGAGGGCGACACTATAAAAACCGGATATACATACATACATACTTTTGTATAAAGGTAAATTATGTGCAACTAACTTAATTTGATTCAAAAAATAAGTACTTGATCTATGTCCGGGTAATATTGGAACTCTCTGTATCAGCGCCGGTTTATACATAAAGCGGAACAAGCGGCCGCTTGGGGGCCCGTATTTCGGTCATAAAAAAATATAAATATGAAAATGAAGCAGAAGTCAATAAGTAAATGGTCTTTTAAAAAAGGTAAAGTAAATATTTTAACTAAATTTTTTTTATTATGTCCATGATCAACGATCAACCGAGAAGGGTTTAGTAGATATAATAATTTATTGTTCTGCTCGGTGGTATCTTGAAATTGAGTTATTTTTTAATGAAATTAAATCTGCGAAGTATTATTCTCTTTATAGTGGATTCCACACCTGATATTAGCCATTGTGATTAATTAACTTTTATTTTAAGATACATACAGAATAAACAAGTAGAGGAAAGGTTCTTGGGATTGATTAAAATAGAAAAACACACTGGCAGAATATTTTAAAGATGTTGTTTTAAAAAAACTAGAAGCTTTAGGCTTAAAAATTGAGGACTGTCGTGGGCAATCTTATGGCAATGCAGCTAATATGTCTGATAATTATAACGGCTGCAAGGCTGCAAGTTAGAATCAAGCTGTTATCTCCTACTGCTGTATACCATGTGCGAGCCATTCTTTAAACTTATCAGTTAATTTTTCAAGTGAATCTTGTCTTCAGGCTTCCAATTACTTTTCCTTAGTTCAAGAAATATACGTATTCTTTTCCTCATCCACCTACCGTTTGTCTATTCTATTAAGTCGGTGTAAAATTTCTCTTAAACGTCTTAGTGGTACTATATGGTCAGCCCAGGCTGATGCAGTTGCTGCTCTTAAACTAAATTATAAAGCAATTATAGAATTTTTTTCTGTCATTGCGAATGACTAAGGTGAAAAACCAATAGCAAGAAATGAAGCTTCTGCACTTCTAAAGAAAATGCAAAAATTCGAACATGCATTGTTGACTACCATATGGTTTAAAATCTTAGAAAGTGTTAATGCTACGAGCAAAGCTTTGCAAGATCCATCACTAAATATATTTACTAGCATAGAGTTATTGAAGTCATCGAGTTATCATTTATCAAAACACTCCTTTGAAATTTTGACGGTATCGAAATTGAGGCATCGACTTTAGTGGATGACGCTACCTATTAGAACTACTAACTATTATTATTAAGAACATAATACTAACTAGAAAAAGAAAAGTATTTTTCGACGAATCAAAAGAAAATGAAGTTCACATAAGTGGCAAAGAGAAGTTTAAGGTGGAAGCCCATTACGTAATATGTGACTCCATAATTCAAGATCTTGAAAGACGAATTAAAAGCTATCACACTGTTAACGAACGTTTTAAGTTGTTTTTTTAGCAATATCGATGACATAGCATTTGAAGAGTCTGCCAATATCTTGAAAAATGCATATAAGTCGTATGTAGAAGAAGATGTATTAAATGATGAAATGGCTCATTTTCGAATACTATGTGCCAATATGAATAAAAAGGAAATGATTGAAAAATTTGAACTTGTACAGTCACTAAAATCAACTTTCCCTAATGTGCTTACATTGTTGCTTGAAATTTATTTTACTGTAGCAGTTTCTAATGCTAGCGGGAAACGCTCATTTTCTGCGTTAAAAAGGATTAAAACTTATTTCAGATCCACCATTAGCCAAGAGAGACTCGATGATCTTTCTCTGATCCACATAGAAGGATCAAATATCGAAAAATTAGATTGCAATTTAATAATTGACCAGTTTGCAAAAGAGAAATGTAGAAAGAAACACATTTGATCAATGTCCCAAATTTTTATTTTGTTTCTTATTAAGTTATTTCTTTTATGTTCTGTTCACAAATTATAAATGTTTTATTTTTTGTTAAATGCTGTTTAATATTATTTAAAATGTTTTTTTTTTATAAAATGTTTAACAAAAATACATTGTATTCGTTGAAACTTCTTTTACATAGATAATTTAGTAAATCGTACAACACACTACATGCCTAACCATAATCATTATGTATAACGAACATAAGATAGAGGGGTCCGAAAAAAAATCCGCTTGGGGCCCAATGGCCCTTAAACCGGTCCTGCTCTGTATATCTCCTAAACGCATTCTTTTCGAAGGCCCGGCCATATTTTACAAAAGTTTGTCACACACAAAATCTTACACAAACGGTCCGGCGTCGTCTGAGAGACTACGGCTTAAGTAACTTCTGCCAGAACTTCTAAAAAAATAATCCAGTTTGGTCATAAATATGGCTATCAGTTGTTGATCATAAGGGGGAGGATTAGCTGGAACGCCAATCCTGTAGTCGGCCCCAGTAACTAATGAGAATGAGTTAATTATTTGGCGTAGTCTGTCAGACGACGCCGGACCAGTTAAGGGTTAAAGCACTTAACAAATAATAGACACCCAAAATCTCATTCAAATCGGGAAAACAGTTCTTAAAATACCTGAAAAAATGTGTTTATAAAGTTTGGTGCCCTCTAACGGACAAACGAAGCACTTTTGTGTACAGGTAAATCGTACTCCTTTTGTATTACTATTACTAAAGTTATTACTATTCAAACCAATTAAAATACAACTGTGGTAACCCCTGCAAGTAGGAGTCATATTGATATCAAAATCAAATTTATTACCAGACACCAGTTTTCATCCAAATATCGACGTTAGTTCATAAATTATTCTGCATCTTGTATCTCCAAAACGAAGCACTTTAGGACATAAATTTATGCAGAATATTTTCCCGAATAGAATTCGGACCACCCTGTATATACCTATTTTTTCTATCTCTTTGTTTTTTTAATTCGTAATGTAGCTTGGTTCTCGGTTAATCATCGAAAAATCCCAATTCTATGGTTTACCATTATTTCATCTATCACTCATAGTTACATGTGTAGGAAAATCTTAAGTTTTTTCAAAGCTTACAATAGTAAAAAGCATTATAATTATTTAAATATGGATTCTATGTCGGAACCTTTTCTATTTATTTTCTCTCTACAAGTTATGCAAGTTAAATTTGGTTTGCCTTTTATATTTATAAGATATCTAATGGGCGATTCCATTTTAACTGGTAACGAATAAAATCGGGATAATAAAGACCGGAAATTTTAGTTTTACCGTCCTTTTTCCGTAAACGACAAATATTAAGCATTACTATTTTGATTATAAAAATAAATACAAAAATAATAAACCACATAATACAAAACACGTTGGAAGCTGCACAACCACGAGAACAAGCAGGCTTTAGAAGCGGCTTTAGCATGATTGATCACATACACACACTAAGAGAAACTATCAGCCGAATAAACGAATACGAACTTCCACTAGCCAGAGACTTTGGAGACTTAAAAATAGATGGAGAATATTCGCTAAGATTCGCTGAGGCAAAGGCCCAGCTACGTCGAAACACCGGTTCCCATTAGAACATCGAAGTTAAGGCGACGTAAGGCGATACTAGTGGATGGACGGGTGACCGGTTCGAAACTCTGTATCCTGCTGTTGTCCAATAAAGGCAAAAGTGTAAAATCTATTGACACACACTGCTCATTCACGCCGGTTCGAGGCCGAATGAGATCAGATATCTCGTGAGTAAGAGTCGATTTAGACGCTTGCCAAGTCGGTAGGCCATTGACCATGATATGGCCGAGGACCGTGGTTCGGATTCCGCATAAACAAAGTAGGCCCCGTCCAGATTAGCCCCGGCAGCAAAAAGGAGACGTTAACTGAAATCTTTACTTTACTTTACTTTAAGATTCGCTGATGACATAGTCCTAATTGCCGATAGTCTTGAAGAACTACAAACACAAATTAACGAACTAAATACGGCCAGCAATAAAATAGGTCTCAAAATGAATTTAGTAAAAATTAAAGTAATGTACAACGAACTAATAGACAGAAAAGATATTTTAGTAAATAACACAAAACTGGAAATAGTAAAAGAATACATATATTTGTCTCAACTAATACACAGCTGGGGATCTCTACTACCAGAAATCTAACGAAGAATTAAATTAGCATGGAGTACTTATGGAAGAGACTCAATCATATTCAAATCTAGAATGCCACTTTATCTAAAGAAGAAAACATTCGACCAATGTGTACTACCAGTCATAACCTATGCATGCGAAACCGGGACACTCAAAATAGACATTATAAGAAAACTGCAGGTCGCCCAACGCTCATTAGAACGAAATATGCTGGAAAAGAAAGAATAGAGTGGATACGACAAAAGACCCAGGTAATAGATGGTATCCATAGAATCAAATCCCTCTAGTGGCAATGAGCAGGACACTTGGCAAGAAGAACGGAATATATGGATCACAAAAATTATAGCATGATACCCACAAAGAATTAAGAGACCTAGATGAAGACCAAACCTGAAATGGGACCATGATATTAGGAAATTAACAGGGATAACTTGGACAACAATAGCCAATAATAGACAACAATGGGCCCAACTATGTACAAAGAGAGTATCTAAATATGTGAGGGAGGCTACGCCATAATTGGAAATGGTTGAATAAGCTGAGAAAGATGAAGATGATGATGATAAGTTTAGCTTTTCATGATTTTTATGATTTCATTACAACCATAACCACTTGAAATCCTTAAATATATAAAATCTGTCCTTGGCTAATTTTCCCTACTCTGCCACGTGTGGCCACACTTAACCTAAAATCAAATCCTATTTACGTCGGAAAATTATGTTGGTTAACATCTAATTTGATTTATTGTTTAAGGTCAATAATTATTCTTCATCCTTCCTATTTTACTACAGAAGCACGACGAGAATTTTAATTAAGCTGAACAATATAGAGACGCATAATAAAAATTTCACTGCTTTGGGGGGCACGCATAATTTATAACTAATAATACCTACTAACGTTATTGGTGTAGTTAAAATGTTGGTATTCTCAATGGAGAATTTTCTAGATTACATATTCTGCTCATTTATACTCACGTATTCATTCATACGCACTAATCGGCACGAAAAATGGGAAACTTAAAATTTTCAAGTATTTTAAAGTTTTGTATATTGTTTTCTAGTGGACCGATTTTGAATATTTTTTAAGAAATTTGTAGCTAAGTTATTTGACTTTTAGTATCTCCTTCTAGTAAATAAAAATGAAAGTTTCTATCTGTAAATTATACGAGGAAAGACAAAATTTCTATATTTTGGTGAAAATTTGAAACACCTTGTGTAGTACGTTAACAAAGCAAGTATCATTTATCTATAGTCTGTTTTTTGATTCATCTGAATAGCAGCATTTTTTTTGGATATATTCGCTTTTGAGTCTTCTTCAGAAGCGAATATATAAAAAAAATATCATTTATAACTAACATTTTTTCATACTTTACCCACAGCATGCCTTTGGTTTTGGTCCTAGTCAACAGACCTATAAAATAGTGTATATGATTTATGAAAAGTCACTGTCTGAAAAATCATATTTTTATTGTCTCTTAGGCAGTTACTCAAGAAGATATGGTTTTAAGTTCAAAAGTTAATATCTACCATGATCAATTAAAACAACAATACTTCAGAACTTAAAACCATCTCTACTAAAGTAAACCTTAATAAACAATAATAATATGACTTTTCAATGACAGCGACATTACAAAAACAATAAACACTATTTTATAAGTGCGTTGATGAGAACCCAAAATCAATGCTTAAATTTCTGTAAATCATTACTGTCTTATTCAAAAGCGAATATCTCCAAAAAAATAAAGCTATTAAGATGAATAAAAAAAATTATCGAGAAGAGACATACTTAGATGACAAAATTATTTTTAAATTCCTTGATTTGTTAACATATTCCATAGGGTGTTTCAAAGTTTCACCAAAATATCAACATTTTGTTTCACCTCGTATAATTGACAGATGGAAACTTTCATTTTTAGTTTAGAAAGGGATACTAAGAAGTCAAACAATTTAGCTACAAGTTGCTTATAAGATTATCAAAATTGGCCCACTAGCACAAAATATATTAAACTTTAAACAGCCGCTACACTATACCCGAAATGTTTTACGAAATATTTCTGAAAATATTTCGTAAAATTATATACTAATTCATTATAATAAAATTAAATCATAAAAATATTGTAATTATATTTCTGCAGTTTAAGTGAAAGGTTTTATTCCTAAATATCTACTATACATATAATAAACGCGTGTTGAAATATTAATTCTGTGGAATATATATCAATATAATATAAAACGAGATGTAATTAACGAAATATCATCGTAATAACAGCTATTTTAGAAACGTCTAGGTTTACTTATTTCACTGACTTATGAAAAAAAAATCCTTTGCCTCCGGTACAGATACCGCCACGTTTTGGAAATAGCTCAAAACATAACAGAATTGAACGAGGCAACAAAAAATGCGAAAGAAAATCCCCCCTCGCTCTCCTCACGAGTAATTTTCAGGCTCTTTTAAGAATCGAAAGTAGGTCGAGGCAAACCCAAGTGGGTCAAGACAACTGGAAATAAATCGAAATGTTAGACGACAAAATGCGACTTGACATGTTTCGGGTTGTTTCTGGCATGGTGTGCACGCTGTTTTAAAATGTGTTTTGTGCCGGTGAGTGTACAATGAAAAATAATATACTAAGTAAAGACCGATTAAGATTTAATTCTATTAAATTTAATTCTCTGCAAAAACTGTCTCTTTGGTTTTTTCGAAAAAAATTATACAAACGGATGTCTTTGAAAAAAAACAAAAAAAAATTCAAAATGGCGACGGTGTTTTTTTAAACTTCCCCCACTGAAACCGAATGGACCTTTTAAGGGGTTAAATAGGAATAGGAAATCATTATCTACATATTCCCGCTGAGATTGGTTGATTACTAATTACTAATATTTTTCACCA
Source organism: Sitophilus oryzae (assembly GCF_002938485.1). Lineage (NCBI taxonomy): Eukaryota > Metazoa > Arthropoda > Insecta > Coleoptera > Curculionidae > Sitophilus > Sitophilus oryzae. Next base: position 1,079,823 of record NW_022146029.1, read on the forward strand.
CAACCTCTAGATTGACCGGGCTATATCCTGAGAACTAATGTAGTTATAGAAAACTTATACAAAATACAGTATATTTTTAAGAATATAATACAATAATAAATTAAAATATAATTAAATATTGAAATAGAGGAAATCCGACCCTGGTAAAAAGGAATTATTCGATGTCTCTGTCGGCGTTCTCCAATATATATTTTTAAATATAAGCAATCTGTATTATTTATGACGGAAACTGTGATAAAAGATCTAAGGCCAGGTCGAAGTGTGTACAGACCACTACCCTAAACGACTCAATTTTACATCTATAAACAAATAATTCGCTAGATATTCACTGGTTAGTACCAGTAGCGGCTCGTGAGATGCCACAGTACCAATACAAATTATGCGATTTGACAACAACGTTCGCACCAGCACTTAACACCTTTACGGCAATGTCTTTAATTTAATTTAATTTAATCAATTTGTGCCATTTTTTTAAATAGGCTCAAATGAAAAGAGAGAAATCTTTCCAGAATCCCATGTGAACAACAGAGATAATTGGTTACTTTTCTATAGCCTGTCAAGCGAAACCTTGAGTCGGCGTTTACATGGAGTGAATCGCTATGGTAATCTAGTAAGTCGGAGGGAGAAAAAATAAGAAGTATTTATTACATAACCAATTAATTTGAAGTTATATTGCATGCGCTTGTGAAAATACTTTCTACTCTCTTTCTACTTTCTCTAAGAAAAATCTACAAAATAAAAAAGTAATCTACAAAATAAAAAAGTAATGATGTCCAATTTGTCAGTGGCATTTTACTAATAAAATAAATTTGCCTAACCACAAAAAATGCTTAACTTTTCAGAGGTGTATCTTCTCTCGTCGTTAAAAGCAAACCAAAAAATTATATACACTGTGTCAATTTTAAAACTTCCCACCTTTAATAACTTTCTTGCAGTTAAAATTATGAAAAATCGGAAAGACACGTCAATTTTATTTGTGAGGGGGACACTTTAAATGAATTTTTTTCCTTTTAACCTCCTAGGAGGGGTAGATGTCACCCTTACAATCTTAAATGGGAATTGGGGTCAAGTGGCACATCGTTTTAAAGGGCGTTTCATTCTCTTTTCAGCGGTATCCTACTTTGTTGCTTTTTTTTCAGAGGTTTCCGAATAATCGTGTTTCAAAGTTGTAGAAACAATTAAATATATCTGCATTGAGATTTTAGTTTGCAGGCTAGTGTTTACACAAAAATGATTGCAATGGATCTCCTTGTAGTACAAATGATTAGAATATTAGGTTACACCACTTACTTCTTACTTACATCTTATAAGTTGTTCAGAATGTTGTCCATTTTCCTGTAAACAATAATAGTCTGTTTTCAAACTTTTCACTAACATTTCGGTAAACTTCACCCGGAATTGACCTGCATTCTGCTGTAATTCGCCTTTTAAGATCATCAATATCAGAAGGTTGTGCTTTATAAACATTGAATTTAAGATGTCCCAAAAAAAGAAGTCTAAAGGTATTAAATCCGGTGATCTTGGAGGCCATTCAATTGTTCCACTTCTGCCAATCCATGTACCTGAAAATCTCTCGTTTAACCACTGTCGGACCGGAAGAAAATGAGGTGTAGCACCGTCCTTCTGGAATGTTAACAAATCCTCCTGTAAAACTGGATTACCCTCTGCATTAATTTGAGTTTCTAGCTCTTGGGTGATAAAAGGATCAATGTCAATTGGGATCAAATGTCTCTTGAAGTATATTAAAATGCAGATTACCTGTCAAGTTTCCTTAGTAAATAAAGCACCAATTCATTGAAGCATTTCCAAAAACACCAGCCCAAACATTAACTTTTTGGGGATATTGTGTATGTCCTTCTCGAAAAATATGGGGGTTGAGAAAAATAATAAATAATTTGAGAAAAGAAACGTTAATGGTTATGATGTTTTCTGTTTATTAGTATTTTGACCCCCCTAGAAAAATGTAATGGCTACGTCCATGTTACCACCTAACCTTCTAATCACTTGCTCTACAAGGAGACCCATTGCAATAATTTTAGTGTAAACACTAGCCTGAAAACCGAAATCTCAACGCAGGCATGTTTAATAATAATTGTTTTTGCAACTTTGAACCGCGATTATTCGTTTTCTACCTCCTAGGAGGTTGAAAGAAAAAGGCTAAAAATATTCATTTAAAGTGTCCCCGTTATAAATAAAATTGACGTGTCTTTCCGATTTTTCATATTTTTAACTGCAAGAAACATATGAAGGGTGGGAAGTTTTAAAATTGACACAGTGTATAATTAATTAATGTATTATCAGCTATGTCTATTATAAACCGTTGACGTTCTGTTGAAATGACATTATATGAAGTCAAACATCACACTACTTGATTACAATTACTTAATGAGATAAAACCAAAAAACTTTCTCTAGATATATTATTATTATTTTTCTAGGCTTATAGTGATGCTCTTATTAACCATAAATATCACATATTTTTAATACAACGTACCATGTAGGATGCATAAGTACCAACACCTTTACGGCAACGTACAGCCTTTAATTTAATCAATTTGTGCTATTTTTAAATAGACTGAAATGAAAAGAGATAAATCTTTCCAGAATCCTATGTGAGAAACAGAGAACGCTATGTTAGTAACTTTTTTTATATAATAGCAATATATTAATGATCATTTATTGGTCCTAGGCTCATTAGCCGTTCATGTTTTATGATCTGTGGCTGGTGATTTTGTTTAGGTTAGGATAATAATTATGATATAGGTTTTTGTTTTAGTATGTTTAGCGAACCACTAAACAATATTTACGAGAAAATTAATAAAATCGGCACTTTAAAAAAATTATTTAGTGGTTTTTAAGAAAAACTACAAATTTATAAAGAATTAGGACAGCTAATACCTGATTTAAAAAGTTTTTAGCTTTTTGATAATTTGAAAAGTAAATATAACAACTCAATTAAACTAAGCTTATAGTAACTAATCTCTACCTAGTGTGTAAAGGGTAATATTACCGCGGTAATATTTCCGGTAATTTTTGTGATATTACGTAATTTTACCGCAAGATCTGTAACATTGGAAATACTGCTTTCCCTGCTCTACCCTTTTGCTTTTTTTGGCGCAAACAAGATGGGGCTGCTTTGTTTCTTAACTAAACATCTTTTTGAAATTGTCTAAAAATATTTTTGAACATTAAGCACTCATTAAAACATTAGCAGTTGATGATAGCCCAGGTATTTCTGCCAGTAAGCCCTCTGCTTCGCAACGAATTTTGGCTACAAATACAAGCAACTTATGAATTGAACAAGCCAATTTGTAAGCGGATAACGATTTTTGAAGCTAATGGGCCAACAATCTCAAAAGATTTTACCAGCTTTTTTTGAATAAAGTCTATATTATGTAGCAAAGTATCAGATTCATCCGTTGCTAGGCCGAAAGACAAGAAATGGTGTCCAATTCTGGAAAAACGGGCAAGTAAATGTTTAAGACCCGCTTATCTTTCTGCCTACCTATTATAACCAATCTACGCGGCAAAAATTTAACTGAAGCTGACAATTTTCATCTATGAAACTGCAAGGCATCATCCAAAGTCTTTTTCAGAAGTAGATCTAGATCTCTTTCATGCGAAAAGTCTACGTTTGGATTCGTCTGGTGGCCAGTAATTTGCTCCAGCTCTAAAATAAGTATATTGGCTATAGAAAATTTAAATTTACCATCGTAAACAGCCGCAACCGAAAAAATCTTTAGTACTTAAGGATTTGTCCATCGGCCAAGAAGAAACAAACTTACCGTGGAAAAGAAAGGGCTGGAAAACTTGTATTGCCCATTATTTATAATTTACTAAATGGAGAAGAACATCCAAGAATGGTAGAGGCTGCTGAGAAAGAAATGGAAGAAGAATATATCGATTTCGAAGTAATAGACTTGACTCAATTAACGAAAGATGAGGATAATTTACCATTATCCACTCTATTACGTACTATAAAATAGGCCACGCTGACTTTGATTAGCTTAAAAAAAACGTTATTGTCTTTTTTTGTAATGTTTTTACAGTTTTGAAATAAAAAGAAATATTATTTAAAAAGCTGTTTTTTATAAATAACCAATAATGTTATCATACTATTTCCGATTATACAACTCTATGTATATTTTTCCTATATAGAAGGATGTGATTAATAAGTGATAATCAGTTAAGTGATTATCGCTTGGTGGCCATATTGTAATTGTCATTTTTTAAACTATTAATTCAGAAGTCATTTCTGTCAGTTCCACAAAATATCCCGTCAATTCTTATTACAAAATGGCAAAAGATTAAGATAAGAAAGATATATATGTACTTTATTTCGTTGTATAATCTTTTGAATACAACTCGATGTTTCGGGATTACCTAATACTTTTGCCTGACATTCAATGCGATAACGGCAACACTACTCTTTCTTCGGAGTCGTAGTGTTGCCGGGTCAGGTAAAAGTATTATTCGGTAATCCCGAAACATCTTGTGGTATTACATTCGATAATATTACCGATTTATAAATTACCGGCAATTTTACATCACTATCTATACCTTTATGGAGGGTTTGATTTCTTCAAAAAAGAGTTCTGAGGCTTTCGCCATTCGAAGACAATCGACAAAATAAGAAGGTTATTTTTTGTAAATACCGCTGAGTTGATACAACGATGGCCTTTTTGTTGTATTTTCCAAGTACTACTTTGCTGGTATTATAAATCACATCCTCCAATTATGTCCAACCTTGTTCAGCTTCCGAGATTGAGGTTATTGGTGGATGTGCTTCTTTGATGGCCTCCCGGATGGCCAATTTGTCAGTGGTATTGTACTAATAATGTAAATTTTCCTAGGCACAAAAAATGCATAACTTTTCAGAGGTGTATCTCCTCTCGTAGTCAGAAGCAAAAAAATTGAGAGAACGAGAAAAGAACAAAGAGAAAAATTGTGTTAAAATGACGTTATACTAAGTCAAACATTAAATTAAAAATTACTACCTGATCACAGTTATTTAGTGAGGTAAAACCAAAAAACTTAAAATTTTCTGTATATGATTATTTTTCTAGGCTTATAGTGATGCTCTTATGAGACATAAGTATCACGTAGATAAAAATTGATATGTTTTAAATTAATTTATTAATTCTTATTATTCACTTTTTGTTAGCTTTAAGAGGTCACGATGAAAATAAAAATTAGGTAAATAAAGTCAAATTTAAAGGCCTGTGAATTTTAGCATCGAATTATAGAAGGAATTAAATGTTTATATTCAAAATTCATATCCAAACTTTTTTAACTTGTCCTTTTTTAACCACTTGAAATGAACTCTTTGAACGCATATTGGATATTTATCATGGAGAAATAAGTGTAATAATAGACAGGGTGAGTCTTAAATAAGTGCAAATATTTTCGAGGCTGATAGATCTCGATGAAAGAAACATATTTTCTCTTTATCGCTTTTCAAATAAGCCCAAAACAATCGAGTTATACAAGTTTGAAAATTCAAAAAAGATTGAGAGCCACCGGATTTTATCTGTACTTGCATCCCTTTTAGTGCCGTAACTATGGTAACATCAGAGATTAAGAAATTATATCGTGGGAAAATTTGCGGTGAGCAGGCAGTTCTAAAAAGTTTTCTAAAATACACAGGAAAATTTAAAAGAAAATGTACGAATCTCAGCATCATTTTTGGCGAAATAACCTCATAGGCGTATTTCTGGGGTCTACAAATATTTTTTTCTTCTATACTTATTTAAGACTCACCCTGTATAGTATATAATTATTATTATTTTTAAATGATCATAAGACTAAAACCAAACCAAACTTCAAAAACTCTAAGCGTTATATGGGTAAACGAAGAACTACTGAACACTATGGGTAAAAATTATTTTTGTTATTTTGTATCGATTTAAAATTTTGTCTTTCGTACTGATACTTTTTTTCTGAATTGGCACGAGCCGCCACTGGTTAGTACACGGTTTTTATGGTCAGTTTATTAAAAATGGCCATTTTATTATTACACCTGATAGTCCACCGGTGCCTTAGGGTCTAACTTTACGACATGCACTACAATTTTGTACCGCTGGGTGTATAATTCCCCTATTTATTGACAAAATAAACCTAAATACAGCATAGTTATTTAGATATTGTCCTCTTCTGTTTGCTCCTGTAACTAGGTAATCCTTTATAACCAAAGTAAATAGTTGCCATTGTTCATTTTTAATCCTTATTTTTCAGACCTGAAGTAATTTCACCCATAGAACGACATTTTTATTACTGACTATTCAAATTTTTGTAATTTATGATAACCGTTAAAATGTATTTTCTTTTCTTACAGGAGATATACTGAGCCGAAAGTGACGATTAAAATCAGGTAAGAATTTAGAGCTACGTGACAAATCAGTTTATATTTTTGTTTGTCCGGGCTTTATATCTGACAATGACATAAATTCAGAGTTAATAATATTATTAAATGATCGTAGTAATCCCTATTAATTTTCCTAATTACTTACTACTTTATTCAACTTAAGTCCGATATAACAGAATAATGAATAGACAGTTAAAGTACGACTAAAGATCTATACGTAAACGCAAGAACGATAAACTAATAACATTGCTCATCCTAGAAGACGTACGTTCGCCTCTTCCCGCGCTTCAGCTGACAGTTGTGACGTCAGCCGTAGCCTTCGACGAATTGTTTACTATACAGATTGTGTGTAAGTTTGTGTTAATTTTGTCGATTTTAACTGTAAAAAGGGTGTTTTTAAAGTTTTTTGTTTGAGCTATAGAGTGTATAAATACTTTCATTTTGTGTTGTGGATTGTGACTAAGTGCCTAACAATACTGTTTATTAATTATTTTAAAGCAAGATATGGAAGCAGTCTAAAAAGAATGCCTGCAAAATGTGATTCTAGTAGAAAACTGAAAAAATGATAAAAATACCAAATTGAATTGTTTCATATTACATATTATTATATTGTTATATTTTTATGTAAATAACGCCCCTTACGATTCTTTTCTCGCGCTGTTATGGATAGTTAAAAATATTGTTAGTGTAGGAGCATCAAATGATATGAGAATTGTTTTTGTATGTACTAAACGCAATGTTGCTTAATTTAATTTAATTCAAATGTAATTTATTTTAGTTTAGTACCAGAAGCACATACAGATGTTCGGTCACCTAGGTATCCTAATAATTGTGATAATTGGAGTAAGATTTGAGTCGATAACTGAGGAAGTATCAATAACATTATTAGGAATAAAGAAAAAAATTGCAAAGGTGGTAACGTAATAATATTCCATGCCTTTTTGGTACCCTTTTAATGCCAATTTGCAAAAGTTTAATGCTTAATTTTAGTAAAAATATAAAGCAAAATATTAATTTCTTAGTTTGTTTATTAAATACTCGGATAATGCATTTTTAAGAACAGTTCTTGCATCACATTTTGGTAATCTTTTTAAAGCGCTTCCATATTTTGTTTTCAAATAATTAATAAAAAATATCATAGGCACTTAGTCACAATCCACAACACAAACTGAAAGTGTTTATACACTCTATAGCTCAAAAAAACTTTAAAAACACCCTTTGCACAATTAAAATCGACACACTAATTAACTCACACACCACTACGAATGGTGAACTATCCGTTGAGGGCTACGACTGACGTCACAACGCGAGGAGTTTTCGCATACACATAGCAGACACTTTCGGCTGAATGAGCAGTCCTATTATGTTAACTGTTCTTGACGTAAACGTATTCTTTGACATGTACGCTTGCGCAGTGAGACATTTTGTTTACACTGAGTTAGAGATTTTATATCTGATACGTATCATTGTGTATCTTTACGTTGGTACAAAATGCAAACCTATCGAGCCTAAGGAGTCTTGAATTCATTCGGAAATTTTACGGTCAGAAAAATGAATTTGAAAATGGTTTATAGCTATACAGGGTAGTCCGAACTGTATTCCGGAAACTTCGGCAGCGTTTCTGCACATAAAAAAGAAGTAAAAAAGTTCGTATAAATGTATGTCCTAAAATGCTTAGTTTCGAAGATACAGAGTGTAGAAGTTTCAGTTTTATTTCAATTTTTTCCAAATAGTTTCTGAAGTAACGTCAATATTTAAATGAAAATTGAATTGGTGTCTGGGAGTTTTTTGACATGAGAAATTTGATTTTGATGTCAATATGACTCTTACTTGTAGAGGGCGCCACCTATATATTTTTAAACTGCTTTGAAGAGAAATAACTTTTCGTCCGTACCTGTATAAAACTAGTGAGTAAAAAATATACATTTGCGTCGTTTTTTGCGTAATAAAGGTATCTTGGTAAAAATCGCTATGAATAATGGTTTTCGAGATATTTGGAATGGAAATTATCAATGCCATCAATGATATAAATTAAACATGTTGACTAAATAGTTATTAGACTGAAATCATAAATTTGAAATGTTATTGTGCCAAAAGTTCGACAGAAACTGTTTTATTACCATTTTTTTCAAGAAAAAATTATAATTAATTTAAAAAAATAAAAAGTTTCCAAATTTATCATTTCAGTCAAATAACTATCTACTCTCAACATGTCTATTTTTAGTCAATAATGACATGTATTGACTATTTCCATTCTAAATATCTTGAGAACGGTTGCTTGTAGCGATTTTTACCAAGAGATATTTTTTACGTAAAAAATCACGGAAATTTATATTTTTTTAGTAGTGAGTAGTTTTTACAGGTACGGACAAAAAGTTATTACTCTTCAAAACAGTTAAAACACATGTAAGTGGCGCTCTCTACAAATAGGAGTCATATTGACATCAAAATTAAATTTCTCATGCCAAAAACTCCCAGACACCAATTTTCATCCAAATATTGACGCTGCTTCACAAATTATTTGAAAAAAAATCAAAATAAAAATGAAATTTCTACACCCTGTATCTCCAAAATTAAGCATTTTCGGACATACATTTATACGAACTTTTTTACTCATTTTTATCTGCAGAATATGCTATCGAAGTTTCCGAAATACAGTTCGGACCACCCTGTATATTTATGTAGATACATAAAAACTTATAGAAAGCTATACAATTTAATCATAAGAAGTGCATAGCAGGGTAGACAAATGTGACTCATTAAAAATAATTAAAAATAAACAAAGAAAGAAATAGGTATGCAATTATTTCTAAAATGGTTATAACTATTTTACTATGGTTGTGTCAAAACATTATTGTTGGTGTTTGGAGATGTGCACGTTACAGAAACATGTTTTCTTAAAAACATATTACTAATTAATAGTGTTAGTTATGAATACTTAATTAATTTCTAGGATGAATCAGTTGTGAGCAAGTCCACAAAACCAATAATCGGGAATCAATACATTTGTTTAGTAATAAACCGCACTGTATTTCTTCGAAATCTCCATGAAATTTTCAGAGTGATTTTTTTTTCTCTGAAAAGTTATACGTTACTATTATAGAGTAAATAAAACAACAAATATAATTTAACAATAGTAAACTGGTAGCATCAATTAGTTTCGTAGACTTACAGTTACTGAGAATTTTAGTAAATTAGTGAATTTAGAAGAAAAACAGTAAAGGTTAAATCTCAACATGGTCTTTGTTATACCATGTAAACATATACAGTTCATACCAAATAAACTTTTAGTCACGTGATAAGCTTGACAGGCACAGCGTTGCCCACTTTTATATATTTTCTTTTAATCAAAATATTTTAGGAAACAAAAATTAATTAAAAATATTTAAACAGTTATTATTTACATCAACAAAACTCACCTTCTTAACAGCACTTACGGGAGATAAAGGGCCATTACTAACGCTTTCCCATTCAAAATATTCTAACAAAGTTGCGAGGAGTTTTTTACGACCATTAAGCTAACTTGTACACTTCGCATTAAAAGAGGTTCTAAAAAGAACAATATTCGACTGCAAGGTCTGCTAGTAAACATTTTAATGCTTAAAGTATCACAACATTATTTAAAACAAAAACTCGTAATACAAAACTGAAGTGTCTAAACGAATGACAATGCCAGGAAATAAATAAATAAATCGAGGGGTAAACAGCTGACCCAAATTCTGTACACTAAACCTCCTAATAGCTAAAGAATTCCTGAATACCTCCTGGGAAATCCCATATATATTTTTTTGGGAATTCCTGATCCTTTTGAGCATACAAAATATGTAATTAGTTTCAAACTTTACAGAAAGTTGAAAAAAGTATCCAAAATCGACTCGATAAAAAAGAGTTTGGTTTGGTTTGGTTTGGTTTGCTCATTAGTTTTTTTTACAACAAGGGGCCGTCCTCTGCCGGAAACACTGCGACCTGTGAGGCCTATTGTGTTTTTGCTTTGCTCATTAGTTTGGTCGATTCCTATCCTTAAATCATCTGTCTCTTCCTCTTGATTTTCAAAAATACTTTTTTCGGCTATTTGCGAATCATCAATGACAGATTCATTTTCATCACTTACTGCAGATTGTTCTTCTGAATTTTTTGGTATAGTGGTCGAGTTCTATGAAAAATTTTCAACTTGCATTCCCAGCTTTTCAGTTACAGCAAGTGCTTCCTGCAAAGAGTCCATCACAATATTCTCAATTATATCAGTTTTGAAAGACATTTTCAATATCTTTCACCTCAATATTTGCACTCTGCGCTTCAATTTGTGCATCGTTTTGGGCCTTAGAACGAACTCTTTCAAATCTTTTCTGCTCTCTTGGGAAACGTATTATAGCTCTTAAATCATGGGTAATATTATTAATCGATCTAATTCTGTCCAATCGTTGCAGTATGTCGTTAATGCTTTGACTGCTAAAAAGAAAAGGAAGGAACATATCCTCTGTGAAGTTTGGATAGTTTGGATTTTCTCGAAAATGTATAATTAAATTAATCAGAGCATGAGCGTTCAACTCGATGCATGTGTAACAGCTACTTGAAATAAAATGTTCTCCAATTTTCTTATTATTCATCATTAGCCATTTGCGCCAAATACGTAAAAAAAACACACAATACCATAAATTATATAACCTTCTTTTTAAATCTAAATTTTCTTCCATATAGGAACATATAACTAAATTCATCATTCTTAAATTTATTGTTATTTTATTTATTCCTTGGTTCCTGCACCCTCAGCAACAGTATTAAATATTTCAAGGATTTTAATGGAACATATTTTTTGAGCTGCCTGAAAATTCCTTTTATCTTCCAATTTTAAATCAGTCCTAGTCCGTAGCAGTTCAGTGGAGAGTTCAGTGTTATTTTGCTTTCAGATAAAAGCTTCTGAATTTATGTGTTTTTGTATAAAAAAACAATACACCAAATATTGTAATCCTCGCCAAACTAATTCAAACAGAAACAAAAGCGCGGGAACCATTATGACGTCACTGGATACTAATGGCATCTGTTATATGTCATTATTATTAAAGAAGTCTATGTCAACTTTGATTTTAGAACCCACCGACGCGACGTCATCAAATAATGACAGGAAAACGAAGCGTTTGCAGTAAAAACATGAATTTTTTAATAGCTTATATTTCCGATAGATCTTTTTTTTTTAATTTCTTCTTGTCTGTGGGGCTTTTATAATTAATTATTTGTAAGCTTCATTCAGAACTTCGCAATTAGTGGAATAAATTAGTAGTTTCAATTAGCGTAGAAGTTTATTCCTTTAATTTGTTGCAAGCATTCAGAACGTCAAAATTAGTGATAGACATTTTCAATTAGTAGGAAAAGTTATAAAACTTTTAACTTTTTCACTAATTATATTTCAAAATTTGCGAGAAATGCCATTTTGGTCTTTCATAATCTTCCGTCAAGAGAAATTGTTGTTAGAAATCAAAAGTTGATTGTTTTATAAGCTAAATATTGGGCTTTCTCTATGGATACAACAGACTACCGCAAGCTGTGGCTAGGATATTCTATTAATTTTAATTGTGTTTTTAAACATTGTGAAATATAAAAGTATAAAGTGTAATTGAAACCACTAATTTATTCCACTAATTGCGAGGTTCTGAATGAAGCTGTAAGTGTTTTAATTCAAATTTATTTGTTATGCACTGAGCCTATTGTGTGATTTTAATCAAAACGAGGTCAATATTCGTGAATTGATATGTATTTTTTCGAGCTATATCATTCTAGATCTCCTCCATACCTTCTGGAATTCCATCATAAATCCTGGGAAATCCTGTATACCTCCTGGGAAATCCACATACTTCTTAGGAAATCCTATATACTTCCTGATACTTCCTAGGAATTCCCGCGTACTTCCTTTCGAATGTACACCTACCTCCTGCAGCTGTTCACCCCTCGAAATAAATGGAACAACTTGACATTTTTTACAGCAGGGCTACCACCTGAATCCCTAGCGCGAAATTTAAATTCCAGTTAGTCAGCGCGGCGCCGAATATGTCCATGGTTAGCAAAAATGAATTTAAAAATCGCGCTCTCGATTACGTAACTAAAAGTTTAATTGATATCGAATATATTTAATATATTTTTACATTTATCTAAATTTATTAAGGTAGACAATGCTAACGCGAGTTTGGGGAATTTTATCTATAAACAAAATTAAGGTTTGAAAAGAGTACCAAAAATTTCATGGTATACCAAAAGTGGCTTACCGCTATAACCTTTTTTATTTTTTCCGATAAATTAAACGAGATTTGGTACTTTAGTATATGACGTAAAACGGGATTGAATGACGTATTCAATTGATGATTTCCTGTTTCACCGGAAATGACTACAACTTTTAATTTTTACAACTATTGATTTGATCATCTAATGTTTTTGTGTCTTGTTCTGGTCGGTTAAAATATGCCCATATTGTATTTTTAATCCTAGGTATCTCAATTTTTTCAAATGGAACAAGGGTGGCTCATTAGCATATTAGGAAAAAGCATTTTCTTAAACTTTTGACATTCGTGCTTAAAAAAAAATATTTTTTTTTTATAATAAAACATATTTTAAATTTCAATCCAGAATACCATGGCTATGTTAAAAACCCTAACTGTTAATCAAGGAACATTGGAAAATTAGATTTGATTGTCTAATGTTTTTCGTGTCTTGTCCTGGTCGGTTAAAAATTTTCCAAATCTTGTTTATAATCATATCCCTCATTTTTTCTAAATAGAACGAGATTGGCTATATTTGGAAAAAGCATTTTTTTACGAATAATTTGGTACCACACACTTGGTATTTCGAGTCAAATTGATTTTACCTACATTTATGGCTGTTGCACTCTAAATTGAAATTTAAAATGTTATTTTTTTAATTGAAAATGTCAAAAGTTGACATATGATATGTCAATCTATTTAGAATGCCATTTTCTATCAAATGACGTAAAAAAATACTGAAGTTGTTGAATGAATACGTCAATCAATCCTGATTTATGTCATATAATAAAGTACCAAATCTTGCTGATTTATTTGTAAAAATAAAAAAGTTGTAGGGCCGAGCCACTTATATTATAATAATAAATCTGGTATAGAACCTAAAATATACTATAACCCTTGTATATATATTTTTAAAGTAGATCAACCTAAGACGTTTATGGACTAAGACTACTAGATGACAGGACCGGTTTCCCTACAGAAAAATATTTTTTGTTACTCTGAATTTTGAAGCTACCAATAAAAACAGAGAAAATAAAAATCGATAATTTTCGGACTGTGCCTATTGGTTACTAATCGACCAGATACTTTTTATCTATTAGATATGCTATAAAAGCTGGCAATTATACAATTCGACCATTATAAATACCCGACAAATTCTTCAAGGCCGACAAGGCCGATGCTTCTCACTGATAAGAAATAAAAATGTTCGTTTGGATAATTTTCGAGCATTTTTTCTTTCTGAATGCACATTTTAAAGTATTTTATATTCTTTGTCCCCTTGACCTATTATCCTGGGTGCACGTATGGAAGTTCTGTTTCTTCTAGTTTTAGAAAATGTTCTTCTGTTTTCTCTGTAGTTGTAGTGTAAAATTAGATTAATTTATTAAGTTTAATTATAGTGTTTAGTGTAGCATGTTAGTGTAGTCTACCAAAAATAGTTTAGTAGTGTTTTAATAGTTTATTTTGGAGTTAAGTAGTAGGTGAAGGGATAATTTTGTTATTTTTTCTTTTTGTTTGATAAATTAGTAAGTTTAAGATTTTTTTCAGTGTAGAATACAAGAATAAGTAGTTGTGTAGTGTTTTTAGGAGATTATATTCGTTTATTTTGTAGTTGAGTAGTAGGTGAAGGGGTATTTGGGTATTTCTTCTTTTTGTTTTTCTTGTAATAATTGTAGTAGTTCTATTAAAGTATTGTGATAGATACACTATATCTTCCTTCAACTTCGTTGAAAAGTGCGTAATCTTGGTTTTCTGGTAGCAGAATATACGAAAAAAAATCTGATCAAATTTATTTGAAATTAAATTAATCTAGTCAAATAATAATAATAGTTAGTTTCAAAATACTATACAGGGTGAGTTTCCTACGATGTTCTCTATGAGTATCTCGGAAACTACTGGAGATAGAGAGTCGGTTAATGGGGAAAGAATTGCAGTTTTGTGGGGTCATAATTATGCGTTTTTCGGATTTTTGAAAACGTTTATCGCTTTAAAATTAAATTTTGGCTATTTTAAAACTTGTCCCTAATTCCATTATAATCTATTTTAGACAAAAAGTTGTAGATAATCACATACCTAATGAGTTTGTGTTTTCTGATTTTTGTTAAAAATATTTACCATTACAGTTTTTGATAATTAATTGCTATATCGAGACGCCTATCTTTTTTCACTGATTTCTGGAGGAAATGCTATCGCCGCCGACGCGGTGGTCGTCTAGTTCTCAAAATCGATGATAGATGACTTGGAGAATGACTACGAAACCCGAGTTCGTGAAAAAATCTTCCTGAGAAAGTCGGCGGGGTGCCAGTTCACGCCGAATCCGTTCTTTTGTCGGGATTTGGCGCCGGCGGACCTTTCATGTGTAAAATATGGCGAAATAGACGCGTTTGGGTCTGTTCGCGACGACGGATATATAGCGACAGTGAAAGTAATACCGTTATATAGGAATCAATGACAGCTAGATCAACATAAATCTGTAATTTTTGGAATCAGGTCTAGAGCTGCATGAAAAATAATTCCTAGCAGATATATTGCGAGTGCAGCAATGTTGAGTTTCCTCAGAGATCTTAAGTAAAATGTTTCCTGACGCTCCACGTGAAGATGTGAAAATGGATGAATGTTGTTTTATTTACATTTATATCTAATTCGTTAGTTGTGTTCACAGTGGCTTTTTAATCGTTACAAAATTTGATTAACCAACAAAAAATATTTAACATATACAAAATTGTTGATAAAATAATTAGAAAATGTAGGTATAAATTTGCGATTGCTGAAAATTCGACTTTTCAAGTGGAGAAAGATACGTCAAAATATTTTTCAATACCGTTTGATAGAGAGTTATCCCCGTGGTTTAAAAATAATTTTTAAGAATGTCAATTATAAACTTGAGTATAGTGCTAATAATAAATTACAACAATTATTATTAGATAATCGTAAAGATAAAATACCTCCACTGGAAAGGTCGAGATTTCTGAAATTTCATGTAAAGATTGTAATCAAAAATATGTTGGGCAAATTAGAAGATTTAGAACATATAGCTCAGATAAGATATGGCAGACCGGATAAATCTTGCGTTGCTGAACATATTGTTGATAAAGAACATTGTATAGATATGAATAATTTTAAATTAATTAAACAAGTCTCAAATTACAGGCAATTAGATGAATATGAGAGGGTCAAAATTAATAAATGTAAAGATAGTATGAACAGAGATAATGGCCCAGTTCCTTCCAGTTCTCTGTTCCTACTGCTCTAGTTTCGGTACTTAATTGTTACACTCGGTTGATTTTGACACGCTTGACTAGTTTTTGCCACGCCTACTCGGACATAACTGAGCCAGTGTATATAAACGCGCAATTGTAGATATTAGTTTAGTTTTAATCATCTGCTGATGAAGCTAACATGGTTAGCGAAACGCACTTCCAGTGTAAATATAAACGGGTTTTGGTGTATTGTGGTGATTTAGTATTTTATTTTGCTGTTGTAACACCAAAGGTTCCAACCCCCAACTCTAATGCAAAAGGTATGTCAGAATAGATCAGACAAATAGCCAAAAAGTATTATATTAGAACTGTGTAGATCAAATCTACATCGACTCTAAGAAGCATCCTTACAAACACAAGGCAGAAACAAGAGAAACAGTACATCTACCACTTTGTGAATGAGGTGAGTCGTATATTGGAGAGACTAAACGTAAACGAGGAATAAAATGTAGGACTTAGAGAGCACGAAAAACAAAAACGAGCAACAAAAAGTGAAACAATAAAGTCAGGTATTGCGGACTATGGTTGATCGAAACAGCGCAATATAAAATAGTCGTTAAAAATATAATATAAAGCTGCAACCTCATTGGAAAAAAGCGTAAATTTAAGGAAGTTACGTTTAGATACGTTTTAATAACATCTTTAGCACTCCTAGTATGACAGCATCCACGATATCACAATGATAAACTAAAATCAATGATAACACGCATCAATGCAGGCATTCTCACAGGACAATAATTGACTCCATCCAACTTCTTCTGCTTGTAGTTTAAAAGCTCAGTAGTTTTAGGAATTAGATTAGTTTACATTTGATTGGTAAGTGATCCATATCTGATCGAAACGATGTCAAGGGAAGTCAAAGAAACAGGGATGTATTTAATGCAGTTTCTACAATTCCTTCAAATACGGCGATAACTTGCAGGTTGCATGTACTGAGAGCCATAAAAATGACACTCAATATAAGGGACGACTACGGTTTTGTATTAAGTACTATACTGTAAGAAAATTGTCAGAAATTTATTAAGGATAAAAATACTGGAGCTAATAATTTTCACTAATAACTGTAGGTAACATTATATCATCAACAAATTACCACGATATAACGATAATAATATTACTACCTTATAGTAAGAAATCTAATCTAAATAAATTATCCTAAACATTTTTTGTAACAAACTAAAAAATACTGAAATCCTTGGTAGTTGGAATGAAGACCGGTAAGTGGCGCCACGGCAACGCTTCCCAACCCGAAGCTACACTCGGTCGCACAATAAACGAGAGAAAAAAGAAAGCATTAAAACCGTATTAGATAAATATCAGGGTAGCGTTGTGTGTGTGAACTGTCGGGACCGTATAATTCAAAACGGGCATAAAAAGGCGAAAACATCGAAAAATCTCGCCGCGACGGCCGACGCCCATTCATCGTCCGCAAACGAGGAACCTCTCAGGTATTTTTTCGGCTCCTATCTCGGCCGATGATCTGCCGAAAGCGAACGCTATACATACCTACCTACATGTGTTCGAGCTCTCCGTTTTGTGGTTTCTTATCTTGTTACATTTGTTTTGCATTAACTTAATTGTTTTCTCTTAGCCGTTTTCTTTTTTTGTTTGCTGCTCTGGTCTCTGTATTATGATTAAATTTCAAACGTATCTACCAATTTCGTCTTCAATGCTTTTCTATCGATCTGTGTTCTGTCTATTTAGTCTATTTGTTTCCGGATTAATATATTCTTAACCTTCTCTCTTAAACTCTGGATCAGGGAAAACAGATTGTCCTGGCACATGCATAGCAATGCCTTCATTCAAGTAGCCAGTTCTAAAACAACAAAGGAACTGCCAATGCACAACAGGAATTAAGTGCGGATTAAAACATGTCCGTTGAAAGGACATGTGACTGAACAAGTTGACTACGCGATAAAGATTTTAAAACATCAGTGAATATAATATGTCACTTCGAGTTTCACTGCGAGTCCAAACCAAATCGAACTGAGGAACTATACTCCCATCCTATCAAAGACCTGTAAAATTGGTATAGGGATAGGGGACTGGGTGTAGACATAGGAAGGAAAAAAACACAATAGACCTTACGGGTCGTAATGCTTCTGACATAGCGAGGAGATTCCTCTTTAGATTCCTCTTTATCACTCATACCGTCGGAGCTGCTTGATTTTTATATCTTCAATAATAGTATGCTAAATTTTCATAATTTCTCTGACTGCCATTCGCCATTCACCTCTCTATTCGAAATGTTTCAATTCCGCTGCAAAATTCCTAGAAAAAGTCAATTCCGCTGCAAATTGAGAAAAGCACAATTTAATGTACAAAACGGAAATTGGCAGCAGGTCTGGAAATGGTAATCGAGATTTGTTAGAACTAGATAAGTTATTTTTAAAGGTATTTTTTATTAAATAAAATACCAGCGTAGCGTATAAAACATACGAGCACAACAATGACTTGCTTGGCTTTCATAAGGTGCTCTGGTGTTTCTTCATTTTCTCCACAGAATCTGCATTTGCCATTTTTTCTTTTTCAATTCAAATTTATGTCCAAAAATGCTTTGTTTCGGAGATGCAGGGTGTAGAAGTTTCAGTTTTATTTCGATTTTTCCAAATAATTTCTGGACTAACGTCGATATTTGGATGAAAATTGGTGTCTCAGTATTGCTACTACTTATAGGGGGTGCCACGTACATGTTTTTGAACTGTTTTGAAGAGTAATAACTTTTCGCCCGTACCTGTATTAAACTACGAGTGAAAAAAATAAACATTTCTGCTATTTTCTACGCAAAAAATAACTTCTCTTTCTAAAAATCGCTACGAGCAACCGTGATCGAGCAATCGCTGGAATGGACATTATCAATACATGTCATCGTTGCCAAAAAATAATCATATAGACTAGATAGTTATTTGACTGAAATGATAAATTTGAGAACTTTTTATTTTTTAAACTAATCATAAATTTTTCTAGAAAAAAATATGATAAAAAGTCTCGAATGAAACTTTGGCACAAAAAAATTACAGATTTATTAATTCAATCTCGATTCAATCTATCGAACATAGTAAACATGTCTAATTTTGTCAATAATGACATCTATTGATTATTTCGATTCGAAATACTTTGCGAACCATTATTCGTAGCGCATTTTATCAAGAGAACTTTTTTGATTAAAAAACTTAGGGAATGTATATTTTTTCACTCAATAGTTTAATACAGGTACGGGCGAAAATTTATTACTCTTCAAAACAGTTAAAAACATGTATGTGGCCCGCCCTATCAGTAGGAATCATATTGAGATTAAAATCAAATTTCACCCTGTATCTCTGAAACGAAGAATTTTAGGATATAGATGTATACTAATTTTTTTTATCTATTTTTATCCGTAAAATATGATGCTGAAGTTTCTCGAATACAATTCGGACAACCTTGTATATTATACATTTCACTTATGTAGAGTATACATGAAATCAATAAAATAAAATATAAATATAAAAATACAAAACTTTCGAAAATCAACAATCAAATGTGAAGAAGACATATCACTAGGTTAAAGTAGCGTCGACGCCCAATTCTGATACGAATCCAGGAATATCAGAAAATATTTCAATAGACGACACCAATACTTAGCGTATCGCAGAATATCAATGGAGCAAACAGAAAAACTTTTCCAAAATCAAACTGCCGAGGTAATTGAATTCCACTACATATTCCAATAGTTCCTCCGGTAAAAGTATAATAGGCCGATAAACGATATCCTGGTTGAAAAATATTAGTCACTGGACAATAATAATGCAAGTCGCTGCAACTAAGAGAACTGTCTGATGAGAAACAAAAAGTTTAACGGCACCTTAAGATGAAGAAAGACTTGGCGTTGTTTTGGTTGTCCTAGGTAACAGATATCTCACACCAAAAAGGTACCCCTTAAAGTATTTCCATTGAATATCCTTCCTGAGAAGCAAACATGTTACTTTTCTATTCAGTTAAACCCTTTGATTTACCAGAATGGTCTATTTTCTGAACGGACACGCCATCAACGAACACCGACGAAGACGGGCCGAAATGAGTTCCAGGAACGGCGCCTCCTCCGGCGCGTATCCTCTTTGCCATTCACGGTTGTACCGGTACCGGATTTTCGAAATTTCGGGCCCGTGGCGCTAAAAAGTCGGCACGTCTGCCGTTCGGCCAATTCCCATTGAAGAGAGGAGCGAACGCCGCCGCCGGCAGGTCGTACTACAGATACTCATCGCGCGTTTCTAAGAACCATTCGGGCTATTTGAATAACAGGGACGACGGCCGGCTCCGGTACGTATGTACGCCGCCACCGCTATTGTTTCCACACATTCCGTTTGTTCTCGCTCGTCTTTGCTCAAAGACGATCCGGTATGAGGTTGATTCATAGGCCGGCAGGTTCCTATGAAATTCCCGCTAATTGCTCATCGAATGGTCCATTCATATTTGAGAAAGAGATATTTTGGTCAATTTGTAATATTACGAAATAATATTACGCATTTTTTATCTTCTTGTAGTGGCATGCTTTTCAGAGATTGAAGCCTTCGAGTAGTTTTTGTAGCCTTTGAGTTATTATTTATCGTATGACATTAAGTCATTATCAAAATATACAGGGTGTTTTCATAGTTGAGTCATTTATTTTAACAGCTTGTAGAACTCGTCAAAAGAAGTCGATATACCAAAAATCACCTACATAAAAGTTGCATATTAAAAGAAATAAAAAGAAATTTCAAAATTTTAAAACTAACACAAATACAAACTATTTATCCGCAGATTTTGATATTTTTTGGGGCGCTATTCTGTACAATCGTCGGTATCGGTAAGTTACGACAGCTCTCGGTACGTATCTGTATATAGTAAAAATGTGTTAATTGTTGTTGTCATAGTTATCGATCGGCCCAATCACAAATATCGCAAATTTGTACCGACGAGAATCGGCATTTCTCCCTTGTTAACCCCATGGTAGAGATACCGATAGTCGTCGGTACAAATTTGCTATATGTTCTATTAATGACAGCTAAAAATATGACGACAATTAACACGACGCTCATTGGCTGTACGTACCGATAGCTGTCGGTAACTTACCGATACCGACTATTGTAGATACAGAATAGCGCCACTCCACTGTCAAGTAAAGCTTCATTCAGAACCTCGAAATCAGTGGAATAAATTAGTAGTTTCAATTAGCGGTAAAAGTTTGTTCACCAAATTTTAATGTAAGCATTCAGAACATCATAATTAGTGGTAGTAATTTTTAATTAGTGGAAAAAGTTAACAAACTTTTGACTTTTCCACTAAGTATACTACAAAATTTGCGAGGAATGTCATTTTTGGCCTTTAATTATTACCCGTCAAGAAAAATTTTGGTTAGAAATTAAAAGTTTATTGTTTTATAAGCTAAGTATTATGCTTTCTCTATGGACACAACAGACTACCGCAAGCTGTTGCTAGGATATTTTATTAATTTTAATTGTGTTTTTTAGACATTGTGAATGATCGTAAACTAAAAAGTATAAAGTGTAATTGAAACCACTAATTTATTCCACTAATTGGGAATTTCTGAATGAAGCTTAAAAATGTAGCGTTGTTTGTTTACTACTAAATTTTACTAATCTAGGTATGGCTGATTTTTTTTCTTTTATGGTTTTGAGAACGATTTTCGGTTAGATATTGGTATCAAGCGTTTAGTGCGTATCACTTTCGTTCCTTTGATATTTTGTACGGAAAAATGGCCCACGTTTATGGAAACAATGAACTAGTGGGCATAATACTAACATACGGAGAGTGCCAACAAAATGCAGCCGCAGCATATCGCCTTTACGCGGAAAGGTTTTCTTTAAGAAATCATCCGGCTCCACGGATGTTTGTAAATTTAGTTATTCGACTTCGTGAGATAGGATACTTGAAAGAACAACGAGGTTTTACGCTGGAAGACCTGGTCCACCTGAAATGGAAGAAATTGAGGAAAATATTTTGGAAATGGTGAAAGATGACCCAACAATAAGTACCAGAGCCATAGATAGCAACTCAAATCGATGTTTCCCATAGTAAAGTGTGGAAAACAATACGACAAGTACAATATTATCCCTATCATTATCAACGAGTACAAGCATTACAACCTGAAGATCATCCTAGAAGAGTTGAATTTTGCCAGTTGAACAGAAATGAAGATTTGACGAAAATAATTTTAGCTACAGACGAAGCCACATTTACACGAAATGGTATACACAATTTTCACAACAATCATGTTTGGGCAGTAGAAAATCCGCATGCCGTAAGAAGATCTAATTTCCAACATAGATTTTCATTAAATGTTTGGGCTGGTGTAGTAAATGGCATGCTTATTGGACCATACCTTTTTCCACCTCGGCTAACCGGTGACATTTACTTAGATTTTATTCGACACCATCTGCCAGAATTATTAGAAGATGTTCCAATAAATGTTAGGCAGGAGGAGTTCGTGAATATTTGAATGAACAGTTTCCGAATAGATGCATAGGGAGGAATGGACCCGTTTCTTGGCCTGCACCCTCCCCGGACCTAACACCTTGTGATTTTTTTCTGTGGGGTTATTTAAAATGGTTGGTGTACCATGATGGAGAAGTAAATGGTGTGGAAGAACTTCAAGACCGCATTGTAAATGCTTGTGATGTTATTCGCGGACATCCGGATTTTATTTTTGAGGCCTGTCAGGAGTCATGGGTACGCCGAGCAAGACTATGCATTAATAAGACAAATGGTGACAATTTTGAACAATTTTTGTAAAAATGGAATAAATTTTACTGATAATGAATGTTTTTATTTAAAAAAAATATAATTATTACTAACAAGAACTACAACTCCCTTACTATGCAACTTTTATATAGGTGATTTTTGGCATATCAATTTCTTTTGACGAGTTCTACATGCTGTTAAAATATATGATTCAACTTTGAAAACACCCTGTATAGTATTAAAAAGCCCTAGGACTGTATGATCAGATATAACTCAAGGAAGGGAGACACAATAGATCTGTAAGGTCTCGGTGGTTAACCCTCCTCCCACTCATGCTACATTCTGCAATTGTGAAGAGTACAGTTTTTGTTTGATTAAATAAATAACTGATGTTGAAAATACTCCATAACTCTAATTACGCCATGATTACGACTAATCATGATTAAACTTAGCATATCCTTAGATTTACAATTAAGATTCTAAAACCAATTGATAAATTAGTATTACTTACGACTGCTCAATATAATTTCGTCAGGTAATTCATCGGATGTTTAACAAATGTTATTGTTACTATTCAAATCCATATTTCTTTTGTTGTCGCCGAATAAACGTAATGCGAAGCGGTCAAGCATTTTCTGGCGATGTCCGTCCGTTTCATTCCTCGTTAAAATTTATAGAGGTCACCATGGCGACCAACTTACGTAACGTAATCCTCTTTCGAAAAAAAAGGCATGAAGATGGTCCGTTCCAAGCTATAAAACGCTTTTTGGGCCAGACTGAAAAAGAACCCGCCACATTTGCTGTTGAATAATCACGAACATTGGGGTTAATATTTTTTAATGCTGGTGTGGGGTCAGATCGGGGTTTAACAGCACCGAGAATGATGTTTTCTGTGGTTTAAGGTACGGCGCGCTATCTCAAAATCTATCTCAGGCGGCGGCGAGTGTGATGCTATGCATAAACGATACGGTATTTTTATGACACGGACAGGGTGCGTCATTTGAAAGCGCCGTTTCTCTTTTTCAGTTGGAGACATTGTCATTATCATTGTTTTAATATTTCTGTAAATATATGTGTAATGTGAATTAAGGTAATCAGATGAGATCGATACCATGTAGAGATTATATCAAATTAACTCTAAAGCTTCATTCAGAGCCTCGCAATTAGTGGAATAAATTAATGGTTTCAATTAGCGTAGCAGTTTGTTCCTTTAATTTCAATGTAAGCATTCAGAACGTGAGAATTAGTGGTAGGCATTTTCAGTTAGTAGAGAAAAAGGTATCAACTTTTTAACTTTTCCGCTAAGTATACTTCAAAATTTGCGAGAAATGTCATTTTGGCCTTTGATTATCTTCCGTCAAGGGAAATTGTGGTTAGAAATCAAAAGTTGATAGATTTATAAGCTAAATATATTATTAATTGGCTTGCTCTATGAAGCCTAATTGTGAAATTCTTTCTCTTTTAATGAAAATATTTTAGAAAACAAAAGTGAAATAATTTTATAAACATAAAAACAGTTATTATTTACATCAACAACAAAACTCCTCCCTAACGGCATTTAATGGACGTAAATGGCCATCTTTACCACGTTCCAGTTCAAAATATTCTAATAAGGATGCGATGAGTTTTTTACACTGCATATTACACATACTACAACACTCGTAATACAAAACTTAACTGTCAAAACTAATCAAAATATCACTAAATAAATATGGCGACTTAACATTTTTTACAGCAGAGCTACCACCTAAATGGCCAGCGGGAAATTTAAATCCCAGTTAGTCAGCCCGGCACCGAATATGTTCATGGTTGGCAACAATGCATTTAATAATCGCGCTCTCGATGACATTATTTGCTATCGATTGTATGTATTATAGTTTCTACCAATGACTTGTTATATCTTACATACACAATTCCGACATTTCGAATACTGCTCTAGGTTATCAAGAAGAAACGAAAACTAATCTTTATAATACGGTTGAGGATGGCATTACAACAGCAAAATAAAGCACTAGTTCATCATAGTACAACAAAATAATTTATTTTTGAGTCTGGATGCGCGTCTTGCTAACTATGTTAATATCATTAGTAGATGTTTGAAGAGTAGTTTTAATTATCTCGTGATGATGTATATTAACATTAGGTTGGGTTGCGTTTCCGAATTAATGTGTTTTTGTGTAGTTTGATAATGCGACATGAAGACAATTAAAAACTAGTGTTTTATTTCGCTATTTAGTCTCAAAATATGTGTTTACAACGTTACATACATTGTTGGTGGGAAGTTCATTTCGCTCTAAAAAAATGCTCAGGAGACATGGTTTTGACAGAAAAATTATATTTTAGGAAAATTTGTTCATGAAATTATTGCACAGAGTGTTTTAAATTTAAGCTGAAAAAACACCATTCGATAAATCTTGTATAATAAAGCCCAATATACTAATAATTGTTGTCTATTGTTGGCTATGTTGGCTTATAAACAAAAAGGTTAAAAATCAAAGTTAATATATTATTCATATACAGTTTAAAAAATATCATCATCATCGTCATCATCATTTTCAACCATTATCAATGACAGAGCAGAACCTTACTCAACCATTTCCAATTACATTGTAGCCTCCCTCACATACTCTCTTTGTAGTTGGGCCCATTGTTGTCTATTGTTGGCTATGCGGGCCCAAGTTATCCCTGCTAATTTCTGCAGGCTGCAATTCATCCCTGCTTTAATATTATGGTGCCATCTCAGGTTTGGTCTTCTTCTAGGTCTCTTAATATCACGTGGGTACCTTGCTGTAATTTTTGTGGTTCATCAGTTGTAGTCCGTTCTTCTTGCCAGATGTCTTGCCCATTGCCATTTGAGGGATTCCACTCTGTGCGGATGACATCTATTACCTGGGTCTTTCATCGTATCCACTCAATTCTTTTACGGTCTCTCTTGGTTATTCCCAGCATATTTCGTTCTATTGGGCGTCGTGCGACCTGCAGTTTCCTTATGATGTCTGTTTTAAGTGTCCAGGTTTCGCATGCATAGGTCATGACTTGGTGGCTTAAATTTGACGAAGAATTTTTCCGTTACGTTTTTTCAATCTGTGTGTACAAAAGCCATCAAAGTTCTTAACGAACAATTCTAATTTTGTGTAAAGTTTATTATAGCTTCTATTTCTGAAATATTGCGAAATATTCAAGTATTATAAATGACCTCGCCACAATTTGTTTATTTCTACAATAAATATTTTTTTCGCAAACTGGGTCAGGATCTATCTGTTGATCCACATTAGAAGATAAATTGTATAAGATTACCTTGTGTTGATATGTTTGTTTACGAATTCGCGTAGGTATGGAAAAAATAAAATCTTGTCCATCCTCTGATTGCAACGATATGGATAATTTCAGTAACCGCAAACTTTCAATGACTCACTTAATTTTATGGACCGTTAAACGTGTTACTATGTAAATAAGTAATTTTTCATCTGCCATTTGTTAAAATGAAATATTAGAAATATAAATAAGTAATCATTAAATTAATTTTAAAACTACTTAGTGGTCTATTATGCGAAATTTGAAAATATGATAGATATAAATAAAACTAACATTTATTAATAGGTACATATTTTATTTTAGTGGAAATGTTATCATTACCACATATGAATTGGAATATTTTATGAATTATTTTTTTATGAATTTATATATTTTTCTCCAGTCGTATCTTTTTCAAAAAGTTTAATGAGATTTTGGCAGATAACTAATAAATATATAACAATGTACTTACATAGTTTACATAGTTTGAATTTGGCAGTTTGTTTTCTCGACGGAGAGAATCTGCGCATAACTTCGTCTTTTAATTGCATCAGCTATAAGCGCCTGTTGAGCTTGCAGTCTACTAACACTTTTAGTAGTTAGTAGACCCACTACAGTTTTATCAGTTTTCCTGTCTTTGCTTATCAGTTCTGAGGAAAAGTTTGACTAGTGTCCAACTATGAACTGTTTTGCCTGCCTGTATCCTAGTGATTATTTACTAATGATATACTGATTCTTTCAATATCAAAGCAGGATCAGGGATAGGATTATTTCAGTCCAAATACTAAATACTTCGAACCAATAGTCACCTACCTCGGCAGAAATCTTCGCTATCAAAAGATGCACACAACTTATCTTAGATTGAACTATAGGAAACAAGGAATAACCATCTAATCTGATAGTCAAGCAGCTTTCAAAGCGATCCATCAATTCGCCAATTAAC
Organism: Sitophilus oryzae; assembly: GCF_002938485.1. Lineage (NCBI taxonomy): Eukaryota > Metazoa > Arthropoda > Insecta > Coleoptera > Curculionidae > Sitophilus > Sitophilus oryzae. Next base: position 1,106,651 of record NW_022146029.1, read on the forward strand.
CAGTGTCCCGTATATACTGCCGTAAGTCAGAAGATATCCTTACGCGACTTAGTTATAGCTCCCGATTTCTTAAGGTCGTATTTGGGCCAAGTTTTCCTGGCTATCCTGCAGGTGCTTAAAGTTTTCCATCTACTGTTCACCATAGACAGAAAATGGTGGTAAATGTCTTTTTTATGGTATTGAGGGGAGTAAAAACATCCTCTGATGTATCTAGCTCAAGGCACGATCCTCGCCTTTAACGTTCATCAGCGCGTACGTTTCCTTCGATGTTCCTATGACCTGGAACCCAAAGTTATATCATATCTACTTGCCAGTTAGGATAATTTGCTGTACGTTTTTTTGACTATTTTGGAGGATATGATGATGAATTCAGCGCCGACATGGCTGTTTGGCTGTCACTGATTATTGCAGTTTTCCGCCCATATGTGTCTCCCCGCTCAACCATTGGCAGGCCTTCCAAATGGCAAGTATCACTGCCTGGAAAACACTTGATCTATCCGGAAGCCGGTAAGATCTTGCAATGTTAACACCCTTCGGGAACACCCCCGTACCTACACCTGAATCCATCTTGGATCCGTCAGTAAATAGCGCAATATCAAATTCCTTCACTAGTTTTTGAGTCACTGACTCCTTTCTGGTTGGAATTTTGACTAGAAAGTTCTTGCCAAATTCCAACCTAGGTGTCAGATAGTCAGATGGTCCAGCAAGAATATCCTTCGGTAATCTTCCAAGAATACTGCTGTGACGATAGAGTTTCTCCGTCCATCAACCAGTTTCTCTGAGTCTAATTGCGCTACTGGAAGTCAGATTTTTAATATGAAGATCTAATGGGAAGAAGTGGGGGAGCACGTTTAGAGCATCTGTGGGCGTCGATGTTAACGCTCCTGTAATATACACACACGCACTCCTCTGTACCTTTCCAAGCTCGGAAATATTGGTTTTGTTCTCCAAAGCTGGCCACCATACCAGAGATCCGTGAGGGTATTTGTGAGAATTGGTCGCACTATGACAGTGTATATTCACTTAGCCATACTCGGTTGGAGTCCCCACTTTTCACCTATCATTTTTTTACACGTGTAGAGGGCAACATAGGCCTTTATTATTCTTTCTTCTACGTTGGTTCTCCAGTTTAGTTTCAGATCAAGTATAACTTAAATGCTTAGCCTTGGATGAAAATGTCAGCGTAGTACCATTGAGTCTTGGTAGAGTTGGTTGAGTTGCTTAGATTTAGTGGTAAATAGCATTAACTCAGTTTTTCCTGGATTGAGACTTAGTCCACATTTTTTGGACCAGTTCGGGTATATTTACGGGCAGGGAAAAGTCGTTGACTAGTACTGCTAGGTCATCAGCATGATCGATCATAAATATCAATAATATTTATGATAATAAATCAATCAATAAATATCGACAGATGAGGAGCAGCGTATGACCTCGCCCTACAAAACATAATCGAAAAAAATATCGATATATTACTAGGACAAGAACCAAATTTGATTGCTAAAAGCAAAGAAATCTGTGATACAAACTGTGATGCGTTTATTTACACTGAAAATAAGTTATCTGTGATAGATTATATATGTTGTGAAAGTTTTGTTTGTGCTGAAACTCGTGATGCGTTATTCTTTTCATGTTATTTCTCCCCTAGCAAACCTAGCCAGTTGCTAGAGGGCGTGCTGGCAGAGATAGAAACTATCATAAAAGGAAAAAAAAAGAAGCCATTATAGGCGGTGACCTAAACGCTAAGTCTAGATTGTGGGGCTCCACCACAATAAACGAAAAGGGCAAGATAGTGGAAGAGTGGATAGAGGCTAATGACCTGGTTGTAATAAACCAGGGCAATATCCCCACTTTCAAAAATATGAATGGCGAGTCGATGATTGATATAACATTGGCCACAGCAAGTATAAGCCTCAAAATTAAGAACTGGAAAGTGGCTGAAAGCGAGGAAAATATGAGCCTCCATAGAAATATCTACTTTGAGATCACGACTGATACAACTGTGGATAAACCAAAACCAATTGCGTACAAATGGAGGGTCACACAATCGGGTATGGAACGAATTAGGTCTCACTGCGAGAGTGAGGGTTTGCGTATGAAGGCGGCTAATCCGCAGAGTCTAAGTAAATCCCTAAAGAGTTTATGCAATCTCTATCTTTTACCCAGAAATAGAAAACGGCAAAAAATGACTTATTGGTGGAGTTTCCATATAGCGGAGATAAGGGCAACGTGCAACAGTCTGCGTCGAAAGATCACTAGAGGCAGAAAGGGGGCAGGAGAATCAACGGATGTAGACACAGCAATATCCAACTACAAAGAGGCAAAAATCAATCTGAAACATGCTATTAAAAGCGCCAAAAAACATGCCTGGGAAAATCTCTTAAATGACCTGAACAAGGATATATGGGGCAAAGCGTACCAAATAGTCACCAGAAAGTGGAGTACTGGAAATAAAAAAAGTATATCAGAAGAAACAACTAGAGAACAGATACGATTACTATTTCAGACCGTAAAGATAATACAATGGCAGACTATTACCATTGAGAGAGATAAAATTCCATATTTCTCAGAAGAGGAGATAATAGAGGCCACTCAGAGTCTAAAAGTGGGAAAAGCTCCGGGCTGTGATGGCATTCCTATTGATGTTATGTAAGCTGCCGCCACACACGATTGTAAATCGGTCATGGATGTCATGAACTTCTGTCTCAGGGTAGGACATATTCCAATGGAATGGAAAACCGCGAAACTGGTACTAGTAGAAAAGAAAACCCAAGATAGTACATCAAAGTCGTACAGACCGATATGTTTGCTAAATTCTGGAGCTAAATTGTTGGAGACCCTTTTAAAAAATAGACTAGAAACGGAGCTTACAGAGAAAGGTGCCATCCATGAAAACCAATATGGATTCAGAAAGGGCAAATCCACAATAGAGGCACTAAATATAATCCTAAACATAGTGGACAATATAAACGCCAAGATTTACAAATCCAGAGGAGTCGCAACACTCCTGACATTAGATATAAAAAATGCATTTAACCTGGCCCAGTGGCAAAAAATAATAAGACAACTTGAAAACAAGGGAATCAGTGGGTACCTAATTATAATGCTCCAACAATACCTCCATAAAAGGTACATTGTTACGGAACATGGAGAACGTTTCAGAATGGTATGTGGCGTCCCGCAAGGATCTATACTTGGACCGACACTGTGGAACGTTTTCTATGACCAAGTGCTTAGAGAGGACTACGGACCGGGGTGCAGTCTTATTGGATATGCAGACGATCTAGCCCAGTGACAAGTGCCCCCAGCAAAAGCATGCTTATAGAAAGAATGACTGCTGCAGCATACACTATTAAAAATAAGCTGGATGAGATGGGCATAGAGTTAGCTACCAATAAGACTGAAATGGTCATTTTGGCGGGAAGACAGAAGATGAAGGAGGTAGAATTTAGCTGGTGCAATACCAACATTAAAAGCACAAGGGCGGTAAAATACATGGGAGTTTGGCTAGATAAAGACGCTCGGATGACCACCCATATTCGAAAACTTCAGGAAAAAACAGAGGCAATCATAAAGCAGTTATCCAGAGTTATGCCCAATCTGAAGGGACCGGTGGCAGAAAAGAGGAGGACATTGGCCTCGGTGGTGTCTTCCACGATTCTGTATGCGTCTCCCATATGGGAGAGAGCCCTAAAATACAAACTCTACGAAAATATCTTAGACTCCATAAATCGTAAAATAGCGCTGAGAGTAACATCGGCATATAGAACATCTCCAACTAAGGCCATCCTGGTCCTAGCCGGTATCCCACCGATAAAGCTCCAAACAGAACAAAGAAGTCTAGTGTATAAACATGGAGACCAATTCAGATTTGAGGCCAGAAATATTATACTGGACAAATGGCAGGATGCGTGGTCGCAATATCAAGGATGGGCTAAAACGTTTATTTTAGATGTAAGGTTCTGGGTAAACTGCAAGGCAATTAATAATAAGGAAGATTTATGTATATATATACATATATGGAAATGAATGTTAGAATAGTTTAGAGAATATGAGATAACTGAGAATCACCTACTATCCCGATGTCATGCTTCACGGCAGTTCCAGGATAGTTAGGGTTATGTAGCAAAGATGGGTTTTTAGTGGGTAGGCCCTCCCTCTGGGCAGAGTAGGGAGGGAGATCCCCACACTCCGGCCCTAAAGGCGTTTCCCATCTATAAAAAAAAAGGTCATCAGCATAGGCAACTGCCTTGGCCCCCTCTCTGTCGAGTTCCAGCAGTATACCATTCATGACTAATAGCCACAAGAGTGGAGAAATTCCTCCCCCCTATGGCGTTCCTCTATTCATGTGTCTATTTATGCGACTGTTTCCCAGATCGGCTTGTATAATTCTCGTCCGCAACATGCTTACGATCCAATAATTAAGAGTCTAGATAGATTGCACATTTACGTTGTTGAAAGACCCTTCAATATCTAGAAATGTGGGTAGAGATGGAGAACTACCTTCTATTTAACCTTCTCAGATACTGGCTTTAATCAAAGCTCTTGGACTGTATGATGAGTTATAACTCAATAGAGGGGAAAAGATAATAAGGACGTGGTGATTAACTTCCTCCATCCCATACAACTTACAATCTACATTCCTAGTGATTTTTTGGGAGTGTCACCATGCAAAGTATCAATTTCTGAAACCAGGTAAACCCTATCAGCTTCTATTGAAATAGAATAAGATTTGTTTTCTTATCGTAAAGTTATTGAGTATTTTTACATAATAGAGAAATTAGCCAAGTAACCAAGTAAAAATCATTAAATTTTTTTAAAATGCAAGTCAATTTTTTAATGATTTCGGTTTTTTGCCTAACTTAAAATCACTCACATTGAAGTATTATTTATGATAAATAAACAGTTATTTAAAAGGATATGGCTAATTGCTCGCGTGTATTGTAGATAACCGCAGAATTGAGTGACTCATCTCGTACATAATATTATGTTGATTAATGATATATGCATAAACAATTAACAAAAGAGTATTACAATAAATTGTGTATTATTTAATAAATTTGTTGTGGATGTAGTAATTTACAGTTTATTATCGTCAACATATGAAATTCATTATAAAATGTAGAAATGACAAATTAGTAAACATCAATAACTCTTTTGAGATGTTTGACAATAAATTTAACTGTTATTTATCAACATTAGTTCAATAAAGGTCAAACTATAAGATCTTAGAAAAAAGACGGCAATTATATTATTTGATGATGAATACGTACAAATATTTTGTACAAATTCGTATTAGAAAATTGTAAGAAAAGTTTGAATATAGAAGATATTTTGCTACTAACATTAGAAAGTTTATTGATTCCTAGAATTGAAATTTAATTATGATTGAAATCCTAGAATACGGTGCAGGATAATAAAAATTATTGCAAATGTGACTGCAGTGTGCATTCATCAATTAACAGACTGCTTAGATGCTCCTCAGGATGCTCCTAATTTATATAGTCTGGACTTTTTTATGGGGATATGTTAAAGACAGTTTTTACAAAACCCGACCAACTATTGTTAACAACATGAGAGAAATTATTGTGTGTGTTCTACTTTTCGCAGTAGAACTTGACATACCTCTCATATACCTCTTAACATGAAAATCTATTTTAAAAAGAGAATCATTTCATGCAGTGAACAGGAAAGGAAACATTTTGAGCATTTGATGTCATCTAGCTAATTTTTGTCACATAATTATACATTTATATCTAGTTCTAATTTTGTAATAATTAAAATATGTTTTAACAAAAAAAATCTTTTTATTACCATTAAATATAAAAATCTTTTAATTTGTGTTAAATTAACTAAAGGTATATCATAGCCATCTAAACTTTATCAAATAATAAGGATCTTCTGACGAACAATCATAAAAATGAAAATATCTAATAAAGTCTTTGCCTAAGGGGTAGGCAACTTTAATAATATTTTGAAGATATATGAATTCTCCATCGAATATCGGAATAATATACTGGGTGTTCCATTTAAATAAAGGAGTAACTTGCTTTTAGAAGTGACAATGTTCAATATTAATTTTGTCTCACCCTGTATAACTTTTCGGGTTAAATTTTAATTTGGTTTAATAAACAATGGCAATTTTAACTAAATATCAGGCTATACAGGATAAATTACAATTTAGGTAGTAGTTATTGGAATTTAAATATCATTCTCTTCATTTTCACAAAATGTGAAATAAGTCAAAAACCTTACATTTAGTAATACACTTCAATAATAAAACTCACCTTTATTTTTCTCCTAGAATCGGAAAATATTTTAATATATAGGGTGTTCCATTAAAAAATAGACAACTTTGATGTATAACTTTTTTTTGGGACACCTTCTACAGGGGTGCCTCTATATTTTTAAAAAATGCGCTAAACTAACTTACATAAGCTTACAACATCATCTGTCGTTCTGTTTGCAGCCTCCGCGACGTACTAGAGGCGCCACCCTGTATGCTTCATAATTAAAATTAATTATTATTCATCAGTAATAGTTTTATACAGGTCAAACTTAGATCACAGAAATTAAACGGCAAGTATATTTTATCAGAATCATATTGCCCCCATAATAATCATTGCCTGTGATCTGATCTTAACTAATAAATATCAAAAGGAGGCTCCGATTATTCTCTAATAAATATTGTTATTATAACATTATTTTATCAACATCAAATTTAAAGGGGTCAGGCTTAGATCAGGATGCATCTAAAAATTTCTTCGTACAATACTAGTTCATAAGAAATGTGTGAAGCACATACATCGTTTAATTGTAATTAGTAACCAATAAATATTATGAGATTTTTGATATAATTATTAATTCTTATTAATCAACTTTTAGCTATGTAGAGGTCAAACTATTAGATCTTTGAAATAAATCGGAAATTACAACGGATCAGGATACATACATAAATTTCTTCGTATAAGTTCCTATTAAAAATTCAAGAAGAGTGTTGCTACATTGCACAGTTTTGTTTACTAATGTAATAGTGTTGGAAGTTATTTATTATCAATTATACATATATTGTCTTATACCAAATTTTGGAATAATACAATATACCAAATTTTGTTATGATGCTGATTTTTTTTTATCAAATGAAACTACCTAACAATAAGCTTCTAACTTTTCAATAAAATATGTTATCTATTCTATTGAAACAATTAGAGAAAATAGTGATGGGAATTAGGTGTAATGTTTCACTAAACACGGTGGTGACAAATATAATAGGTTACAAATCCCAACAAAGTAAACCAAAAGTAAAATTCCAGGCTTAATTGCTTATTTAATATTTATGTCATTATTATGCTTTCATACAGGTTATTTCAAAAAAACATGTGCCATCCCGTGGGGAGATTTCTCACGTAAAAATAAGATTTATTTTTTATATCAACATAGGTCCGATTCTGCTTTGTTTCGTAGCAAACAGGGGGTTATAATATTAATATTTTTTCGATTTATTATAATTTTCTTTCATGTACCTACTTTTACCAATTCAAGTGAAATTTTCTAAAGAGTTAAGAGTTTTCTAACGAGTCTAAAAGTAACTATAAGTGAGACATATTTTAATGCTAAGAAAGTGTCGACATATTCACCAGGGATGTGCATGGGTTATCACTGGAATATTTTTTTTTTCTAAAAAAGCATGTACGCCACTAACTTTATTTTCTCTTGCCAGCGAAATAGTGTAAGCTGATTAAAAGTTGTTGCTTGATATTTTATTATATATTATGATTTTGGCCTCCTTGATGAGGTAAACGCAATTTTATTAATTTGCCTTGATCCAAGTCTAATAGCAATCTTTAAAACATTTTAATATCATTAACTTGCGAAAGTGTTAAATTAGTTCTCATTGATTCCTCATCAAAAAATATGACAAAAGTTCCTATAAACACTGGTAAGTTACAGGATGTTAAACCTTTTTAAATATATGCCTTTTTTAAGAATCTTAAACACCATTCTTTCTTTATTTGAATTTGCTGTAGGTTGGACTAGTAGTATAGTACTAACTAATAGTAATAATATACAAATTGGATAAAATAAATAACTTAATTTTATTTTTATTTTAATTTTAATAAAATTGCTTTTATCTCATCATGGAGATCCAAATCGACAAAATATCAAGATACAACTTTTAATTGGCATTAAACGGCCTATACCGTTTTGCTAGCAAAAGAAAAAAAATCAGTGGGACACAAGTTTTTTTTTCGAAAAATATTCCAGTGATAAGAATCTGTTGACATTTTTTAGCATTAAAATATGTAGCACTTACAATATTTTTCCCTCAAAATTTCATTCGAATTACTCAAAGCACTTGGAAGAAAATTGTAATAAATCGAAAAGAAATAAAAACTTTAACCCCCTGTATTTTATTACGAAACAAAGCAGAATCGGACCTATGTTGATATAAAAAATAAATTTTATTGTTACATGAGGAATCTTCCCAAGAGAGTTGGCACCTATTCTTTGAAACACCCTGTATAATTAATTCTTTACATATAACGTGATTATCTAACCATACAATCGAAAAAAAAAACGGCCGCGGGGTTGGATTTTAAATAAAGGTAGCTGTCATTTATTACAATAATTATTATCATCTATCATCATTTTCAAGCTAACTTGTGTCAAAATTGAGAGATGATCAAAAGCAAGACGAAAACCAAGACTTCTTTGATTTTGGCCTTGCATTTGCTACATGACTCGTACAAGTCTTGTGCTGTTTAAGAGATTTTTATTAAGGAAAATTTCATGGAAAATCATTAAATAAATACTATTCTAAGTAATTTAAGCAAATTAAACTATAAATAATGAAACAACATTTTTCTGATGAAAAATTTTATTTTTACGTACGACCGTAAGAGTTTTGCACAATTGGTATTGCTCTTGCGTAAGTCTTGCACTGGTGTTGGGTTAACGCTATTGTTGGTTTTGGTCTTGCACGAAAAGCCAGACCAACACATACAATGCAGGAAAAGTCAAACCAAGACCAACAGCTTTGCCCATTACTAATTGGAAACAGGAAATCAAAGAAAATTGAATTTAGAAATAGTGAATTAAAGGATTGAAAGAGCTATTCTAAAACGCAATAAGATTGTTTTTAAAATATCAGAGAGTACAATACTAATGAAAATAGTTTATATTACATACTAATAAATAATATCAAGAATTAACTTATTCATTATCTTACTATTAGCGATTAACTTTAATTATCGCTACTAAAACATATTCACGCATGATCTCGAAAATACCAAATATTTGTAGAAATTTACTTTGTTACAAATTATTAGCATGTTTTGAAGATAGAAAAACTAGAGGTCACATATTACACAAAGTTTATATACATTATAACACATGTGTATAGTAGAATTGATGATTTTCGCAAATTTCTCCAGAAATGTAATTTATAGAAAGAATATCATGTCAAACACCAATTTTCATCCAAATAGTTGAAATCGACGAAATTATTTTAAAAAGATCGAAATAAAAATGAATCTTCTATCTGTTTCCCTGTATCTCCGAAACTAAGCATTTTAGGACATAGAAATATACGAACTTCTTTATTTGTTTTTATCTGCAGAATATGCTGCCGAATAGGGTTCAGAACCGGGAATTCCCAGTTCTTTTGAGATATCAAAGAACCGGGACTCGAAATTATTAATTCCCGATTCTTTCGGTACTTTCGGGACTCGGTAATAATAATTAAAAACTTATTTTTGTTACGTGCGAAAGACTTTTGATACTTTCTAGGGGTCGAAATCAAACTCTTCTGAATAAGTAGTGATGCTATCTCTTACTGTTCTTACTTTTGAAGTTTCTATAATGTTTATTAGCAATTATTATTGAAGTTTAAATGTTAATGTTGTTTTATCATTTAGTGTAATATTGCTGAATGTATTAGTTATATTTTTTGTGTTATGTTTTTATAGGCATTTGCATCTTTAATAGCAAATGTTTTTTTTTCAAATTTAATTAAGTTGGTTTCGAAGTTGGTTGATGTTGTTTGATTTTTTTTGTGTTTTCTTTTTTTTTTCGTTTATGTTCATTATTAGCGTTCATGTTTGCTTTCTCATGACTTAATAATTTGATATTATTTTCATTTGAAACTCAATTTTTTATCGGTTTTACTTTTGAGATCCCTTGCTTGCTAATTAACGAACTCCAAAATCATTGAACGAAAATATTTTAGTACGGTTCCGGAAACCCTAATTAATACTACCAATTAGGGTTCAGAACTTTTTGACAATCACAAAACCAGGCGTCGGTAACAATAATTAAAAAAATATTTTTTTGTTACGTGAGAAAGTCCGTTGATACTTTCTAGCGCTCGAAATCAAACTCTTCTAAATAAGTAATGATGCTATATTGTTCTTGCTTCTTTTCTCTTTTGAAGTTCTTATAATATTTATTATGTTATGTTTTAATAAATATTTGCATTTTTAATTCAATATTTTAGGGCTTTTGTCTCAAATTCAGTTAACTTGGTTTATGTTAAAAAAGAAGTAGAAAAAAGACTCAAAGTGGGTTTTTGTTGTTTGATGTGAAATTTAAGTTACCTATACTTCTTTACTTGTGTTCATGTTTGTGCTGATGTTAATTTTTCATGACTGCTTACTTAATAATTTGATATTATTTTAATTAAAAATCTCAATTTTTTATCCATTTTACTTTGAAAAACCATCCTTTGCTTTCTGATTGATGAAGTGCACCACCATTGAACAAAAATTAGTCAGTACCGAAAGTACCAAAGAAAAAACGGGAAATCCCGGTTCCTAGGAGGCGCGGTACCGAAATTTCCGGTTCTGAAAAACAGCTTCGATTCCGCAAACCCTACTTCCGAAGTTTCAATTCGTATACAGTTCGGATCGACTACACTGTATATATTTTTAGATATGTATTTTATAGGTAATTTACGTAACTTTACTCATTAAAGGCGGTACCTTTTCATTTTCAGAGCTGTCTATATCACAGATTAACAAACGATGTTTTTTATTTATGTCCTGAATGACTTTTATTTTGTTCCTTGCGCACCTGCCAAAACAAAGATTATCGGCAACAACCTTGGTATTTTTCATCTGTTTCATATGCCTATTAAGCAAAAGCAAGATTATTATCTATTTGTATCTCTGAAATGGTAGTTTTTATCTGTTTCCTTTGATTGATCTGTAGCGCTAAGGGCCGACTAGTTTATTAATAAAAGGATTGGAGGTGGATCGTTTGATGAGCTGTAAACAAATCGGTAAAGTGTAGTGGCCTTCTAATGATTATTGTGTACCGTTTTAGTTATGGTATTGAAACATTATTAAGGTCTAATATTCGGGTGTTTTTTGATATAGCCGACATACACCTGGTTAACATTTAGTAGATGGACTATATAATATTATGGCGGTGTTTTTTTATGTGAAACGCATTCATTAAGAATAGTGATATGTAATAAATAAACTTTGAAGTAAAAAATACCATTCTCGTTGAAATCATCCTTTTAAAAAAATTAATAGATAATAAATTATAGATATTTTACAAGTTAAATGAAATGTGACTACCATTAGCTGGTAACAAATCAGCATCAAAAAATTAAAAATTAAAAATATACATACAGTGGTTTATGGTGGTTCGGTTCTTGTACGATTTATATTATTTATGTAGGTACTTACTTAATTTTAAGAAAAAAAAATGTGTGTGCACTATGTGCGCATATCTGAAGTGAAAATTCTTTCTAACAACTATTAAATTGAAGGACTTGAAGGACATGTTTGAAAAAGTGTAGTTTAATAAATTTGTATTAAAATGACCATCTGTCCGTCTGAGGACTCCTTTCGGGTATCTCTATCCACTTGCCGAGTTTGTTTTCAATTGACCCATAATTAAGAAAAATCCTGATGATTTCGTCCATTTAGAGGCATCGGTTCGAAACGTCAAGGGCGTCATCCTGTAGCCCGTCCCCAATTATGCTGAAATCCACCCAAATTTTTCTTCAATATCAAATCCTTAGTCCCACTCTGATGAAGATGCAAACGAATTTATTCCACTGATTTCGAGGTTCTGAATGAAGCTTATAACAAACTTTACCATTTTTTACTAATTATACTTTTATCTATTAATTTGCATGTAATGTCATTTTACCCTTTAATTATCATCCGTCAAAATAAATTTTGATTATAAATAAGAAGTTTATTGTTTTATAAGCTAACTATTAGGTTTTCTTTATGGATACAACTGGCCACCCCAAACTGTTGCTAGGATATTCTAGTATAATCTTTGATTTTAATTGTGTTTTTTTTTCGACATTGTAAATGATCGTATTCTGTTATAAGAGATAATCGTATAAAGTATAATTGCAACCACTAATTTATTCCACTAATTTCGAGGTTCTGGATAAAGCTCTATGGTTTAGGCTACTCTTCTATATGATTTTAATGTTTCTTGGTTCTTAGAGCTATTATGTTCTTTAACTACGATATTTCCATTTAAATCTGTGACGAATTGATATTTTATTATTAGGTATATAAACAAAAAATATTGACTTTTGAGAGAGCTTTTGAAAGAAACCGCCTATATATGTCATTATCAATTCCCAAGTATTTAGTAAAGAAACAAGAAAACTGCATCGCAAATTTATTCCATCTTCAAAGAAACTTTAGCGCGAAACCAATTATTCTTATCAAACAAAGCGAGTCACTACTTACACCTTTTATTCGGCAAATTCAAATCGCGTCAATCACGCAAATCTACTGTTGTATGCCGAAATAATTCCCATTATCGCTCCGCCGCTCGAGGAATGTTTTCCTATGTACCGAATCCGATTTTCTAGAAGGCGAAAAATCCGGCCTAGTTTTTCCACGAACGGCACAACAATCGAATCAATGTAGTTCCGCGTCCTTGACCGGCGTGAGGCCAAGTTCACGGTCGTGGCCGGGAGAAGAACTTTTTCGATGCAGGAGAGTACTCTGAATTATTTACGATAGTGTTTATAAAATAATACAAGATTAGTAGGGAAGCAATAGATTCATTTGTGACGTAGTAACAGGTCATGTATTTCAGTGTTTTTAATTCTTTATAGGATTCGTAATTCAGAACTTTGAACACCTTGTGAATTGAAGTTAAATAAACTAAGTAGAAACAGTTCAAATATTTACACAATTCTAAATGAGCATGTTTAGTTCAATAGCAATTATTACTTTAATAGTTGAAATCACATCATAATATCTTTTTAATCTCCAAATACAGGAACATCGTATTTACAACCAATAAATTGATCTCAAATAATAACTGCCAATTATTATCATTACCCATTTGAATTATTTTACCGAGAAATTTAAAAGTTTTGTTATCTTATATTTCAAAGAAAGCTCCTGTTATATGAGGTTATTTAAACATTTTTTTTAAATATACCGTAAACTGCAGTATATTTGTGACTGCAGCATAACTTTGGAACATTCCTCATATTCTATGTACAGGGTGGTCGAAATTTGTCTGTTTTAACAGAGAAAACCTATTTCCTGACTAGATAGAGCAAAACCGACATAGATATCATGGGCTCAATTTCTGAGACACGTTTAATGGCGTAAACCGTCTGTTGATATTTTCACTACCAACTGAGATACGGGGTCTTTATGATTTTTTTACCATTTGGAAAATTGCCCATAACTTTTGTATTTGTGGAATAATAAAATTCTGTAAAAACGTTCTTAAAGCACTTTTTTATGCACAATCCAGTGACGTAGTCAGTTTTTTTCTATACTTGCTTTTTTTGATAGAACTAATAAAAAATATAATTTTTTAAATTGAAATCATAGTTGGCTATGAACTTAAAAACATGCTGGGGTTTAACCCTTTCCAACGATATATAGTTATGTGTATTTATTTCTAAGAATGAGAGAAATATTAGGTTTTTTATCTTTGTATCGAAGCGGGCCTTGATTTTATGTTGATCTAGTTGCCAAATTATTTTTTATCACAATTTAATATTCTATATTATTATTTATCTGCATAATTAAAGCCTTTTGAAAGAGTAAATCAACATTCTATATTAGTACTACCAATTACAATTAAAACGCCAGGGTTACAACTGAACTATTCGGAGAATTTAGCGAAAATTGGATTGGAACAAGGGGCCCATATCTTGGTCTGCTAGATCCGGTGATTTAACTCCTTTCGGCTATCTTTATGGGGGAAATTAAAAGACCTTACTTATAAGAGAAGAACCACTGGGACGAGAGAATAATTGGAGAAGGCTACTAGGCAAGCTTTTGGACTTATTGCACCAGTTCGCCAAATAAATCGTTGTAACTCTTGACGATTTCAATGACTTTTTTTAGAAAACTATATTCGTCACTCAAAAAATACTTTTTAGTTTTGTTCTTTGTTTATTGTATAGATTTCAATTGGAATTACTAATACTAATATAGAATGGTAGTTTACCTTCTCAAAAGTGTTTAATTATGCAAATAAATAATAATATAGAATATTAAATTGTGATAAAAAATAATTAGGCAAACAGGCCAACACAAAATCAAGGCCCGCTTTGATATAAAGATAAAAAAACCTAATATTTCTCTCATTGTTGGAAATAGATACCTATAACTTTATATCGTTGGAAAGAGTTAAACGCCAGCATTTTTTTAAGTTCATAGCTAACTATGATTTCCATTTTAAAAATTGTATTTTTCATTATTTCTGACAAAAAGAGCAAACAGATAAAAACTGACTTTGCTTAAAAAAGTGACTTAAGAACGTTTATACAGAATTTTATTATTCCGCGAAATACAAAAGTTTTGGGCAATTTTCCAAATGGTAAAAAATTCAAAAAGACCCCGTATCTCAGTTGGCAGTGAAAATATCAACAGGCGGTTTACGCCACTAATCGTGTCTCAGAAATCGAGCCCATGACATCTATGTCGGTTTTGCTCTATCTAGTCAGGAAATAGGTTTTCTCTATTAAAACAGACCAATTTCGACCACCCTGTACATATATGTATGGTTAGTCATTTTCAAAAATAAAGTTATCTCTACTACCTGCTATTAAATGGTAACTAAAATACGACTAAATAATCTAATCTGGCCATTCTGCATAGAACAAACAGCATGTTTAATAACATTTCAAAAAGTCAACTACAAATAGGTGTATTCTACGAATTCTGTATATTTTCTATGCTACAAAATGAACTGTGTAACTTAAGCCGGCATCCCACGACGCGGAACTTGGCGAGTTTGGCGCGCGATTAGGCGAGCCACGCGTTGTGGAAATGACAGCGCTCGTCGATGCGACAAGCGGCTCGGCTCGGCGCGGTCTTCCGGTCAGTTGTCGGTAAATGTGGCACAAGTCAAAGGATGAACGAGCATCGCAGGCTTGACTTGTCTGAACTTGTTGAATCATTTCCTACCATTCCCACGTAGGCTTGTATTAAACAACAATGTTTTGCAGTCTCAGTAGCGTTCTTCATATCGTCGCAGAATAATCGTTGAGATAGGTGTATTTTTTGTAAATTAAGTTTCTCATTTATTTATTTTTTGAAGAATGGAGTGGTCAAATGAACTGGTTATAGAATTTTTGGAATTTTACGAAGGAGAACCAGCAATTTAGAATCCAAAGGACCCAAACCACAAAAATAGAAATATTGTTCATGATAGTTGGAAAAAAATTGAAACTAATTTAAGTGTCAAATGAACGGTGGCGGAACTTAAAAAGAAGAAAGAAGCATTGAAAGCAATTTTTAGAAAACTGTGACAAACAGTAAAAGCAACCACTGGAACCGGCACAGGGACTGACGACATTTAATTTATGTTCAACACTCATTAAAATAAATCTTGCTGCACAGGCAGCAATACACTGTTTTTGTTGCAATCTCATTATTTGTTCTTCCCTTCGTTGACTACACACTGCCACAAACAAATATACGGACTTTAATATAATGCCTTTTGGTCTATCTTTTATTATCTTTATTAGGTTAAATCTCTTTAGGTAATATATTTGGTAATCTTGAGTAGTGATGAGCGAGATTGGTTGTGGCACGAAATCAAGAACAAGGCTAGCGTTAGATCTGCAAGATCAAGCCGAAGACTGACCACTGCAAGACTTAGGCCAAGCATGGAAAACTTGCAATCTTGCATTCTTTTTTCACGTTTATATGATATAATAATTTACTTATTTGTTAAAAATTATTGTTTTAATTTATTACAAATAGTGTTTTCTCGGCTGTTGCATAAAATTTACAAAAAAAAGAGATGCTGATTGAATATAATATATTATAAAATAAAAATTTTCATCAAGCAAAGAGCCTAATAAATTCTTTCTTTACATATAGGCATTATATTACTAAAATTGCTATTTACTTAAATATTTTCTAGGTAAAAAGTGCCCCTAGTTTGTCACTAGTAAGAATCTATATGAAATGGCTTTAGCGGTTTCGGACCAGGATGTAAAAAAAACTTTTATTTAAAAAACTGCCAACGCGACGTTTCCACGTGTATTTTCGTCTTTATCAAGACTGTAATACAGAGAAAAAACCCTATTTTAAACTATAAAATTAATTCATATTTTTATTGTTTTATATAACCAATATCAACAATATTCAACACATTGGGAAATATCAGTAAAACATCAAAACAAGAAAGAAATAAAAAGAATATATTATGAAAAATACATGGATATACCTATTTTCAGCTAGAACGTTCTTTTCTCAAACGTAAAAACTAGTAGTGAAAAATAAAAAAAAAATGCAAGACTTACAATAGTCTTCCAACAAGACCAACACAAAGACTGGACCCTGCAAGACCAAGACTAGTATTACACTATAAGACCAGGACCAAGGGAGTCTTATAAACACTATTAAGACCAAGACTTATAGACACTACAAGACTTAATGACCCTAAAAGACCGAGACCATGTCACTAGCTCATCACTAATGTTGAGAAAGTTCGTTTAGTATTTGTTAAATTAAGTATCAATGTAAGTTTTTCTTGCTGTTATTGTGGAGAAATATTTTAAAAACCTCAAAACAAGTGAACCATTCCTATGTAATTTATGCATATGAGGGGTCCAGCATATGAAGGATCCAGGAGAAAACATGATAAGCGCCATTTTACTAATAGGAGAGCACTCGACGGTCGGTGGTTATCAAGTTTCTTCCGTGTATTCTATATTTTTACTAGGCATAGGATTTAACAACTTATTGCTCTGCAGAGTTTATAAATTTTGTAGGGACCAGTTAGACCTACTATAATATAGTAAAATCCTAAAATTAAGAAATTGGCGCTTAACAGGTTTTTCCCCTGGACCCTTCATATGTTTTATGATATTTTCAAATATTGAAGTTTGAACATTTTTACTAAGTTTAATTACATAATTCTCTATTTCAGATTGGGCTACGTGGACTCCAGCACAGTATTAAAATCACTGTAAGTTATACATTTGTTTATTAGTTTTATAGTAGTAAGAGTCTTCTTTTTTTTACTACTATGCTTCATTAAAACTTAACTATTTAAGACTCAGATAATTTTTGAATTTTTAAGGAATAATGGTAAAAATACTAATATAAAATTTGAGTAATATTAAAATGCGACAAATTATTTACATATATGGATAAATTGTATAGTATAGTTCATATCAAATAAACTTTTAGTCGCGTTATTAAGCTTGACTGGCACAGCGTTGTCCACTTTTACATATTTCTTTTTCTTTGAATTAAAATATTTTAGGGAATAAAATTAAATTAATTATAAATATATAAACAGTTATTATTTACACCAACAAAACTAATCTTTTTAACAGGACTTAAGGGAATAAAGGGTCATTACTACCACTTTCTTCTACAAAATATTCTGATAAAGTTGCGATGGGTTTTTACGGCTATTAAGCTATATCTTTTACATCTCGCACTAAAAGAGGTTCTAAAAAGAACAATATTCGACTGCAAGGTCTGCTAATAAAAATTTAAGCTTAAAATATCACAACACAATTCATTTAAACCAAAAACTCGTAATACGAAACTGTCAAAACACAATGTCAGGAAATGAATAAATGAATGTGGCAACTTGATATTATTTACAGCATTTAAATTCCCGTTAGTCGAATATGCTCATGATTCGCAACAATGTATTTAAAAAATGCGTTCCCCTCGATTACGTAACTAAAAGTTGAATTGGTATTAAATATATCATTTTTTTTCTGTAATATAATTTTTATGTCAATAGATTGTTATAGTCCTAGTAACATTATAAAACCTATAAAAATATATGATACAGTACGTATGTTTTTACTCTAACTTTATAAATAATTATTGTATTTTAACCAAATACGGCTCTGTGTATAGTAAAACGGTTTAAGACGGACATAAAGAATAGAAAATCAATAAAAGCTAATAGCACACTGGTATGTAACGAAAACAATATACTTTTAATTGAACTGATATCATCTTTGGATTTAGGTCAGGACAAAAACTATTAAGGATTATAAATTTTCTAGAAAGGGTGTTTTGTTCAAATTGAATAATGGATGTTTCATCATCTGAATTCACGGTATCCATCTATCTCCCTTGCTAAATAAAATGAAAGGAATATAAATTCTGATAGTTACATATTCTGTACCTATGAATTATTTTCTCTGATAAAATCAGATACTTTTTCTAAAATAGAGGAATTTTTTTCTAAAATAGGCAACATATTGAAAGAATGTATCTACAAATACCGAAAAGTCCTTAGCTATCTTCTGTCATAAGAATTGTTTTCCTTATTTTTGTGCTTCCTTCCTACAGATGTAATTTTTGATATAGAGTATATAAATAAAATAGAAAATAATATACAAAAAAAATAAATATAAAGTTAAGATTCAATTTTTATGGTTAGATATGTTTTCATCATGTGCCCGGTGGCGTAGAGGTACAGGCTCTCGTCTACCAATCTCAAGGTGTGGGTTCGATTCCCACACCCGGCATTTCATCAGCCGACTATTTTTATTAAAATAAAAATAGTTTGGGTACCTAGGTCGACTCCGCCTTAAATGAGTACTTGGGATTCACAATCCTGAGGTAATAATAGGCGGTTGAAGCGTAGTGCTAGCCACATTACCTCCCTTGTATACCGAACGGCTTTAGTACGGCAAGCTGTACCTTGCTACTCCCAAGGCGTTAAGCGCTATATACGGGAGCTATTATTATTATATATGTTTTCATCAACTGTTTTATCAAAGTCGAGTTGTTCGTAGCTTCTAAGTAAATTCGCAGCCAGCCTATTTACTTGGATGCTACAAAGCCTTTCAACTTGACTTGGATAAAACAGTTAATACGATATAAGCAGGGTAAAAGTGCCGTTTATACTTTTCCAAATTTCCATAAAAGTCCTATAAATCAAAAGGCGTTTCTATGGTAATTTCAATTCGATTTCATTCTTTGATGGATGGTTATTATTAATTTTGATTAATGTCATATTCTTTGCTATTGTAAAATTATCATATTTTACGATAACTATCATCACCCTTACTATTGAACTAAATAAATTTTGAGCTTCTTTAACATTTTAAAACAACAAAAACATTACGTTAATTAAAATTCTACCAGTAACAATCCATCAAAGAATGAAAACGAAGTTATGTTACCATAGTTATAGCGTTTTGATTTTTAGCACTTCTTAAGAAAATTCAATCACATTTTCATGTTCTTCATAATTTTCTCTAAAACGGTATGGAAATTTGGAAAAGTATAAAAGAGATTAACCATTTTAGAACAAGCAAAAATTTTTCTGAAGAAAGCATTTCCCTCAAAATGTCAATAATAAAAAACTTTTTCCTCTTGTAAGGGCAATCCGGGGACATACTATATATCTAATAACAATAAAAAATAAAAAGCAAACCAAGACATGAGATCTTGCTACAGAGGTTTGACATATCGACCGTCTTCTGTTATGGACCGACTGGACCGTTTTTGAATATTTTTTGAACATTGACAGTGGTTTGGACTTTGTTCTTCATTTTAACATTAAATATATTATATTGCAATACACATAAATATGAGCCGTTCATTTTATTTAAACGAAAATTGATAAAGAAAAAAAAATAATAACAAGGAATGTCATCGTTTTTCTAAAAATGAGATATTGGAAAATGAGTGTCGGATAAAAGTTACATTAATCTACAAATATAGATAAGTTAGATATATTTTTAGCGAGGACCGCGACACTTTGGAACCTCGGTTACAAAATCGCGGTATTTTGTCGCGGTATTTTTCTGGAACGGTCGCTATTGTAACGCGACTCACGTGGAACCGGTATTCCCATCACTAGTTGATATATATCTATATACAGTTTGCTAAAAAAATCATGAAGGAAATTGGGCTAAAAATAAAAAATATAATATTTTATACTTGACCAAAGATTATTTCATTACGTTTTTGCATTTCAGTGTATATTTAAAATAAAACTTTCAGTGAAGATATGATCTGAAAAAAAATTGCTAGAGTAAATAAAAGTGAATAATTACATATAGACTATATTGCTTTAGTCGGTATTTTAACAAGTGTCCAATTCGTGTTATTCAATCTTCAGACCTAAAATAGAAGTGAATGCAATCGGCTTAAACTATAAACGTCTTTTGGCGGATCTTCTTTATTTATTTATGTATGTCTAGCGCCTCTAGCGGGCGTGATACAAATTTCAATCGTGCCGAACTTTTGTGTGCTAATGCGCTCATACTATTTAACGTCAAGTGAAATCTTAAATCAAAACAAAGGTGTTTGTGCACGGTCATTTGTAACGCACGCTATCGATTCGGTTCACGTATCTATTTTTTTAATTGTGGGTTTTTTGGTGCTATTTAAATTCAGCCTGTTAAATGAGCTCGGTTATATTGCAGGATAGTAAACGTATTAATGAGCTGATTTTAAAACTTGCGATTGCAGTGTATTTTGATTTTAATTTTGTCGGATAAATACAAATACCTTTAGTCTAAGGTCTCGCTGCAGGATTATTACGCTCATCGTATTTTTAACCGAAACCTAATTCTTACGTATATTTGTGAATAGGAGAATACACTTTTAACAGGGTGCTTATCAAAAAGTTGCCGCAACTAGGTTTAATTCATAATAATAATAATTGATTTTGGAGACGATATTACGCTCATAAGAGCTACAATTAAAAAATACTTTTACAAGATACAGAGTGTCCCAAATAAATAAAAATAAAGTTGTACTTTTTTGAAATGGAACACCCTGTATATTATTACATTTTTAGTTTCTACGATTAAAATAAAGGTAAATTTGATTAAGGTTTACCACATTTTAATCTTACCGTTTTTGAAATACTTTAGGTTTTTGTCAAAATACAGTAAATAGTTTTAATGCTTCATTTCTGTAGGCCTATTTAAGTTTTTAAAACCAAATGTTGTACTGATGTATTTCTATTTACTAAATTTTGTGTTGCAATAATAAAAATTATACTACCTTATACAGAGTATCTAAAAATTTATTTTAAATAATTACTATCTTTAAACGGCAGTAACCTGTTTAATTTAAATGGAACACACTGTATATTTTATGAGAATCAGACGCACAATTTAATTGTCTATCAAATTGTATTATACAATTTACCACCTATCTCTTCAAGTTTTCGTAGAAAATGCATTTTCTTATAATTTAGAGCTCATTTTTCAATATACCCATGGAATATTGACATTTTAAATTATTTTTAAAGAAGTAACAAATTTTTAAAAAGTACACATACTAATATTGTTGATAATTGGTTTATTTCATTAAAAAATAAAGAAAAATGTTAAAATATTTATTAAAGAAGACCAGTTAATATGATTCCAGTATTCAAACTACATTAATTGACTGTTTGCGTTAATTAATAATCCATAACAATCCAAATACTAAAAAACTGAATTTTTTATGTGTATTAGACAGTGTGGTAAAAAGTAACACCTTAAAAATTTTATTTCAATTTTTGACGAATGCTTATTTATAAGAACAGAGACGTTCATTTTCATAACTTATTATTATATTGATTTCTGATTCAAATTCACATTTATTTAGAATAATTTATTAACTAACACAATTAAGTATGTAATTAATTAATATTTGGGCGGAAATAATGGTGGTATATTTAATTAATGGTATACTATTTTATAGAGATTTAAATAGTTTATTTTTTGTATACAAATGGACTAGTAATATTATCGTTTTTAGCACCTGTGCATTTTGTACATTTGTTGCTTTAAAAATAATCTAAAATGTCAATATTCCATGGGTATATATTCCTATACATGAGGTCTAAATTATAAGAAAATGCATTTTCTACGAAAACCTGAAGGGATATGTAAAAAAATAGTATAATACAATTTGATAGACATCTAAATTGTGCATCTGACTCTCCTAAAATATACAGGGTATTCTATTTAAATTAAGTAAGTTATTGCCGTTTAAAGCTAGAAATTATTTAAAATTAATTTTTAGACACTCTACATGAGGTAGTATTATTTTTATTATTGCAACACAATAATTGATCAATAATTACACTGCAGTAAGTATTTAGTATTAAAAACTTTCATACCCTTGGAGAAATGAAGCCTTCAAATTTTTACTGCAATTTCACAAAATTGAAAATATTTCAAAAACGGTAAGGTTTAAGGGTGATATACGTACCTTAATCAAATTTACCTTTATTTTAATCGTAGAAACTAAAAATAGAATAATATACAGGGTGTTCCACTTAAAAAAATACAACTTTGATATTTTTTATTTATTTGGGACACTCTATATCTTGTAAAAATATTTTTAAATTGTAGCTCTAATAGTCCTTCAATGAACCCAAAACTTACAATTTGTAAAAATCTAATCGTTTAGCTACAATACTCCGTGTCGCAAGTGGTGAACAACCCTGTATGTCAAATTAAAGCTATTTTTATTCTGTGCATGATGTTATAATGGTGCCTATCAAAAAGTTGCCACAAATAGGGGTTGCCACGGTTTTTCCTACGAGCCCGACAACAGTGCGTTGGATCTGTAGCTTCTATTATAAAAAACCTTTTTAAATTTAAGGTATATATTAGGATGTATTTCAGGAAAATATTTTAACAGGGTTAAAAGGGTCCAGATCGGAATATTTTTTTTTAATGGAACACTTAATCAGCTAATTGCTTCTATGGAAATGACACCCCAGCTTACGAATTGGCAAGAGCCGGGACTATCACGGTCCTTCTGCTGAGGAGCTAGGTGAAAAACACCACCTACCTGCTGAACATTATCCCGGTTCAGAACTCAACTGCAAGGACTCAATGCAAGGACATCGAGTTGGCGTGTCATCAACTCCAGGGAGGAGGGTCATGGTCAGATTCCTATAGTAGGAATTGACCTCAAATCCAAGAAAGCAATAGAGAGAGGGATATATATCCTCTATTATAGATCCCGGACAACAACGGGTATCAGATATAAGGAGAGACCAAGTTAAAGAGGTGGAGAACCAAGCTCATCGACTGTGAAGGGCACGGAGGGCCAAACCTCAATCGTGGAAGGGTGTATACCCTCGGAGGAAGAACATCTGTAGTCAGAGGAGGACGGGAATATCATGTCCCCCCTAATACAGGAAAATCCTCATGTATGATGGTTCATAGACTGTATGATGAGTTATAACACAAGGAAGGAGAACACAATAGATCTTTAAGGTTGACTACATTCTAATTCCTTCTACATTTACCAGATAGTCTAAGACACTAGGACCAAATTTTCTATTCATATACAGGGTGTTTCAAAACAAATGCGAAAAACTTCAGGGGGTGGTACCTTGTTCAAAATAAAGGGTAATTTGCTTTATAAACGTTGGGTCAAAAGTCAACCATTAGGGAGATATCGTGGTACAAAGATGGCGGAAAAATAATGTTTATATTTTTTATCTTGAAAACGAAAAGAGATAGACTAATGAAATTTTATGGAAGCATTACTGTTATAAAAACACACTTTCTGGTAATTTTTTCACTTTTTTGAAATGAGTGGAAGGGGTTGAAATAAACTACCCCTATCATTCTTGTTAACGAAATTTAAAGAAAAATCTTATCGAACATATGAAAAAAAATAATTTGGATAGTTTAGTTTGTCTAGAAACTTTTTTATCTCTTGTGTTTTTTTGATAAAACTCACCGATTTGAAATTAAAAAATAAAATGTAAAGCATTACATGTTAGGACAAAAAGCATTTTTAGATAAAGAATCTAGTGGGCTGCTGTAATTTTTTAGGAAAATTTAGTCGGCCTCTGTCACTTTTTAGGATGTTTCTAATGTTATTTTATTTGACATTACTCTATTGCAATATGTACTACGTTATTATCTTACGATTAATTAATTATTCCGAAGCCTTTTTCTTATCTAAAAATGATTTTGTTTTATTTTTTAATTTCAAATCGGCGAGTTTTATCAAAAAAACACAAGAGATAAAAAAGTTTCTAAACAAATTAAGCTATCCAAATTATTTTTTTTTGTATGTGTTTGATAAGATTTTTCTTTAAATTTCGTTAACAAGGATGATAGGGGTAATTTATTTCAACTCCTTCCACTCATTTTAAAAAAGTGAAAAAATTACCAGAAAGTGTGTTTTCGTAACAGTAATGCTTCCATAAAATTTCATTAGTCTATCTCTTTTCGTTTTCAAGATAAAAAATAAAAACATTATTTTTCCGTCATCTTTGTACCGCGATATCTCCCTAATGGTTGACTTTTGACCCAACGTTTATAAAGCAAACTACCCTTTATTTTGAACAAGGAATCACCCTCTGAAGTTTTTCGCATTTGTTTTGAAACACCCTGTATATAATATATACTCGTATAATGCATACATCCATATAATAGTGCTTACAAGGACTAGGCATTTTATCATAATATGCTTGTACCATAATGATGTAGGTAGGTATGTTGACTAAGAGAATTGTTTGGTCGCTGGTTGTTCATTCAATGTAGTAATGCCCATTAAACACCATAAGTACTTTTTAAGATTGGAGTTACTACGTAAAGTACCACATGAGAAACTTGATATATATTAAAGAAATATATTTGCTTATGAGTTGACTACTGCTTTTAGGGGAATTTTCTAGATTATCTTTACTAAATAGTGTTTTTAATATATTTTCAACAAAGAAATTAATCTTACAATAACAAATCGTAATTAGTTAAAAATAATGCAAAATAATTACTAGAAAATCTGCAACGGAATTTAAAAACAGAGTTCAAAGTTATAATACACAGGATACACGTGAAGATGATGCAAGATAATGCATCACTTACATTCTCATATAACTTTGATGTTCTGAAAAATAAATAAAATTATAGGAAAAATGTACATCATACAGTCTCAGGGCTTTGACAAAAGCTAGTATCTGAGATAATTTTACAGAGGTTCTCCATCACCGATATCAGTCATACCAAAGTTATGTTATGTTATGGCTTTATGGCGTTGAATGGTTGTCGTCTTGGTGCACTCCGTGACGAGGTGTTCTGGTGTTTCCTCATTTTCCTCACAGAATTTACATTCGCCGACTTTTTTAGCTTCTGATTGATTGATACAAAATCTGACTGATTGATACAAATCTTTGATTTTTTTCTGTTGTAAGTTCTGAGAAATTTCGTCGAGTTTCTTACACCGTTGGAGGATTCCTATTCCAGGTTACGTATCGAGTCTTCCAGGTTCTTGAGTTCCGCTTTAATTTGGTTTCCACTTGGGAAGCAAAACGGTTCTGGTTCAGTTAATAGGGTGTTTTCTCCTTTTCTACCTAGATCGTTTGCTTTTCATTACCTTCTATTGGCACCCAGAGTATGGGACTTTATTATCACTGCCTAATTTCTCCAGCTTTTATAGGCATTCTTTGAACAACTTCGAATTGATGGTTACTGAGTTGATCGTTTTTAATACCGCTTTAAGACGACTATCGGATAAGATGGCTATTACTTGTTTTTTTAAAGAGAGTAGACTGAATATATGTTTTCTGATACCCTATTTTTAATGCTGTTTAATTGTATAAGTATTTATTTTTTATTTTATGATAAATACGTAAACAAACATCTCTAATAATTTCTATTTAAAAACGTGATGTATTAAATGCTGATTGGTGACATCGAATAATTATTTAATTAAATCCAATAGATCACTTAATAACCAATTGCATATGTTCCATATGCATGTGCACCAAATAATGAGATCACTGTAACATCATTATTTATAATTTGATTTTGTTCAATTTTTCTGCGCTATTTGGATTTTAGCAGAAGTAGAAAAAATAGAATTAATATTGATTTATTTTAGTTACCACAGTTACATCATCAATTCAATTAGACTGATGTTGCAACCACTTTGACTTTTAAATGCTCCCTTTTGTTTAGCTTCTATAATTTAAACAATTATCTTAATGTATTTTTTTTTCAAAAAATGTTTTATTAAAATTATTGTTATAAAATAATAATCGAATTATATTTCTATGGGATTTAAAAAAAACAAGTAAACATTATACAGTGGTCCGAACTGTATTCCGGAAACTACGACAGCGTATTCTACAGATAAAAATAAGTAAAAAAGTTCGTATAAATGTATATCCTAAAATGCTTAGTTTCGGAGATACAGGGTGTAGAAGTTCCATTTTTATTTCGATTTTTTCCAAATAATTTCTGAAGTAACGTCAATATTTGGATGAAAATTGGTGTCTGGGAGTTTTTTGACATGAGAAATTTGATTTTGATGTCAATATGACTCCTACTAGTAGAGGGTGCCACCTACATATTTTTAACTGGTTTGAAGAGTAATAACTTTTCGTCCGTACCTGTATAAAACTACTGAGTAAAAAAATATACATTCACGACGTTTTTTACGTGAAAAAGGTTTCTTGGTAAAAATTGCTACGAGTAATGGTTTTCGAGATATTTGGAATCGAAATTATCAATACCTGTCATCATTGACGTAATTAAACGTATGTTGGCTAAATAGTTATTATAGTGCGTCCAGACCTGAGGAGTCGAGTGCGAGACGAGCGCGAGACATTCCAAATTTGCGGTGTCTTTCAAAGGCTGGAGGGGTCTCGTAAGAGCCTCGCAACCGTTTCGCGAGACAACCCACGGAGCCTTGTTGCTATCCGTCCCCTGTCGGTTTTTCGACGGCCGATCAAAGAAAGATCGCGGCCAAGTCTGGACGTGTTTTTGGTAGGCTCGCTCGACTGCGAGATATTAGCTCTGATATTATAGTGAATCTTGAAATGGAGACTTGGACGGAAAAAGATCAGCTGAAATTCATCGATTGATATAAAGCAAAACCAATATAAAGAATCCAAAAAATAAAAAATATTAAAAAAAACAATAAACACGATGCGTGGGTAGATATTTCACAATCGATGAATAAAACCATGGGAAGAATATAAAAGAGAATTTATAAATTGAATTGATTAAAAAGTGTTTAAGAATTATTAAAAAAATAGAAAAACTGTAGAGAAAGTTAAGATACACATTTTAAAATTATTATAGAGTATACAGGGTGGTTCAAAATAGTGTTACGGATATAACATGGTTTTTTAAATGTAATACCGAAGCGAAACTTTTTATTTTATTTTTAGATCCTGCGTAAAATTTTGTAACTTTTTTTATATATAATGCCAGGTATAATGTTATATATATATACCTAAAACGTTATACCCTTAAAACTAATAGTTTTTGTAATATTTCAATTTGATTAAACAAAAAATGTTAGATTTCAGTGTCGTAAAAAATTGTCAGTCATGCTATTGTTTCTGAAATTGGAGTTCTAAAATTTGTTAAGGATAGTTTAAGATATATAGGTAAAGACATTTGAGTTACATGCTACAGTGTGTTCAACATATATTTATGAATCTCGACTATTTAAAATTAAATAATCTCAATTTTTTTAAATGGATATTATTATATTATTATATATATTTTTTCGTATGTATTATCATTGTTTTTAATAGAATTTACAAATTATGCATCACTGGCACTTTTTACCGTACCGAAATCTAACATTTCTTTAAACAAATTGAATTATTACAAAATCTATTATTTTAGATATATAGGTAATATGATATGCAAAAAAATTTACCGAATTGTACGTAGAATCTAATAATAAAATAAAAAATAGGGTATTCCCATTAAAACATACCTATATCCGTAACACTTTTTGAAGTACCCTGTATACTCTACAGTAATTTTCAAATGTGCATTTTAACCATTCCTATAACATTTCTATTTAACATTTTGTTCTAAAAAACGAATTTTGTAAAGGACGTCGTGTCTCGAAACAAATGAAGGGTAAAAGGGGAAAAAATCATCGATGAATAAAATACGACAAACCAAATATCATATTAAAGATACAAAAATGTATTACTTATGCGTTATTATTTGCTGCAGGTTTTTCATCGGACTTGTTTACACAAACCGGTCACCTTTCACTATGATCCAACTCGCTTGTCTCGCGGCAGGCTTGCGTCAAAAAATGGATAGAAAATGTCTTGCTCTCGTCTCGCACTCGTCTTGCTCTTGCCTCGCTCTTGTCTCGCTCTTGTCTTGCTCTCGTCTCGCACTCGACTCCTCAGGTCTAGACGCACCATTAGACTGAAATCATAAATTTGAAATGTTTTTGTGCCAAAAGTTCAACAGAAACTGTTTTACCATCATTTTTTGCTGAAAAATTTATGATTAATTTAAAATATAAAAATTTCCCAAATTTATTATTTCAGTGAAATAACTATCTACTCAACGTGTTTATTTTTCGTCAATAATGACATGTATTGACTATTTCCATTCTAAATATCTTAAGAACGGTTGCTCGTAGCGATTTTTACAAAGAGATATTTTTTACGTAAAAAGTCACAGAGCTGTATATTCTTTCGCTCGGTAGTTTTATACAGGTACGGACAAAAAGTTATTACGCTTCAAAATAGTTAAAACACATGTAGGTGGCACCCTCTACTAGTAGGAGTCATATTGACATCAAAATCAAATTTCTCATGTCAAAAAACTCCCAGACCCCAATTTTAATCCAAATATTGACGTTATTTCAAAAATTATTTAGAAAAAATCGAAATAAAAATGAAATTTCTACACCCTGTATTTCTGAAACTAAGCATCTTAGGACATATATTTATACGAACTTTTTTACTTATTTTTACAGAATATGCTGCTGAAGTTTCCGAAATACAGTTCGGACCACCCTGTATACACTCACATGCAAAAAAAACGCAACGGAGAAATTTTTCGTGAAATTTAAAGTTTTATATTTTTAGCCCTATTTTTAGTATTTTTTTAGCAAGCTGTATATAATTATATCAACTTTAATTCGTAAACTCAGTTTTTTATAAACTTTAGTATTTGACGTATTATACAGGGTTAATCGACGTTTTTACCTCAATTTTAAATCACCCTGTGGATTAATCTTGTGTGTAAATTTTTCTAAAATATAATTCTACGGTCAGAACCATGTCTCCTGAGCATTTTATTTTTTGGATCATGTCAATATATCTCTTGATTAAGTTTTAAGAGCGAAATGAACTTGCCACCAACAATTTGCAATTTTTTCAATTATCATTTCTTTTTGAAATTATCTTTCAATATGACAAGGCGGCTTTGGTGATTGTGAACGATATACTACTATGAACTGCCCATCATTTTCGAGGTTTGTGAAATGCTTGGCAGAAGGGTTAGAGGTCCCGAAGCTGGTACCAGCTTCATTAATTCGCTTGGTTATTCAAGAAGAATGTGAAAGCATACCGCAATATTATATATTCAGCCTCAATGACAGTATGAAAGGACATATCGTCCTATTGCTGCCAAAAGTCACTAACTAACATTTTTCCAAACAACCAAATTCAATCACTAACTATTTTTTGAAGCGGATAATCGATTGCAAAAGTCATTAACTACGATTTCTGGCTATTTATGTTTTATTTTAATACCGAATAGTTATTAACTATAACATCTTTATGCAATGCAATTCATCTTTAGACGCATTTTTCTCGGAAGTAATAAAAAGTAAGTTAGTGACTTTTGGCAGCAACGGGACGATATACAGGCAGTTATAGACGTCAAAGGAGGCCATATAAAGTATTAGGCTCGCTATTAGGGAATTTTTTATAATTTTTTTCTGTTTTTATACTTGAGTATTACAGATGTTTTCTTTAATATCGTTAGTTCTGCTATCGTTATTAATGTTTATTAAGATCAGGTCTGTATCGATAGTCTTTAACGTTTTTATTTAGTATAGAATATCCAATGCAGCGTAATATGACGTTATAACAATTACGACACCAAAACCCTCTCGTCATATTAAAAAATTACATCAAAATGTAAATTCGCTCTTAAAAATTAACCAAAGCATATATAGTATTGTATAGACATGAATCAAAAAACAAAATGTAATGGTTCTGACCGTAAAATTATGTATATTTAAGGAAAATTTACACACGGAGTTATTGCACAGGGTGTTTGGGGTGTAAAGTTAGGGTAAAAAACAACCCCTCGATTAACCCTGTATAATATGTCAAATACTAAAGTTTATAAAAAACTTAGTTTACTAATTAAAATTGATATAAGTATATACAGTTTGCTAAAAAAATCATGAAAATAAGGCTAAAAATATCAATAATATAACACTTTAAATTTGACCAAAAATTTTTCCGTTGCGTTTTTTTTGCATCTGAGTATACAGATTGTGATGAGCGGCCGAGGTTGCCATATTTCAACCATAAATCTCTTGCCGGGAGCAGCGGCGGATACAGGCATTTATTTTAGGGGGGGGGGGCACAAAAACAGTAACGTAGAATATGCTTTTTAGGGCGCCTTTTTTAACCGAAAAGGCTAATATTCAAGCAAATTTACAAATTTTAGGGGGGGGCCGGGCCCCATGGGCCCCCTCTGTATCCGCCACTGGCCGGGAGTAATAAACAAATTAACAACCTGCATAAAACTCTTAATAAATCTGAAGACTTGTTGTCTTTTAATATACATACTCTGTGTTATAATTTAATTTTATTCTTTAAAGCTTAATAAATAAGTCCGATAAATTGTTATTTACTATTAATTTGTTATTATTATCAATTTATTGTTAAGCATTATTTATTACATATTAAAATTACGGTTCTAATAAGAGATTTAAAAATCTAAAGTAATTAGTGTTGAGTAATTATATTATTTTTATAGAATATCAGTGTTAGTGTTATCAATAAAGTAATTTTTCAATTAGGTTCAAAGCGGCGCGGCGGCCATTCATTACACATCAATAAAGTAAATAAATTCATAATAAAGTCATTAATAAGTAAATAATCTTTAATAAAGTCATTAAAAAAATTAAAAACATATCAATAGAAATGTTAATTAGCCGTATTAAATAATATTATTTTCATCATAACAGTTTAATAATCCTTTATACACTTTACAATATCGTTGTTTATCAATTTATTGATATTTTTCGCTTGTATCATATTTTTATAACTTGTTAAAAATTATCTGATATCATAATATGTCATAATGTTATAATACACTCAACGGCACAGAAAATGGACACCTTAAAATTTTGATGTATTTTAAAGTTTTTTTCCATAGCAACTGTTAAAATTGCCTTATATCTATAAAAATAGTAGATAAAATAGTACTTTAACCACAAGGGTAGATTAAATGATACTTCAACAGCGAGGATAGGTTAAAAACTTTATTTCTTCTCGCACGTTTTTTAATTGCTTCCATTTTTGAAAATTTTTGTACTCCTTTTCATAAGTTATTCGGGATTTAAATGGAAGTAGTTTGGATATGGCTTTTGTCACCTCAGCCTGAATATCTGTCGGTAATTTACTTATTTCGTTTTGAGCCATTTCTGGCTCCAATTCAATTAGCAATCGACACGAAAGAGAATTAAAAAATATTGACTCAAAACTGACAACTAAAGAGACAGCTTTATTTATTTGTCAAATTACATAGAAACCAACGCCAACCCAGCACAATATGTTTTCTACTCGTAATAAATTCCTTGAAATAATAATTTCTGAATATTTTTTAAAACGTAACTCGCTATAGAAAAAAATATTGTTTTATACACGAAGATAAAATTGCATTATCGTCTCCCGAAATTAATTCACTCGCGATTTCATCGCTCGTGAACTTTTCGGTCGAGGATAAAATACTATTTTACCGTTTTGTATAAAAACAAATTATTAATATAAATATTTTGTTATAGTGGGCCAATTTTTATGATTTTTTAACCAATTTGTAGGTAAGTTATTTGACTTTTTGATATCTCCTAAATTAAAAAAGAAAGTTTCCATCTGTTGTGTACAAAGAGACTGCCTATATATGCCAGGGAGGCTACACCATAATTGAAAATGGTTGAATAAGCTGAAAATGACAATAAAAAAACTTTCAATAAAACTAGTATATTTTATACAAATTATTATAAAGTTGTATATAAATAAAAGGAAAAGCAAGAATTTAATGTTCAAAGTAAAAGAATATCTTAAATATTTTCATACCCTTTAAATCAAAGGACGAAGTTATCATTTTACTGATCTCGAAAGGACGAGAAGCGTTAACATTTTTAGGGAATCGTAAACCCGCATTAGAACTTTACTTTGTGTAAATAGAGACGTTTTATAGCCCTTACCTGTTGAGACTACTAATTGCCTTAAAATAGGGACATATTTTTTCAGGAAAACTGACCGATCTTCACAATCTTCACAATTTATAGGCTATAAAAGATTAGATGTCATGGCCGATCTATCTCTATTGTGGAGTTAAGAAGGAAAATATTTTTATGGAGAAAGGGCTTTTAGCGGCATATAATAAATAATCTTTTATAGGGAGAAATACCGTATGATCGAAAAAGGACGGCACCGCGGCCAGTTGGCTTGGAAATGAACATCGATGACATTTCCTAAATAATTTTAAATATAAAATGACAACGATCTTCATTTCATAGTCATCTCTGACGCCCTTTTTGTCGATTGTATTGCATAACGAGAAATACATAAATACCATGGTATTGGTTATCTCTTCATATCTACTGGTTTTTCGGCACCCACAAATGAATGCTGTTAATAAGTCTGAAACAGAAATTCCATGCTAATTTAAATACACTTCTGGAATATTTTCCCTAGAGGTGTTCATAAAATACTTTGTGGTTAGTTAATAAAAAATATCTATTAAATGTTACTGAATATTCATTAAACCCCCAGTTTAGGGATTCCTTATTCATCTACATAAATCTAACCTTTACAGTAGATTACAAAATCTATTTATATACGTAGCAACGATAATATAATTAACGACAATTTACAATCAATGATACGTTTAATTATCGCATTTTAATATGGTTTCTTTAGATTTATTATTAATTAATACCCTCACTCTCTGCGTAAATAGTAATTATATCTATTGGACAGAAATTCCATTCTCATTTAAATACCCTTTTAGAATATTTTACCCTAGAATGTAGAATGAGTAGGAGGGGTGTTAATCACCGTGCCCTTATTGATTTGGTATTTTTGATAGGCTATTTCTTGAGTTATAACCATCATACATGGATATTTCTATTGTAGGAGAGACACGGTATTTCCCATCCTCCTCGGACAACAGATCTTCTTCCTCCGAGGAGTGGGTATCTATCTACCTCCTACGAGCGTATACACCTTTCGAGGGTTGGTGTTTGGCCCTGCATGACCTTCACAGTGAAGGAGCTTGCTTCCGGTTGAGGTCCCATGAAGTGGATCTGTCTCCATTTTCTTCACCTCTTTAATTTGGTCTCACCGTAGACCTGATACCGGTGTTGTACCGAATCTATAATAAAGGATATGTCCCTCTTTCTCTATTGCCTTGGATTTCAGGTCAATTTTTATTGTGAGGGCCTGGCCATGGCCCTTCTCCCTTCAGTTGA
Source organism: Sitophilus oryzae (assembly GCF_002938485.1). Taxonomy (NCBI): domain Eukaryota; kingdom Metazoa; phylum Arthropoda; class Insecta; order Coleoptera; family Curculionidae; genus Sitophilus; species Sitophilus oryzae. The sequence continues at coordinate 1,140,568 of NW_022146029.1, forward strand.
TGACTCGCCAACTCGATGCTTATATGAGAGTTCTGGCAAAGCTGTTGATACCTTCCTGCCGGCCTCCTTTATCGGACGGATTTTCCCGCTCTCTATCTCTCTTGCACTTTGGTGGAAATGCGCCAGGCTGTTTCTTGGTTTCTATAGTCTCTCTTTTTTCGAAGACTGTTTTCGCTTTTGCTTCCGCTGAAGCAAATTCTTCGTGGAGCAGTCGGAGGTATCTCCGTACTCGTGTTCAGCCGAGATCAACTCTCAACGGGTCCTCTAGCCCGTCTGGTTAGCCTTTGTAGCCTCATGGGTAGTTAGAAGTAGGCTCCCGACCTTACTAGAGGAGGTAGTAGCTTGTGTGCCACTTGTTGAGGCTGATCTCGCGTTAGCGTCAGCCGAGCCGGCGTAATTACCACAGAAAATTGTCGTGGATACTGTTTTAGATTTTTAGTTTGTTCTTTAAATATTTTATGGGTTTATAATTGGGGGTATAATTAGGTAACATGTTATGTTTCACTTTAGGTCCCTAAAATTAGGAAATATCTTATAAAACGAAGTAGATATTCCAAATTTTTAGACAAAAACAAAAAGCTTGAAGTCGGGAAAAATACATTTTTTCGTAAAATTTTCGTAATATCTGTTCCAATTGATTTGTGATATAGTTTTTTAAACTCTGATTTGAGTTTCATTTTTATTTTTTTTTATCTGCAATAAAACTTACCTCTTTGTTTTTAAGATACATAATTACTCGTTTCGTTATATTTCGTACATTATAAAAATTATACAGATCATACTGTGAATAGTTCTGACTGCAACGAACCTCATTATCAAGCAACGGTGATGGCAATGTTAGTCGGGAACTATTGTGAACTAAAGACCTAGTTCAAGGAACTATTCCTCTGGAGGAACTAGAACTAACGAACTAGAATTCCCACCTCTACCTTAGACCCAGCCAAAGTACCAGAGTGGATTCCCTCTAGCACCTAACTATGAGCTTCTACATCAACTATAAGACCTCGCATCCCATGGTGAAATAAGGTATACCTTCAATGCAAAAGTAAAGTGGTTTGATTTATTTAGCGAATTAGTGTTTTATTTTACTGTTGTAACACCAAAAATTTTGACCAAGTCAGAGAAGTAGAGAAAATGGAGAGAGACCCTCCAGCCTCACAGGTACTTCAGCCGGAGACAAGCTCCTCGACTGTGAAGGGCACGGAGGGTCAAACCTCAACCATGGAAGGGTGTATACCCTTGAAGGGGAAATATCTCTTGTCAGAGGGGGATGAGAAACACCCTGTCCCCCCTACTATATGTATGATGGGTTATAGACTGAATGATGAGTTATAACTCAAGGAAGGGGGACCCAATGGATCTTTAAGGTCGCAGTGATTAACCCCTCTCCCACCATTCTACATTCTTTCTACATTCCAAACACCAAAAGTACCTCCAACTGTACAAGGGGGTCAAGAGGTTCCAGTTTCGTATGTTTTATCGGACTTTTTGCTTATGGGTACGGCTACAAAGATGCGGTTTTAATACCACTGTGCTACTTTTTATGAAACTAACTTGCTTACACAGATTTGACCTAGACTTCTTAGTTTCTGAAATAAAGGAAATATCTATAAAAGTGGCACTTTTCGTCCCCCTTCGTGTTTTGTTTATCTTATAGCTTATTGAAAAGGTGAAAACTGTGTCCCGGAGAGTTTTTCACGTAGAATCGAATGGCGTTACGATATTTAGTTTCGTAAAAAAGTAACACACGAGGTAGCACAGTAATATGAAAACCGCCATCTTTGTATCTCTACTCATAAACGCGAAACCCTGTAAAACATATAATTATGGGACACCCTGTACTTTAAAGTGTACGGAAATTAAAATTTAAAAATAAATACTTTGTGGTAAAGCAATAATAACAATCATCAAAGGTTTCTGAATATTCATTGAACCGGTTTAGGGATTCCTTACTGATGGATTAAACTATTTCCCATAGCAAAAAATCCAATTATTCAAAAGTTACCGACAATAATTTTTAATCGAAATGAAAATATATAGTAGCAACAGGTGCGCTGAGAAATTTCGCTTACGCATTCCATCACCTAACCACGTGCGCTACTGGAAAATAATCCCAAGATTTTGCAGAAATTCTTCTATTCTCGTTAAAATAGGAAATACCTAAGCATTGTTTTGATTACGCTACACTTGTATCTACCTCAGCTTATTTAGATATTGCGTGATTTTAATATGCGTTTACAGAAGAATGCAGGTATGACGTGGAAAATTCAATGATTTCCTGTTTTAATATCTAAAAATATTTTTTAAAGGTAAAGCCCCGCCTATACGTATCGTTTTGCCTGTGAGGCTTACCTGCTCTGTCAAAACGTATAAAGTGAAATTTTGTGTGCAGACGAAAAGATTTGTATTACTTGAACTGAATTAAGAACTGTTTTACAACAGCACTGCCTACACTGAAAACAATATTTAAGAAATATTAGGTAAATTTATAAAAAATAATTTGGATATATTACACACTGAAAAAATTAGTTTGTGTATTTAATAACAATATTGGGGGTTATTTCTTGCCACAGACTATTATAGTAAATTTACCATCTGTTCTTTAGTGTTACAACTCGTTTGTAAAATCGCTGTATGGCTAATTTGTGTTTAAAATGTATACAGGGTATTCCAATATTCCGTGGACATAGAATTACTCCTTCCTCTTACAGTGCCATACTCTATATAGAGTGTCGGCTACCTCTCGCATGTACTTGTGATGTGTGTCATCAGTGTTTCACAAGTACACGGGACCTACAATTTATCTCCGACTTCAAACGGCACTATTTGAGAGGCTGTACAAGGCAAGTATACTCAAGGTGGTTTGCCATTGCCTTCCTTGAGGTGGCATGGCGGCTCGTTGGTCGCTCTATTTAGATAAATAAATATTTTTATTTAAATAAATAAAGAGACCGTACTGGCTGGGGATCGAACCCAGTAGCTTCCGCTCCGCAGATCGACACACTACCGCTGGAGCTACGGCCGGCCACATAGAACTACTACATATTTTTTTTTTCTCAAAATAGGTTTTATTGGATACAACTTACCGTTATGCAAAAGTTATGTGTACCATCACTGCATTATGCAGTAACCACAAATAAAAACATTTTATTATAGTGAATTTACAAACTATTACAATTACTTACTAGATAGGAATCTTCATCGTCAACCATATACAGGGTGGTCCGAACTGTATTCCGGAAACTTCGGCAGCATATTATGCAGATAAAAAGTAAAAAAGTTTGTATAAATGTATGTTGTAAAATGCTTAGTTTCGGAGATACAGGGTGTAGAAATTTCATTTCTATTTCGAGTTTTTCCAAATAATTTCTGAAGTAACGTCAATATTTGGATGAAAATTGGTGTGTGGAAGTTTTTTGACATGAGAAATTTGATTTTGATGTCAATATAATTCCTACTTGTAGAGGGCACCACTTACATATTTTTTAACTGGTTTGAAGAGTAATAACTTTTTGTCCGTACTTGTATAAAACTACTGAGTTAAAAAATATACATTTACGGCGTTTTTTACGTGAAACAGGTCTCTTAGTAAAAATCGATACGAGTAATGGTTTTCGAGATATTTGAAATCGAAGTTATCAATACCTGTCATCATTGACATAAATTAAACATGTTGACTAAATAGTTATTAGACCAAAGTCATAAATTTGAAATGTTTTTGTGCCAAAAGTTCAGCAGAAACTGTTTTATCATCATTTTTTTTGCGGAAAGATTTATGATTAATTTAAAAAAATAAAAATTTCCCAAATCTATTATTTCAGTGAAATAACTATATACTCAACATGTTTATTTTTCGTCAATAATGACATGTATTGATTATTTCTATTCTAAATATATTAAGAACGGTTGCTCGTAGCGATTTTTACAAAAGAGATATTTTTTACGCAAAAAGTCACAGAGATGTATATTTTTTCGTTCGGTAGTTTTATACAGGTACGGACAAAAAGTTATTACGCTTCAAAACAGTTAAAACACATGTAGGTGGCGCCCTCTGCAAGTAAGAGTCTTATTGGCATCAAAATCAAATTTCCCATGTCAAAAAACACCCATCCACCAATTTTCATCAAATATTGACGTTGCTTCAGAAATTATTTGCAAAAAATCGAAATAAAAATGAAACTTCTACACCCTACGAACTATTCTACTTATTTTTATCTGCAGAATATGCTGCCGAAGTTTCGGGAATACAGTTCGAACCACCCTGTATATGGACGTATGGTTTTGCATATTCGATACAGTACTAATATTCAACATCCTAATACTTCGATTGTGACGTCAAAGTTGCACAACTGTATTCCAAAAACACAGATTCGTCAATTATCACTACTTACCCCGTTACATATATTGGTAGTAACCTAATTTTTATCTAGTAACGGTAGCTAACCACCAAAAAATTACTTCAAACTATATACTAATTAGCTTAATTTAGTTCATTTCAATTAGTATTATAATCAAAAATTTACTGTAGAAAGTGAAAATATGAATAATAGTGGCATAAATGTATTAGATATTTATTTATTCTGCGACATTCTAAAATTTTACCACTATTTATTAAATACACTGAAATAAAAATGTTGCTTTTCGTGCAACAGGGTATATAATCAACTAGACACAAGCCTCCCAGGGTAGCTTTATTTGTACAATACTACTTGTGCCATTACTCGCTATTACTACTAGTGCCATTACTCGCTGGCAAGTATTTGACACGTATCAGAAGATGGTTACGCAAGGCGCTTTCTTTCATGAGCTTTTCTGTGACTGAAAAGCCCCGATACGTGATGTTATCTCTCTTCCGCACTCCGGACATTCAAAAATCTCATTGCTTTGTTGCCTCTTTACTTTTTGGTTGTCACTGTTAACTGAGTTTACATTATTTGTACAAACATTTAACCAAGCAACAAAAAATGTTAGAAATAGCTGATCTATTTGGCTGAAAATAAATATAAATTAAAAAATTGAATTATTGAAATTTAACTAAAAAACATTTTAATTTATGATCATATATCGAGTCCCTTTAACTTAATTTAGTGTTTGTGTTTTGTAGTGAGTGGATCTCCCAAAGTCCCAAAAGGCCTTGTCACATCATCCGTAATACTGGTTATATTATATAATAGTCTAATGGTTTTAAACTCATTATCACTTTTTTCTGTCTCAGCGTTAATGCACTACTCTGTTAAAATAGCATAATTATCAATATGTATAATATATATATATATATACTTTTCTTGTGGGTTCATCACTGTAATTTCTTGGGAATATCGTCACTAAAACATAACTTAAAAACAGTTTAAAGAATATGCTTATTTAATTTTTGGTCCGTATCTCATTATAATTAATAGAAATTCACACCAAAATATTTTACAACTTTGTAGACATCCTGGAAACTTTATAAAAAATTAATTGATTCTCTTTCTAAATTACATTTTTGATGACTTTGTCGTTTAGTAAGTTACGCAAGCAACAGCTTTCTTTAATTTTCTTCTAATGAGATGCGGTAACATCCGAAAAACTGGTTTACGTATTTCCTAGCTAAAAAAATAATTTAACAAAACAGAGCAATTTATTGCTCTGGTTTTTGAATGGAAAATACCAATATTCCTATACATCGATGTTTTCTAGACTATACAGGGTGCTACAAATTCGAGGTACGAGCATTGGTAACTCAGTAACCGTAATAGATACGGACATGGTTAAATTGGGGCAAAGTTGCGTTTTGGGGTGATCACCAAGATGCCATCAAAAAAGTTTTAAAAATTTCAAGGATTGTTGAGTTTTTTGGAAAAAACGGATATTTTTGAAAATAAATTTTATTTTTTCGTGTAGTTACTTTTTAGAAAATCAAAAAACTAATTGCATATTCTCATAGCCACTTTATTAGGGCTATCTGATAGTATTTTTAGATTTTCAAATCAGCTGATAATTTGTGAGATACAGATTCCAACTTAGGTTTTTTAAATACTGACCAGCATTTTTTATTTCAGATTTTGAAAGAACTCGTTCTCCTGAGTACAATGATATGCCACACTTAATATTTTTTTTGTTTTGGAGATTTGGACACAATTTATTTAAACTAATTTCAAGTCCGGCTCTGTTTTTTTTAATATTTAATATATTCATCCTTACAATATTGATAAGTTTTCAAACCTAACAGTGACGTGGGTTGAATACGGAAAATCAAATGCAATAAAATAATAAAAAATAATATAAATTAAATGTAAGATAAACAATCAAATCATTTCCCTGGAAGATGGATTGGAAATGGTAGAGCAGTATAAAGGCCAGCGAGGTTCCTGGACCGTCTGATGACGTCAAATAATTCAGGTCCAAATTTTACAAAAAAGTGAAATCAACACATCTCGGCAATTACAATAAAGAGTACAAAATGCATTCGAAAGTATAAGAAGAAGATACAAAAGCTATAAATAAAATTGAACGAAAAATAAATTTGTGCAATAGGGAAGGAGGTAACCCTTTCGAACATGTAGAGTATGTAGAGCATTAGAAACTAGTTTGTAGAAGTTAATTTATTCATAACTACGATTAATATTATGCAAATTATTAGATCGTACACTGAGAATTTCAAATTCACAATAAGAAAAGTTAAAAATATAATCTTTAAATTGCTCATCTGGATATTATTTCTTTGAATCTTTCAATTGGCTCAATTTTCTGTATTCAATGTTAATTAGCACTGATCAATATTGTTGCGATGAATATAATCAGATTAAATAATTTAAAAAACAGAGTCGGACTTGAAATTTTTCTAAATAATAATTAAATAGTTTTGTTGATGTTAAGGTACCCAAAACAAAAAAAAGTATAAAGTGTGGCATATCATTGTACTCAGGAGACAGTTCTTTCAAAATCTGAAATAAAAAATGCACATCCGTATTTAAAAAAATTAAGTTGGCCTCTGTATCTCACAAATTATCAGCTAATTTGAAAATCTAAAAATTCTATCAGATAGTCCTAATAAAGTGGCTATGAAAATGTGCAATTAGTCTTTTGATTTTCTAAAAAGTAACGACAGGAAAAAATAAAATTAGTTTTCAAAAAAATCCGTTTTTTTCCAAAAAACTCAGCAATCCCTGAACTTTTTAAAACTTTTTTGATGGCATCTTGGTGAACAGCCCAAGGCGCAACTTTGACCCACTTTAACCATATTCGTATCTATTACGGTTTCCGAGATACAAATGCTCGTACCTCGAATTTGTAGCACCTCGTAGATGCTTTTTTGCGACGTTTGCATCCCTGTTTTTATTTGTAGTACCTCAAAATTACTAAGTTCCTATCTACTCTATACACAGTTTTAGCAATCAGAAAATCAACTTATATATTTAGCCAGTCATTTATTTATAACAGAAATTTAGACTAATTTGAGAGGTGTCACTTACTAATTAACATCTTCCAAATTGGGAATAGTTACAGAGTATATTTTCAACCAAAGATTTAACCAGTTCAACGAGAAGATACACGATAGTGAGAGTTGTGCCTGCTATTTTAATTCACAGGTAAATTATATTTACTGTAATTTTTTTGAGGTTATCTGTCGAAAGTTAAAAATAACTTTGAAAATAAAAACACTGTACTTGACATTGTTTAAAATTTAGTTGCTTTTTTATCAGATAGGCCTTCTTAATTTCTGACGTATCTTATCATAATTACTAGAAATTCACACCAAAATTCATAGACGTTTTGGAAATTTTGAACTATATTAACGGGTTCTTGTTCTAAATGGTATTATTGATGACTTTACAGTTTAGTCAGTTACGCAAACCATCGTTTTCATTATTTTCCTTGTACTTAAGAAACATTGAAAAACTTATTTATATTTTAATAAATAGGTATATATTTTCCGTCTTTCTAAAATATTTTCAGCATTACAGTATTGCCGGATCATTTGAAAAATGGTAGCATCTTTCTTATTTGAAATGGGGAATAGTTACAGAGTATATTATTATATAGTTACAGATTATATCTAGTATATTATTAAATTTTTGGAAACCACTTTCAAATCTCATAATTGTTCTATTATATTAACCTATGCCTATCTCTAATAGTTTTTGAGATAGAAAATAATACAAGTGTAAAATTGACAAAAACATGATCGTGAATAAGCATTGGTAAAATCATGAATTAAACATTTTTAATGTTGAAATTTGGCTTATAAGTTAACGAAAGTCGATATATTCGATCTGTCTAAATAAACCGATTGGATATTACACAGGAAGTTATTTCCATTTGATATAAAATTGCTCAAATATTTGATATTTTAAATTCAACTCTATGTATATTATTTAAAAAAAAACCAAAGACTAATAAAATTGCTTTTCAACAATATATCATGTTCCTACACCTAAACCTTCCGTTTTTTAAGCAGACCTAATTAAAAATTAATAGTTCCATTATTATAGTTTCATTTCAAGAATTTCGTTACCATGACAATTTTAGAATTTAGCACGTAAACTCTAACTGATACTTATAAAGTTTGAATATTTGTTATGGTAACAATTTTCTTTAAATAAAACAGTTATAATAGAATTACTATCTTTTAACAGGCTTTGCTGAAGAAACCAGAAGGTTTAGTTATAAGAACATGATATATCGTTGAAAAGCAATTTTATTTGGGTTTTAAGTTTTTAAATAAAATACATAGGCTTGAATTATTTAAAATAACAATAATTTGAACGATTTTATAACAAAAGGAAATAGTTATTTTTTCTGGCCTCTGTGTTTGATATCCAATCAATTGATTTAGACAGATGGAATATGTCGAGTTTCCTATAAACCAAATTTTAGCTTTCAATATGCCGAATTTATGATTTAACCAATGCTTATTTAAGATCATGTTTTTGTCAGTTTTACACATGTTTTATTTTTTACCTCGAAAAATATTAGAGATTTGTATAGGTTAGTATAATAGAAAAAAAAAATGAGATATGGAAGTTTCGAAAAATATAATAATATACCGGGTGCTCCATTTAAAATAATATATTATATTTCGACGTCACGGTATAGGTCGACACCAGAAACAGGACTATAAGGTTTTGAAAACCCTGAAAAGATCCAGTGGCCCAAAAAAAACATTTTTAAGCAAAAAAACATTTTTTTGAACTTTCAAAGTAAAATAACTCGATTATTTTGGATTTATTTGAGAAACAGTAAAGAGCAAATATATTTCTTTTATCGAGATCTATCAGCCCTGAAAATATTTTACTTATTTAAGACTCACCCTGTATATTGCGTCCAAAAAAAGTAACCAGGACGGGTAAATTCTTTAATAATAAGAATTAAGAAAGTACAGAAGAACTGGCAACTTATACAAAAAGAAGTGATGAAATATCTTAAGTGTTAAGACCACAAATATTACAGGATAAAAATAGTCACAGTTACAATGGAATCACCTATACCTATAGTGTTATTATTTGGAACCTATAGAATATTTCATGCGAAGGATATAAATAGAACATAAATAAATAAAAAAAAAGTTTAAAGGTGTTTGAGAAATATTTTATATGGCTCTAATTTTTTCTGACATCTATTTACCAGTAATAATTGTTAGTATTTGCGCGGGTATACGTGAACAATGTTGTTCGGGTTTAAATGTTTTGGTTGTGTTGTGGCACTCACATTTACCAGTGCTACGTGATCATTACTCATTCTAGGAAACGATTAATTATTAGAGCACCAGGATCACTCACAAGTAAGTTTCAAATAATTAATGAATTATAAGAAAATCAACATTGTAAAAATTACGATGATTTGACAATGTAGTTATACCATTCAGGCGTATACTAAACAATTAGATTACCAATTGTACAATTATGATCGAAAAAAAACGACGTCAGCGATGGCTATGAAATAAATATCGCTGTCAATTTACATTTTATATGTAAACTAGTAACTAACCTGACCACGCGTTGCTGTGGCTAAGGTCAGTGATGGGCAAGCACCCTGTATATTGAAATTTGGGTAATTACCCAAGTTTTTGCACCCGGTATATACCCAAAGGTTAAATAAATGGTATATTGAATTTATGTCAAACCATTTTACCGGGAATGTACCCAATCATTCTCACGTTTTTAATTTAAGGTATTCTAACAATTTTTAAAAACAATTTGTTCTTAAACTAAAGTTATTGAATTACTAATATCGCTATTAAAAAATAGGGGCTGATGGTAGGAGGGTGAAAATTTAGAGTTGTGTGTATTTTTTAATATCACATCATAAAAAAATCAAAATAAAAAATTTTGTCAAAAAAAAAATAAAAAAAAATTGGGTGGCCCACCCTTATCTCTCTTAGGGGTATAGCAAAATATACATGGTGTCCCAGGATGAGCGTGCATCATTGTTTTGCAACGAGATCTATCGATTAAAAATATTTTCAATATGGCTGCACTTCCGGAAATACCGGAAGTTGACAACTTTCTTATTTTAAATGGGTGCCCCCATTTTTTATTACATAACTAAATTCTTTGTAAAGTTCTATGAATATTGATGTTAAACACTCTATATCTAACATTAACCGCGTTTGAGAAAAAAATATTTAAAATTTTTGGACGAAAAAAAAACACCTGTCAAAAAAATGTGTATAGCCTAAAAGTCAAATTTAGTGCATTTACCCCAGCCACTACTGTGACATAAAGAGAAGACATGTAGCTATCTATTTCAAAAATTAAATTGTACAAATGTCATATAATAATGACGGTAGCTGTCATGGAATTGAGCGATTAAAAAATTATCACAAATATTTTTTTTCAAATGGAAACCCACTTTTTTTATTTCACTAGTGAAAAGGTTTTCCAATTCGTTACTTTTTGAGTATACATGTTTCTATACCTAAAATAAATCGCTTTTAAATTATTTAGGATTTAGTTTGAAAACGGATATTTTTCTTGATTTTATCTAGTTTCCTTTGACATTAAGTGTCAAACAGCCAGACAATTTATTTCTATCTGTCAGAAACCGAATTATTTGAATTTCCTATATTATAAATACTGCCTGTCTTAAGAGTTTAAAAGGTGTATTTATAAAAAATATATCTCGTATTTTCGCTCTTTAGTGATATCTAACAGTTGATATTATTAACAATATACCGTATGATCGAAAAAAAAACAGCGCAAAGTTGACTTGGAAATGATGATCCATAACATACTGCTTTTTGAACAAAATGTCATAACATGACATGGCCAGATCTATTGTTTTACATCATTTGACGTATAAAGTCATATTTTTGACAGGCAGTTTTTTTCGTCAAAAAATTTTAATTTTTTTTTTCTCAAAACGGTTAATGTTAGATATAGAGTGTTTAACATCAGTATTCATAGAATTTTACAAAGAATTTAGGTATGCAATAAAAAATTGGGGCACCCATTTAAAATAAGAAAGTTGTTGTCAACTTCCGGTATTTCCGGAAGTGCCGCCATTTTGAAAATATTTTTAATCGATAGATCTCGTTGTGAAACAATGATGTGCTAAAAATCTCCGATCTAGATATTGGGGTTTTCTAGAAACTTCTAATGCACGCTCAGCCTGGGTCACCCTGTATAACAATCTATCCTCAGACCTACTGAATACACATATAAAATTTCATCAAAATCGGTCAAGCCGTTTGGAAGGAGTATGGTAACTAAAACTATTAATAAAAACGCCCCTATTAAAAAATAGGGATTGATAGTAGAAGGGTGAACATTTAGAGTTGTATGTATTTTTTAATGACCCATCATAAAAAAATTAAAAAAATTTCCCCAATTCTTTGTACCCAATTCTTTCAATAAACGAGTATACGCTTGCCTTAATCTATTTAATTTAAAGAACGCGTCCATTCTTCTCAAAGAGACCTGGACTTTGAGTCTTTTTTCTACTTTTTTAATCTATTTATTTAAAGCTTATACTACTTATAATATGTTTAAAGTCGGCTGGGGAATGTCATTTATTAAAAATTGAGATAAAACTTGTCAAAATCAACACTAATTATAGAAATAATAAAAAGTGCTAGAATGTAATAAGGTCTACCCTTTTAATGTGTAGCAATTCTGTCATTTTTATACTGCTAAGTTAAATCGATATTGTCAAAATGATTTAATGATGTTTGACCTTCTCCATTTAAATAAATAATGAATTAAACTGTTTGGGGCATCTTAACCGTAACAATATTATATCTCAAATATCGATCCAAACTAAATAATTAATTTGATTAAATAATATAATATTTTATTCTTTAATTGACGACAATTGTTTCGATTAAGGAAATTAAACAATGCTGAGAGTATAAAGATCCGTTATAAATTAATTTTTTTCATATAAAGAATTTTTATGTTTTTCTAATACGTAAATAAACATATGTTTCAGTTGAGATACAAGCATCGTAATTTTTCTATTCTCACTCTGCATTTTTCAGTAATTACATCAAAACGTCAGGGAAATAAGAAAACAGAGAGTGGTTTTTATATACTTCTAAACTTGAACACAAATTTGTGCCTAGCAGATAATTGGTAACACAAATTATATAAATTATTATTGTTTTGCGACACTTGTTTTTGGCTTTGATTTTTAAATATAATTGTAGTATTGCGAATCAAGTTTAGTATTTATTTTTTTTAGCATTTTTTTAGCTCTAATGCGTAGCTCAAATTTGGTATACTTAAATCAAAAAAGCGATAGCCATACATTACTAATCTCGAGAGATACATTTACATGCGTATTTTTTCGTTTAGAGGCTATCGGTTTTTCATAATAATTTTTGCGTAGTTAAATCTACTCTGTGTCCTGTGTCCCATGAATGCTCACAAATCATAGATTTGCGAAAATCATTTATTTAAATAATCTTTATGTTCTTTAATTTGAACATTTAACGGTCTGTTTGTTTCACCAATATAAAATTTATCACATTTACATGGTATATTGTATGTTAAATTTTTTGATTGTTCATTGGTTTAGAATGGATTAAATCGGATCTAAATGTATTTTGTGTTTTGAAGGATATGTTATAATAGTTTATTATACTTTTTAGAACAATGTTATATAAAACGGTTTTATATTTGTTAACTTCTAATGTAAATGGTTTTTAATAGAAGGATCTGTTGGAAAAAAAACTAAAGTGTTCTTAAATAGTTGTATTTAGGTATTTGAAATAGTGTTTTCTTTGTTCTTTGTGTTTTTCCTTCTTTCTTTGTGTATACCTCCTGAAACCTTAAGCATTTTTTGTCCGTCAGGCAAATTTGTTTTATTAGTAAATTCCGCTCACAAATTGGTCTCCGTTGGAACCAACGGTGTTTACTAAATATGACTATTTTATTATGCAGATTTTCTCACAGTAGCGAAACAGTTATAGCAATCGCAAACCTTTTTCCGATGCACGTCATCAATCATATCGACATTGACACTAAAGTCTATAAACCTGACTAAATGACATTTTGGCATTTTTTTTTTAAATTTGTTGTATAATTTACCGAGCAGCTCTTCATTTTACTTTATAGAGCAAATGATTGTAATAGATATTTTATTTAGATTAAAGCTGCAAAAATTAGTTTAAACCGAATTTTATTATCGCTATGTTGGTCACATTGCGCCCTCTTCAGCAAGGTTGTCGTTTATTATTTGACAATTATCTTAATGCTAGTCATTATTTTGTATAATATCGTGTTGTTGAATCTTTGTAAACAATTCTCGTTTTTTTGTCTATTTCCATAGTCTTTTTTTAAGTTTTAACTAAACTAAAACTAAATTAAAATTAGTTAAAACTAAATTTTCGAGTTTTTGTATTGCATTTCTTGTAATTGTGTGTTGAAAATATGCCAAAGCATTTAAACAGTCGAAGCAAAGAGCTTGTAGCTTCCCTGATAAACTATTTTGAACGAGAATGTGACAATAAAGGAAGAAGTAAATTTGAAGTTCAGAGAAGTAAGTTTGATTGATATGCACCAGTACACCACTTTCAAATTTATTTCTACGTTCTCTCTTCTTCTCTTCTCAGCCATTACTCATCCACTGCAGAATGTAGGCCTCTCTCAGTTTCCTCCACTCGTTCCGATTCTGTGCTCTCCTCATCCAGTTCTTACCGGCTACGGTTTGGATATCATCAGTCCATCTTTTAGAAGGTCGGCCGACTGGGCGATTTGCTAGGCGTGGCTTCCAGCAAAGAAGTCTTTTTGCCCATCTTTCCTCGGACTGTCTGGCCAAGTGTCCTGCCCAAGACCATTTAGAGCTAGCTATCCTCTCTACGATGTCCGTTATCCTCGTCTGTCGGCGAATGTCTTCATTTCTAATGTGGTCGCGAAGACTGATACCCATCATGGCTCTTTCCATAGCTCTTTGGCTCACTCGCAACCTGTTCACACTTCGTGCCGTCATCGTCATAGTCTCCGAACCATAGGTCATGACAGGCAAGACGCATTTGTTGTAAACGTCTCTTTTTAGGCTATTTGGGATTTTGCTTTTGAATATAAAGTTAAGTTTACCAAAAGCTGCCCATCCGAGTTTGATCCTTCTAGAAATTTCGGTTGTTTGATTTTCCTTGCCGAGTTTTATGGCATGACCTAGATATATATACTCTTTAACGTTCTCAATCCTTTGTCCATTAACATCATCTCTTCATTTTCATTTAGGGTTTTAGTTTTAGACAAATTCATTTTTAAACCTACTTGCGCAGATGTGTGGTGAAGTTGTTCGAGCATTGTTTGAAGTTCTTCCAACGATGAGGCCAGGACAACGACATCATCAGCGAAGCGCAAGTGGTTAAGCATCCCACCATCTACCTTAATACCCTTATTGTCCCAGTTCAGCTTCTTAAATACGTCCTCCAGGGCCAGTGTAAAAAGTTTGGGGGAAATAGTATCTCCCTGTCGGACTCTTTCCATTTTAATTTTATTTGTGATATTTATGTCATCCACACAGTTTGATAGTCATTGTAGCTGATTTGTAAATAGATGATATTATGCCCGAGTATCTGTAGTCTATTCTGGCATTTTGTAGGGCATCGAGGATGGCGTGTAGCTCTATAGAGTCGAAAGCCTTCTCATAATCCACAAAGGCGACATATATAGGGAAGTTGTATTCGGTGCTTTTCTCTATGAGAGTGCGGACTGCCTGAAGGTGATCCACAGTACTATATCCACTTCTAAACCCTGCCTGTTCCGGGGGTTGATAGAAGTCGAATTTGTTTGACAGGCGATTTGTCAGCACCTTTGTGAATATTTTGTAGAAGTGCGAGAGCAAGCTGATGGGACGATAATTGTCGAGTCTGGTATAATTGTCGAGTCTATCACCCTTTTTGTGAATGAGAGTGATTGTTGCGTTTTGCCTTGTGCATCGGAATTTCTACGTTAGTTTTTATTAAATTCTGTGATTATTAGTTTGTGCATTAATAGCACTTGTTATTACCAATTATGGCGTTGTAAGATGTACATCAATAAATAAATAAATAACCCATAATAACGCTTCGAATAGTCTTCATAATGGATTAGTTTTTGGCAATATGTAATTAGTAAAATTAGCTATTAAACAAATAAATCAATTAATTACTAAAATATTAGTTATTAAATTAAAAATAAAACGTAAATATCTTTAAAAAAATAGATACTAAATACATTGTTTGTCACTTTGTCAATTAAGACTCATCTCATAAATCCATCACAATCTGGCAGCGCTGTCGACATCGCTTGTCACTTAAAGTAGATCACGTGCATCTGAAATTGTTTTGCGATTAACATAGAAGACTTTTCGCAATCATTGTGTTCCCACACTAGATTGTCTCCATCTTTACTTATTTCTCTGATGATCGAACTAACAGCTGAAAATGACCTTGCTAATTACTATCGATGCAACAGCACTAAATCAAATTATTTAAGTTAGATTTGTACACGGCAAATTTTACCACGGTCTGATTACAATGAATTCCTGTCCGTATTTTCCGAAACAAACCTGCATTGTTGTACTTTTTGTTGTTATTATGAGGAAAATTGTATTATGTATTGACGTGCGTTGGGGAAATAACTTTGGGATAATCCAGCTCAGCTAAGCGTAAAATAATTTAATTTTTCGTATTTCTATCGTTTTATTCTTAGCGTTTTATGGTCGGGTTATTTTCATTAATACGATACTAATATGTATTAGGTATGTTAATTGAAAAATATTTTTTATATCATTTGTATATTAATGATTTAATAATTGTTTCTTTTCAAACGTCATAAAAGCGGACAAAAGTATTAATTTTTGCGACGTGATTGACAATATAAAAAATATATTTTATCGCCACGGTATAAAAGAAACACGATTTTTACCCCCAGGCGCAGAAGTACAAATAGTTATTTATGGTACTAGTGTGTTATTTTATATATAACTCACGCTGGGAAATGTCCCCTCGAGGAGGCCGAGAGGGAGGTCGGTCAAGTTTGCCACCCGTACTAGAGGAAATTGAAAAAGAGATATACATACCACTATTTTGCACACCTTTTGCACAATTTTGCACACCATAAATGATATTTTGCACACTTATCTAAGAGAAACTGGAGCCGGTTTTTAAACGGGGGGCAAACTTGACCGTTCCCCCCATTTGTTACGAAATTGATTTATTTCTATTTACATCGATTCGGCTAATTTTGCACAATTTTGCACACCTATTTTTAAATTTTGCACACCCTCCTGACGAAAGTTATAAGCAAAATTAGCCGATTCATTAAATATAAACAAAATTCAATTTAGTTGGGGGGGGGGGAGAATTTTCAATTTTCAACCGCTAATAACTTTCGTCAGAAGGGTGTGCAAAATTCAAAAACAGGTGTGCAAAATTGGCAGAATCGATGTACATAGAAATAAATCAATTTCGTACCAAATGGAGGGAACGGTCTAGTTTGCCCCCCGTTTAAAAAACGGCCCTTGTTTCTCTTAGGTAAGTGTGCAAAATATCATTTTTGGTGTGCAAAATTGTGCCAAATGCGAGGGGGGCAAACTTGATCGAACTCCGAGAGGGCTAATTTTCTCAAGTGACTTATATGTTATAACACGCGAGTGCCATCCAAAATTTTATCCAACAGCAGAACTGTTTCATGTTCAATCTCTAAAGAATAATTTAAAAAAAGTAAAGATTTCAGTTAACGTCTCCTGTTTGCTGCCAGGGCTAATCTGGACGGGGCCTACTTTGTTTACGCGGAATCCGAACCGCGGTCCTCGACCATATCATGGTCAATGGCCTACCGACTTGGCAAGTGTCTAAATCGACTCTTACTCACCAGATATCCGATCTCATCCGGCCTCGAACCGGTGTGAATGAGCAGTGTGTGTCAATAGATTTTACACTTTTGCCTTTATTGGACAACAGCACGATACAGAGTTTCGAACCGGTCACCCGTCCATCCACTAGTATCGCCTTACGTCGCTTAACTTCGGTGTTCTAATGGGAACTGGTGTTTCGACGTAGCTGGGCCATTGTTCATTGTTGCGAATTAATAAATTATCAGGGTGCGTTTATGTTACTATACAATATAGATGTGCGTTAGGTTAGGTTAGGTTAGGTTAGTTATATAAATCGCGATTTTTTAACGATAAAATAGTGAATTATCAACGAGCAAGTTAGATTTTAAAGAAAAATGATTCAGGAAGGTCTTCCGCAAGAAATTATTAACCAGACAGAGGCGGCTACAGGACAAATACTGCCAAAAAAGTTTCGTGGCGTATATGTAATGTTATAACATACTATTATATATATAATAAAATTATATAAGGATTCTTGCCACTTAACTGCTAATATAGAAATTTAATTCTACGCTGTGTTTGTCATAATGCGGATCAACCTGCTCTCACTACTGGTTTCGGAGCCCTACTCCATCATCAGGTTAGCTTGGGAGATCCACAAAATGACAACCACAGCGCAGAGATAGTTAATTCCGACTTGTCGGAAAGTATCGGTTAGATATTAAGTCCCGAACGGATATCCCGATAACTACCCGAACGGATATCCCGATAACTATCTCTGCGCTGTGGTTGTCATTTTGTGGATCTCCCAAGCTCACCTGATGATGGAGTAGGGCTCCGAAACCGGTAGTGAGAGCAGGTTGATCCGCATTATGACAAACACAGCGTAGAATTAAATTTCTATATTAGCAGTTAAGTGGCAAAATCCTATATAATATACTATTATATACCTCTACTGCAAGAAATTTGTTTTCTATTTTATAATTTGGCTTGCCTGAAAAAAAGCCTTTTACCACCCTTTTACTATCGATAGTTGCGCCTCGGTGGTACGAAAGTACTACCGTTGCACGCAGGCCGCTATCTCCCGTTCGGGACTTAATATCTAATCGATTCTTTCCGACCAGTCGGAATTAACTATCTCTGCGTTGTGGTTGTCATTTTGTGGATCTCCCAAGCTCACCTGATGATGGAGTAGGGCTCCGAAACCGGTAGTGAGAGCAGGTTGATCCGCATTATGACAAACACAGCGTAGAATTAAATTTCTATATTAGCAGTTAAGTGGCAAGAATCCTTATATAATTTTATTATATACCTCTACTGCAAGAAATTTGTTTTATATAGGGCTGAGCCGTTTAATCTTTTTCTTCTTTTTTTTCTTTTATATATATATATATATATATATATATATATATATATTTTTTTTTTGCACGATCGTAGAAAAATGTACTTTTTGTGCCTCGTCTGTTATGTCAAACGTACAGTCAAACGTACAGCCTCTGCACAAAAATTATCATTGTTACTCCTAATAAAACAATATTGCCACTGACAGAGGAATTAAGACAACAATGGAAGCAAACATTTTTATTATAAAAAAAGTTTAAGGACAATTAAGACAACCCAATGACAAAAAATAGATTTTGACATATCATGTGTCAGCTGTCAGGCTGTTAACTCCCAAGTTATATAAAATAAAGGAATAAATTAATGATAAATAGAATTTTTTAAAAAAATTACGAAAAAGTTTTAGGAAAAGTTTTTTTGAATAACCCAATATAAAAAAAATATTTTGTTGCAAGCTTATCGGCACACACTGTATATGCAACTAAATTTGTCAGCGGTCAGCGCTGTATTGTCTTCGCAACAAGTCCTTCAAACAGAACCTGAGAAACCAGTTTTAATTATTGATATAATAACTTACCGCCGATATCTTAAAAATAATTAAAAAATTGTTTTAAATAATTAAGAGTAATTAGAGAAGTACCACCCGTGGGATAAATTAAAAAATTGCAATGGTACTATCATATATATTTAATTCGAGTAATAATTATAACTTTATCGATTTAATGGTTTTGCTTTGGTAATTTTTTTTTATTGTTGCACTGCTGCGTCTTACTGGGCAAGGAATGTATCAACATATCAACACCTTTGTTTTATGTATAGTTTCTCGATTATGGAACAGTAATATTTTGTTAATGTTTAATAATTTTGGTATATTTGACAAAATGAATTGCCAATTGCCAAATTAAATGAAAAATAGGTTTAAAATAACAGATTATTTTAATATACAGGGTGAGTCTTAAATAAGTGTTACTATATTTTAGAGGTAGTATATTTTTACCCCAGAAATACGATTATGAGGTTATTTTCGCAAAAAAATTAAAATTTGGAATTATACAAAAAAATGTTTAGACTATTTTTTAGTTTTTAGAACATAATTTCTTGATAGTATGGCAACATAGGAAGTAAATTAAATTTATCTAGTGGTTCTCAAAATTTAACTATTACCAGTGGCCTACTACCAGTAACATACAAGATATTCACAAAAATAATAAACAAAAGAATACAAAACACGCTTGACGCTGCACAATCACGAGAAAAAGCAGGTTTTAGAAACGGCTTCAGCACGATTGATTACATACATACACTAAGAGAAACTATCAGCCGAACAAAAGAATACGAACTTCCACTAGCCATAGCCTTTATAGACTTTAAGAAGGCTTTCGACTCGATATATTCTATATATATAGCAATATGGCAATAATAGAAGCCCCAGCGAAGCAAGGTATTGACAGGCTTTATACAGAAACTCCCGCCAATATATACAAGCAAGAGTAATGATAAATAAAGCATCCCCAGAGTTTCCAACTGGCAAAGGAGTACGACAGAGACACGCGATATCCCAAAAGCTGTTTACAGCTACATTAGAAGAAATCGTCTAATGTAGCCGTCAATTGGACTGGACTAACACAGGATTAAAAATAGATGGAGAATATCTTAACCATCTAAGATTCGCTGATGACATAGTTCTGATTGCCAATGATCCTAAGGAACAAGCACAAATTAATGAACTAAATACAACCAGCGATAAAGTGGGTCTCAAAATTAATTTAGCAAAAACTATAAAGTGATGTACAACGAACTAGTGGAAAGAAAAGACATTCTAATAAATAACACAACACTGGAAATAGTAGAAGAATACATAATTATATTTGGGAACTAATACACAGCTCGGGATCTCTACTGCCAGAAATCAACAGAAAAATTAAGTTAGCATGGAATACTTATGAAATAAACTCAATAATTTCAAATCTAGAATGCCGCAGCTCATCTAAAGAAGAAAACATTCGACCAATGTGTACTACCAGTCATGACCTATGCATGCGAAACCTAGATACTTCATAACGGAAATCATACGGAAACTGCAGGTCGCACAACGCTCAATGGAACTAAATATGCTGGGAATAACCAGGAGAGACCATAAAAGAATAGAGTGAATACGACAAAAGGCCCAGATAATAGATGTCATCCACCGAGCCAAATCTCTCAAATAGCAATGGACAGGACACCTGGCAAGAAGAACGGACAACAGATGGACCACAAAAATTACAGCATGGTACTTAGAGGAAGACCGAACCTGAGATGGGACCATGATATTAGGAAATTAGCAGGGATAACTTGGACCCGGCATGGCCAACTATAGACAACAATGTGCTCAACTACAAAGAGAGTATGTAAGTGAGACTACACCATAATTGAAAATGGTTCAATAAGCTAAAAATGATGATGATGATGATGATAACTTAGAAAGAACATATGGCAAAATAAAACACTAAATCACCACAATACACTACAACACTTTACTTTTAACACTGGCCCCCGTTTCACTAACTACATTAGGATCATCAGCAGATGATTCTTGATAATAAGAACTTATATTGTAAAACAAAACACTCGGTATAGATTAAAATAGTATGGCATTTTTAGAATTGTAATTTTGATGATAAATTCTCTGGGCGAAATAAAATAATACTCTCTTTCATTTGAGAAACTATAGCGTTGGTTTAAAAATATATTTGAATTATGCTGTAGATATAGAAAAAAATATTTTTAGGTTAGACATTTTTAAAATTTGTGTTTTTTAAATTTATACATTTTATTTACGGTTTGAAAATGATGTTTTGGGTCACCCTGTAGATACTGATTAACTTATATTTTATTGTGTCAATAATTATTTGATTTATTTTTAATTACTTGGAAAATATGGTATAGTCACAGAGATCAGTCGGAAAATTGATAACCTTTTACCGATTCTAGTTTCCGGTGATATAAATTCCGTAAATTAAAGATTAGAGGTCAAATAGAAAGGAAGCCGTAATTCAAAATAAATATTATTTGGCACTGTAAAATTGACGAAAAAATTGATATCTAATGAACAAAAGTCATAAAAACATAACTTTTGCGGAATTAAATCTCTTAAAAAAACTCGGTTTAGCTATAACTAATTAACAAAAATTAGGAAAATGTTGAATACACACAAACATCAAAGGGTTTGACTAATTACTTAATAATAACACCAAATTTCTCCGAATATATACTTACACATTGAAATATACAAATTTTGCATGTGTTCTTATTTTTGAACATCGAACAAAACAATTCCGCACCAATAACGAATAGCTAGAAACCTATAAAGAAAGATTAAATTTTATTTATTTTATTTAATATTATTATCCAATAAAATTGTCATTTGAAAAAAAAAAATTACGGGCAAGCTGATTTTTTCAGAGTTTGTCAGCGACTGTCTTCTGAGTGTAAAATAAACAAAATCGGAAATTTTCCCCTTGCGGTTTTTGAGCAATAGGGGTGTTTTTTTTTAAACTGTACTACAACAAAATAATTAGACGCAAATTGTACATAAGAACATTCTCTATAAGTTCGCCTAATGAATTTTTTTATAAGTTTATTATTTCCGGACTTAGCGGCCGTTTCATGAGCCCTTTGGAGTGGTTTTCAAAAAGTTTGTTTTACAGCAAATTGACCCGTATAAAAGTTGTTCATAATAAATGGTCAAGCACCTTTTCCTCATGATTTTTTTTTGTAGCTTCATTATTTTTGCCTCCAGTTCATGAACAAATTGGGGTAGTTTCATAATTTTTGTTTAGTTCTACAAATTTACCAATATGGTGTTCATATTAAAATTAACATGCAAACTTCCCTATGAAATGTATTTATTTCCCCAAACCGAAACATGGAATTCATCAAGTGAATGAATATTATGATTTTTTTTATTTGTATCGTCTTCTTTTGTGTGATGGACCTGGCGTTGGCTCCAAAAATAGTCAAGTTACAACAAAAGTTCATGAGGCAAAGGCATATGTACTCTTATTTTGAACGAGTTTCCTAGGGTGAATATGCAGAAAAAAAGTAACATTGAAAACTATCCTAATTTGTTCATAAACTGTACGCTGTCTCCAAAAATAATCAAGCAACAAGAAAAAAATTCATGAGGAAAAGTTGCTCATGAATTTTTCATATGGGTCAATTTGCTGTTAAAACAAACTTTTTGAAAACCACTCCAAGGGGCTCATGAAACGGCCGCTAAGTCCGGAAATAATATAAAGTTAAAAAAAAATCATTAGGCGAACTTATAGAGAATGTTCTTATGTACAATTTGCGTCTAATTAGTTTGTTGTAGTACAGTTTTAAAAAAACCACCCCTATTGCTCAAAAACCGCAAGGGGAAAATTTCCGATTTTGTTAATTTTACACTCAGAAGACAGTCGCTGACAAACTCTGAAAAAATCAGCTTGCCCGTAATTTTTTTTTTCACTATACGGCGCGGCGATACAATTTTACTGGATAATTATTTAAATGATCTCCTGTAACGCTTTGGTCTCACGAAGTTAAATATCTGCATTATACTAATAGTTAATAACTAAAATGCAAATAGGAAATTATTAGAAGTTACACAAATCACATATGATATTCGCAAGTTATGCATATACCTTGTGGCGCATCGGAACACGGGACATATGAAATCCCATGTAAATTTTGAAAAGGTCAAATATTATGTCCCCATATGATTTTTTTTGAAGACGCGTTAAAGTTGTACTTTCGTCTAGAATTTAGTTTTATTTAGAGTAGGCATCTAAAACTTATTTGCAAAAATATACCTTCAAATTACTAAAAATTTATAATACGGCCCAGAGAAAGCTACAATTAAAACACCAACAAAAATATGATTTTGTTCTTGACAAATTCTATGCCACATTTTTTTTTGATTACAAGAATTTATGTGGTTTGGAAAGGATGACTATTTTTTTCTGAATTGGCATGATCATCTACAAAAGAATTAGTTGAACTGAGAATAGTATTCGCAGAGTCTGACTTGATTGTTGTTCATTACTCGACCGCAATTACTGTTGACTTTTCGTATAGGCTTTCCGGACACTGAGCTGTGATCAAATTTAACACAGTATATTTCTAGCAAAATGCCTTTTAACTCTCGTAACTTTTTCAGAAGTTGCGAAAATCTTAATTATTTTATACAAAGTTACTCTGTTTGGTACCTTCAAATTCTTCTAAACAAAATGTGACATCGAATTTGACATTGGCAGAGTCACATTTTTGCTGGTATTTTAATTATAGCTTTCTTTGGGCCGTATTATAAATTTTACTAATTTGAAGATAAATTTTTGCAAATAACTTTTAAACTACTATTCCAAATGAAACGAAATTGTAAAGAAAAGTACAACTTTAACGCCTCTTCAAAAAAGTCTAATACAACTTTTGCATAAAATTATCTGGGGAGATAATACATTTTTTCAAAATTTACATGGGATTTCCTAGGTTCCGTGTTCACCACACGGTACATATAGTACCGTATGATCGAATAAAAACGGCGTCCAGTTGGCTTGGAAATGACGATCGATGGCATTTCCTATATAAATTTACATATAAAATGACAGCGATCTTCATTTCATAGCCATCGCTGACGCCGTTTTTATTCGATCATACGGTAGTAAAGAAATAGAGAAATTGAGATAGGTTTCCTATCTACCGGCCATACAGTCTTGGTAGCCGTTAAACGGAAGGGAGGAAGAAGTATATTTACCTATCTCTCTTTAATTATTTCCTGTTTAAAAAAGGAGAAGTTTTGTCTTTCAGCGCTTCTTTCAAGTGTAGAACTTTTGCTACAGCAGCGCCATCTTAATTATTCCCTCTTTGATGACCACATTTCTATACACCAAGATAATTCTACTTACTATTTTTCTACCCTCCATCATTAGCGTAACTAGAAATTTATCCTGAGGTGGGCCTGGGGGAGGGGGGCCTGAGGTTGAACCCAGGGGGGCCTAGGGCTTTTGTTTTTTTAAAATTGAAAAATAATTTTAAAAAACACATTTTTTGAATAAAACGTTTACATGATTTTCTCTATCAATAAATTTCATAGATTTGGTTATCAAACCCTGTTCCCGTAGATTACAAATTTTCTAAAAAAAGAGAAATTAACACATTTTTTGAACACAACAAAATTATGTTAACTAAACAAAACTAGGAAACGTCATTTTTACTGCATCACAAGCAAATAAAAATTAATACGTAGCCAAGAGTCATAATTCAGGATTTCTCTGGGGGGTGCCCAGCAATACCTGGGGGGGGGGGCGGCAGCCCCGGGCACTCCTGTAGTTACGCCAATGCCATCCATACTCAAGGTAGTGCCAACCATCCTCTATTCCAGAGGACCAGTTCTCTTTTTGATTCTACTGTCCTCTTTTCTCTCACGTATTGAAAAAGTCCTTTTTTTTACATACCAAACTGAAAATTTAAAAAACATTCGTCTATCGCCACTATGCTTTAAAAAATTGCAATTGTCTCTTTCGCTACTCCCACTCCTTTGGACAGAAAAAAAATGAAGAAATATTTATGTATAAGAAATATTTTTGTGGAAGCGATAAACATGTTTAACTATTTTATTTTTACTTACTGTTAGCTTATGTTTCCAAAAAAAGTTTTATTCAAAATGGTTGGTTTAATTGTAACAAGTTTTGAGTATAAATATTTTTAAGAAGGTAAGAAAGACCATCAATCGCAACTGAGATAACTTTTTGGTAAATTGTAGACTAGGGTGATTCAAAAAAATAAAAATATTTTTTTTCTTTCAAACAGTCTCTAAAGTTTCAATTTGACGTGAAAAGATACCACTTAAAATTTGAGCCCTTAATATTAATATTAAGACCCCATGCCCACATCATGTGTTCTGTTTTCCATAAGAATATCATGAAAAATTTTTGTTCTGCACCTTATGAATTTTATTACTAGCCTGTCGTGTGTCGTGAAAAAAATACTTTTATTTGTTTTTGTATAGAATCGAACGTTCTACAAAAAATGTATCTGGTGATTTTTCTATAAACCTAATAGTTTAAGAGTTATTTGAGGCCAAAATTTAATTCCTCGCATATTTTAAGGTTTATGATGTATTACAGCAAATGAGATGGTTTTATTGGAACAAATCACCCAAAAAAATAATGTTTATCTTAAATTTAGTTTCTTAGACAGTAATTGTTAGTCGGTAGTCGTCCAAAGAAAATCGAATAGTTTGAAGATTTATTATAATTTTTTTTTGAGAACAAAAATCACGTTAAATTGTTTTTCTGTTCATCCAATAGTCTGTAAATGTTTTAGAAGTCATTGTAACTATATGAGTGACCCCTTCAGGTACTTAAATGAGGAATTAGCTGTTATCTCTTTATTTGATTCGAATGTTTCCGTAGATATAAAAAGAAAAATGATTGAGAAAACCAAACCAAATCAAGTACTCGATAATGAGCACGAATCATTTATACAAAAAATTTAAGTGATTTTGTATCAAAAAGATTATTGGAATTATTTAAAAAAATTGATTTACGAATTGATATTACGATATTGATTATGAATTGATTTAGATTAAACAGGACTGAAGTAATTTTAAAACTACTTATAAAAAAAGTAAATATTTTTTTTATTTAAACAAAACCATTCGTCAGTTAATGTAAGTATTTCAAATGACTGAAGAAAATTTTTTGTCTTTAGATTAAACAAAAACTAGATAAACTATGATTTCGAAGCCAATTGGTGCTAAAAATGATCTCAAAGAGTTTCACTGGTCTCATTATTGCAAAAAATTATTAACAATTATTGCCTAAGAAACTAAATTTAAGATAAATATGATTTTTTTAGGTGATTTGTTCCAATAAAACCATCAAATTTGCTGTAATGCATCAAAAACCTTAAAATTTGCGATGAATTGAATTTGGCCTCAAATGACTCTTAAACTATTAGGTTTCTCGAAAAATCATAAGAGATATTTTTTGTAGAATGTTCTCTACAAAAATTAGTAAAAGGATCTTTGGATCTTTTTTATGCAACACGACAGGCTAGCAATAAAATTCATAAAGTGCAGAACAAAAATTTTCCATGGTATTCTTATGGAAAATAGAAAAGTGGTATCTTTTTACGTCAAATTCAAACTTTTGAGCCTGTTTGCAAAAACAATTTTTTTAATCACCCTATTGTAGACATTAGGTTTCAAAAAATGTTTCGTCTGTACCTCTTTTTTTATTTTGAAAGTTGGCAATTCTATCTCAAGGGCCTCAATAGAAGATATGGCGTGTTGCACGCTTTAATCGCTGTTATAATACAGATGTCGTACATTAGATGCTTCCTTCTGTATTATAAAGGTTCTTATCACCTGCCTGTCGAGTCCTTGGCAAGTCGAACATACCCCTTGGGTGGCGCTTACAACCATCAGGTACTACCCGTCCCACAGAAACGTCTCAATTCGGCAGCATTCCTTACCGCCCTCCGTCGATAAATATTTTCACACCAAATTTCACACATTTTTCGGTACAATAAATAACAAACGGAGCTTCGTTTCCAAGGCGATTAATTTTTGGGGCGGGTCAGTTTTGAACAGTCGAAACGGGAAAAAAGTGCCTCGCCGAGATTTATTTTTAAGGGTGGCTGTCAAAATTCGAGGGTGCTATTAGTCAGTGGCCTCGCTTCCTTGTCGGCCTCTTTATCTAATATCTTAATGGTGGGCCGTCGGATTGATTTATGGTGCTCGTATGGGCCATGGGAGGTACGATGTCGTTCCTTCCTTCGTCGTCTTTTTGTCTTCAAATAAGCGTTTCGGTAGCTTTGCGTTGTTAGATGTGAAATTATTTTTGACGGGTCTCGACTTGACCGATACACCGCCGACAATTATACGGTGGGTGTTCGAAAGTTTCATTGAGGAATATCCCGGAATTGGAGCTTTGTTTGAGACGCTTTCAAGTTTCCGATGAGGGTGTTCTGTTGTGAAGTGTACAAAGGAGGCGCAACTTAGTTAAGGAGAGAATGATGAGCCGGGTGCCATCCTTTTGTAAATGGTATGGCACGTGATTGACGGTCTTATTATAAAAATATACCATACGATCGAAAAGAAACGGCGTCAAAGACAGATGAATGATAGTCGATGATAATTTTGACGAGGTCGAGCCCTAGATGTCATTTACTTGTCCGGTACTCTTCTTTAGTGTTAATGTCGCTTACTGCCAGTTGGTCTTAAGATTTAAAAAAAAAGGTTAAAATTTATTTTTATATCGATTAAAAATTTTTAAATGTAGCGTTCTATTCATTTTTAATCTTTCAATAATAAAATTAATGTTAATTTTTGACAAGTTTTAAGCCAATTTTTAGTAAATGACGCCTATAAGGAACATTTTTTATCAGTAATTATCCGCTCTGACCCTATACAGGGTGAGTCTTAAATAAGTGCAAATAATTTTTACGTGTTATTTCGATCCTAGAAACACATCTATTATTTTTTTTCGAAAAAAAAATGAAAATTGGGAATTTAAAAAAAAAAAATTTTTTAATTTTTAATTAAAAAAAATAAAATTTTTAATTTTTACTATAATTTACAAGAAAGAAAACCCAGAAAAGATCCAGTGGTTTTCAAAATATTTGCACTTATTTAAGACTCACCCTGTATAATGGCGTATATATCTTGGTTAGATTAGGTTAGGTTCTGAAAAAAAGATCATTTGTAAAGAATCATTTGTAAAGATTTTGGAAACTATGTCCACTCTTCTGACCGCTGCGCTGGCGCTGCTTCTTTTCCAATTGCATAGTAGTGTGTCCAATTATTTTGTGTCTGCTATATGACCTGGGACTGTTCACCAATTTTAAGGAGAGAATCATGAGCTAGATACCATCCCTTTGTAAAAGGTATGGCACGTGATTGACGGGTTTATTATAAAAATATACCAGGTAGAACTAAACGTTATTCATGTAGAATGTAGAATGTTTAGGAGGGGAGCTAATCACCGCGACCTTACAGATCTGTTGTGTCCCCTTTTTTGAGTTATAACGAGTTATAACTCAACATACAGTATACAGTCTCAAGGTTTTAATAAAAGCCAGTATCTGAGACGGCCCCATAGATGCCAACTCTCCATTCTCGACATCAGCCGTACCAAAGTTCATGGCATGAATGGTCGTCGTCTCAACGCACTCAGTGATAAGGTGTTCTGGTGTTTTCCCATTTTACCCACAGAATCTGCATTCGCCGTTGTTTCTCAGCTTCAGCCTACTGAGGTGTTCGTTCAAGAGACAGTGTCCTGTTAGAAACCCCGTGACAATCCGAAGATTGTTTTTACTTAAATAAAGGAAAACCTTTGATATTTCTCGGTCGCAAGTTCTGAGGAATTTTTTAGAGTGTCTTAGACCGTTGGAGGATACTAATTCCAAGTTACGAATGGAGTCTTCCAGATTCTTCAGTTCCGCTTTCAGTTTGTTCCCGTTTGGAAAATATAACAGTTCTGGTTCAGTTAGTGGAGTGTTCGCTCCTTTTCTAGCTAGAAAAATATACCATACGATGGAAAAGAAACGGCTTCAAAGACGGCTAGGGAATGATAATCGATGATAATTTTGGCGAATTATCAAGGAAGTGTTTGCGGCAGATTCAGCGAGAGGTCTTAAAACAGCAGAGCACATTGCGAGGCTTTGAATTACAAACGAAACTTTCAATTTGGGAAAGCTTGACTAGAACTGGAGAAACTATGCTCCCATTCTATCAAGGACCTGCATAAGCTGTGGCAGGATATGGGGATAGCACACTAGGCGCATACATAAAAAGGCTAACAATCACCATAGGCCTTACAGGTCACAGTGTTTTTGGCATAGGACGTCCCCTTAATATTAAGGAAAGGAAAATGATGAGCTTAGTGTCGTTCCTTTGCAAGCTGCATTACACTTCATTGATATATTTTATTATAAAAATACAAATTGGCAAATTGCTAATAATATAAAAAATAAAATCTGCCTAATCATTCCATCGAATATTCCTACATCTTAAATTTAGTTGATTCATTTTCAAATCCATGACGTATACGTAGTAAAATTTCCAACGTTTCTTGTATTGAGAACGACCATCACATTATGAATTTTTAAGCGTAGGATTATGGGTTAAGTGACGTAACGAAGAAACATATTAAGATAGATAATGTTTTTGAATATAAATTATTTAAAAGAAAAGACAGTGGGTAAAATTATTTATTAGCTTCCTAAAAAACTATATTTGACAAAATATTTGCAGTTCTCAAAAAAATCTATTTATAGAATTTTGGGTAATTGCCGTGACCAATTATATAACTAATTAAAGAGAGATGAAGTTTTAAATTATGATGTCTTCTTCAGTTCCAGCTGCAATGTTTTTTATCTATTACAAGCATCCGTGTTTTTCCGAATACGTCACATCTTGTTCTTTTGTTCTGTCAAAGTTTAAAGGTTAAGTTTTGTTATGGAATACATTGTTTTTTTACAGCTGTTGAAATAAGTGGATTTAGCTTTTATTTGGTTTTGACCAAAAGTATCTCTCATACTTGACGCAGGGTCCATTCCGGCTCAGTTGTATATTATTAAATTTTAAGCTCATTGAATTGAGTGTGTCATGGTTCGTCAAGGACGGCTGGGGAATGACAAACGATGATAATTTTTGCGAGGTCAATCTCTAGACGTCATTTACTGATAATTGACACAAAACTTGTCAAGAAATAACACTAATTATAGAAAGTTTGAAAAAGGATAAAAAGGTTCCTGATCCAGACACACAAATCTATTTTCTAAAAATTATATTTTCTCGAATTTTAAACTGCACCATTCAAAAATTATTTTTACTTAATTTAAAAAAAGTACAACCTTCTTAAGGTCAACTGGGAGTCCAGGGCTTGACCTCGCCAAAATTATCATCGATTGTCATTCATCAGCCGTCTTTGACGCCGATTTTTTTTCGATCGTATGGTATGAATTCCTCGATCTTTCATAATTGAAGAAAGGTTCAAATTTCCTTGGGCTTAAGGGGAGGTACTCTTAATTAATTTGATTAAATTTTATTGAGGACTAACTTGTTTATTTTCAGTGTTTATAGGCATATCGGTGACTACTCAA
Source organism: Sitophilus oryzae (assembly GCF_002938485.1). Taxonomy (NCBI): domain Eukaryota; kingdom Metazoa; phylum Arthropoda; class Insecta; order Coleoptera; family Curculionidae; genus Sitophilus; species Sitophilus oryzae. The sequence continues at coordinate 1,171,288 of NW_022146029.1, forward strand.
AGAATTGGCTGCTAAAGCCGTCCCCGAGTAAGTCAAGTCAATATGAGGGGTAAGGGGAAAACAATATCCATTTATAGGATTTCTTTAAGTAATCAACTTAATGTGTTGAGAATATCAAGTCCCAAACATTATGCTAAATATTAACTGAATATATCAAAAGATGTCCAAATAATTGCGCATACAGTAATATTTTTTTTGTAAATTTAACATATTTGGCAACAATAAATCAACTTTCTTTATAAAAGTAAGTTTTGTGACCGACTGTTTTCCCTTTCCTTTAACTTTCTTTTTCTCCAAATTTTTCATAATAAATTAAGCTTAATAATAAATAGGTATATGAGTTATATTCGGTTGTCCTTTTCTTCAACTTTTATAGACAGACTAAGTATTTTATTAAGTATTGGACGATGCTGTTGTCTACCTTTTTCAGTAAGACTAGAAACATTAAATAGTAAAGTCTTTAATAGAGCGAAACATTCAGAAGCTTATTTAGATATACTGGAGGTGATTTATTTCTTTATTGCTTCCCAGTCCCCTTTCTGCCTAAGGATTACAACGTATATCCCTTAATACATTTAGTACACAGACAAAAACGAAGTAATAAGCCTGGTAACAAATTCTACAGCGATCTATATAAAGGCCCAGAAAACAGACATGAAGAAGGAAGACTGTCCCTACAACCAGATAATGTCCTAGAAGTTCTCGTGGGAGAAAGGCGCTTCAAGATATGAAAAACGGAAAAGCAACAGGGAACGAAGGAATAACAGCTGAAATACTTAAGTACGCCGGTAGGAGAACTTAAGAGAAAATACTAGCAAATACCCAGCTGTCTAAGGAGAAAACATATACCACAAGGCTGGAATAGCGCCAACAATTGCCAATAGTCCCGAAGAACTACAAGCACAAATTAACGATCTCAATCCAGCCAGCAATAAAGTAGGACTCAAAATGAATTTAGCAAAATCTAAAGTAATGTATAACGAACTCTTCTCTTCTCTTCATGTGCCTTCTCCTCATCGGAGGTTGGCGACCATCAATTGGAATTCCTCCCTGTCTTGAGCCAAACGGATAATTGCACTGGCCTCTCCTATATTAAACCACTGGCGCAAATTCCGCAACCAGGAAAACCGTTTACGCCCGATGCCTCGTCGTCCTTTAATCTTTCCCTCAACGATCAGCTGTAGGAAACTACATTTGTTATTTAGAAAAATATGACCAAAATATGCTGCTTTCCGTCGTTTTATTGTAGTCAATAGTTCTTGGTCCTTACACATTCTTTCCAATACTTCGAGATTTGTTATTCGTTCGGTCCAGGATATTTTCAACATTCGTCGTATAACCACATCTCAAATGAATCCAAGCGTCACATGGTCCGTGCCTTCAACGTCCATCCCTCGACTCTGTATAACAATGTAGAGAGTACATATGGCGATGGCGATGGCATTTGGCATCGCCATCGAGTAGTCAGATTCAGGTCTCGGTTGCAGAGTAGAGTTTTCATTTTGAAAAAAGTGTTTCTGGCTATTTCAATTCTATGTTTAATTTCTTCATCGGGATCCCATTTATCATTCAGCCAGCAACCCAAGTACTTAAATCTTCTTACCCTTTCTATATTTTGATCTTCCGCTTGTATCCTGATATTTTCAATATTTTGTTTGCTGTTAATCATAAATTTTGTTTTGTTTCAACGAATACAACGAACTACTAGACAGAAAACATTATAATAAATAACACAACACTGGAATTAGGGATCTCTACTGTCAGAAATCAACGGAACAATTATTGACTTAGCATGGAGTACTTATGGAAGAAAATCAAATCATATTCAAATCTAGAATGCTACTAAAGAAGAAAACTGCTTATCTAAAGAAGAAAACGTCCGACCAATGCATTCTACCAGTCATGATCTATGCATGAACACTTAAAACGGACATTATAAAAAAACTGAAGGTCGCACAACGCTCGATGGAACGAAATATGCTGGGAATACCCAAGAAAGACCATAAGAGAGTGGATACAATAGAAAAATCCATGCAATAGATGTGATCCACAGAATCAAATCCCTCAAGTGGCAATGGGCAGGACAACTCTGACAAGAAGAACGGACAACAGATGGATCACTAAAATTACAGCATGGTATCCACGAGGAATTAAGAGATCCAGAAGAAGAAGGAACCTGAGATGTGACCATATTAGCAAATTAGCAGATAATTTGGGCGGCCCGCATATCCAATAATAGACAACAATGGGCCGAACTGCAAGGAGAGTATACAAATATGTGAAGGAGGGCACACCATAATTAAATATGGTTGGGTTAGTAGCAATCAAAGCAAAATAATGACAATGATATTTAGTGGTTTATAATAGTTAAAACACAAAATGTAGTACCAGAATTAATGCCACAGTAGTGTAGATATATAAACAATATAAAGAAGTATCTTTCTTCGAACATGAATAGTAACTACGTTGATTATAATTTTGACGTAAACCATGATGCATATAACCATTATGGCATACACATCCAACATTTCACATGGAAAACAAATTTGCGACATAGGGCACTGACGACTTTCAGTTGTTAAACACGATATCAAGTTACCTATACTCCATCAGTGTTACAGCTTAATATCAAAGCATTTTACGAATTGTTCTTACGTAAATGTCTTGATAAACATCTAATTAAAATTAAGACGTCCCATCATGGGATACGGAACAATCTCGGTAGTAAAATGTAATCTGATACAATATTTACGTTGTTTACAGTAATTTACTCTACGCATGGACCTCTAACAGATGAAACTAACTAGCTTGTAAATGGTTTTAAATTGGACCAAATTAATACAAAGAATTGCGATGTGTCATAAACTTTACGTATCCAGAGTAATCCCTTGGCGTCAGTATAATTTCTCGTTTTTATTTTTTTCCATCTGAAAAACTTTTTTTTACGAATTTTTAGATTACGTTAGTCATTATTTTAGACGATAAAACACTGTTAGTAATAGGAAAGTTTAATGTAAGTTAACTTGTTAAATTAGTATTTGGAACATGTAGATATGGGTTCCAAAAAATGAGACACATTATAGTAAATATAATTAGGTACATATGAATATTGCATAAAAAATTGTTTTTTATAAAGGGAATATCAACGTAGCAATATTGGAAAATAAAATAGTTATTTTTTGTAAACACTGCTGGCGTTAATCCAATGAAGACTAATTGTCAGCGGTCGTCTATTAATAAAGAAATGTGCCTATAACGGACAAAAAAAAATGCATAAAGTTCCGGAAGTATATCTCTTCCCGTCGGCCGAAGCAAAATAAAACACAAAGAACAAAGAAAAAACTATTTAAAATATCTAAATGCAACTATTCGGGAACACTTTATATTTTTTTAAAGAGATAGGTCTATAAAAACCGTTGACGTTCTGTTAAAATGACATTATATTAATTTAAACTTTAAAATTAACAATTACTACCTAATAAAAATTACTTAATAAGGTAAACCCAAAAAGCTTCAAACTTTCTGTATGAATATTTTTTAATGTGTTTTTAATTTTTACGTATGTTATGTTTATTTATAAAAAATGTCTATACCTATGTGGCGGATTCATCTCTCCAAAAAGATCCTTTATGGGTATTTCGCCACTGCACTGCAAGAAAATCTACAAAATAAAATAGTTATTTTTTGTAAACACTTCTTCGTTAAATCTAAACGGACACTGCTTGTTAGAAGTTATGTTTACAGTTATACAAATTTGCCTAACAAAGAAAAAAATGCTTAACGTTTCGGAAAGTTAATCTCGTTCCGTTGTCGGAAGCAAAAAAATTACAAAGATAAAAACAATTTAAAATATTTAAATTCAACTATTCGAGATAATTGATAATTTTGAAGTTTACTTGATATAATGTCATTTTAACAGAACGTCAACGGTTGCTTGTAGACGTATCTGTTTTAAAAAAGTAAAGTGTTTTCGAATAGTTGAATTTAAATATTTTAAATAGTTTTTTTCTTTATTCTTTGTATTTTTTTTGCTTCCGACGACGGAAAGAGATAAACTTTCCGAAACGTTAAGCATTTTTTTCTTTGTTAGGCAAATTTGTATAACTGTAAACATAACTTCTGATAAGCAGTGTCCGTTTAGGTTTAACGCAGAAGTGTTTACAAAAAATAACAATTTTATTTTGTAGATTTTCTTGAAGTGCAGTGGCGAAATACCCATAAAGGATGTTTATTTTTGTTATGTTCTTTAAAATTAAAGAACCGATTGCCATACGTTACGACATTACTAACATCTACAGATGCATGAGCAATACATTTATTTTTATTGGATTGTATTCAAAAAACCTCTTTTATTTTTCTCAGAGGTTATCGCTTCTTTCATTATGATTTTTGCGTTGTTAAAATCTACTCTGTGTCCTGTGCCCCATGAATGCTGAAAATCTTAGATTTGTGAAAATCGCTCTTTCTTAAATAATCTTTACGTTCTTTAATTCGGACATTTAATGGTCTCGATGTTGCACCAGTATAAAATTAATCACATTCACATTTTCATTCTTTCACAAAATATTTTTAAAATTTCTACGAAAAATAAATTAATAGTCCAAATGCATAATAATAATTTTATATCTAATAACCTCCATTGACTTGTGTTGTAATAAAGGTGTAAACAAAACTAATTTTAAACGTCCTAGAATTGCCAAAATAAAGGTAAACACGTGTGTTTCCGCCAAACCGGTTAACAAACCGTAATACATCTGGTTTCCGGAAACGCTAAAAATTTAAACTATTTGACAACATGTTGTTGTACGTTGTACATATTTCTAGTGAACGTAATATTGTTTTGGCTCCTATTGGAGTTTTGAAGCCAGAAATTCATTTTTTTTTTAAATTTAAAAGATATGATATTTGGCATTTTGGGGATATCCGATTAGTGGGCCAAAATTTTTGGCAGAGGTGCTTCATTCATATTTATTTCCACATTTTCTTTAACTAACATTCGTCGTAAACGCGACTTTTTGGCGACTCTGTCTCAAAAATAAATATTAATGAACTTTGTAAACGGAAATTTTGTTGACTTGGAAATATTAAAGAATGAATGTATTTTTTGATGATAAATGTTTTGTTTTATAACTTCTTATAACACAGGAATATTAGGTAGACCACACATTTTTAGTGTTGTCACAAGAGTTTAAAGTAAAATACAGCTCAATGAAGATACCATACTTACAAAATTTTAAAATTTGAGATGTTTTACGGTTAAATGTTCTCATGCATCTCTTTGGTCTCGCGAAGTGGCATATCTGTATTACTAATAGTTTAGAAATAATCAACTTTAAAGCAAAGCTGACTACGCAGAAAGGGGATGATATGTTACTGCATATTTATCCCTAGATCATTTATACTTACGTGGATGCTTAAACGCCATACGATTAACATTAAAAGTCTCCAACATCACGACGTACCATTTTCAAACCTTCTTTATTGCCCTTATGAAACGTTCAATAGGTTTGTCTTATCCGAGACCTTACTTTGCGCCATACGCATTAAAAGTTGCACGTATTTCCAAAATAAATACAATTTTATACGGTTTAGGAAGTACAAATTAATTATGCATTGTTATGGAAACCAACTTTTCATTGTCATAATCTTGTCATAATCATATGTCATAATCTTATTTCCATTGTGCAACGACGCTTTTTTTGCGTTTTTTATTTTAAAAATTGTATTGATTACTTTTTTATCGATCGCTTTTATATAGCCAAGAATTCAAGTGTATTCAGTGAGATGTTAATTTTAAGTTTGTGCAATTATCTTTCTATCTTTTTTTCGTTGGAAAAATTACTAGAAAGTGTTTGGTGTGTGGAAGTTATAATACAAAGGTCCCGAAATTATCTCTTCATAGGCAAGTAAAGTATTCAGTTGTACTATTTATATTAAACCATAAGCAAACTTTCTGGTTACATTTTCTAAGAATATTGATATTCGTTCGGAGTGGCTAAATTTATTTTTTAAATAATTTTTTTTTGTCACAGTAAATATTCAATTTATTGTTGAAATATACACATTTTAAATATTTAAAATTAAGATTCAAATTTGGCGCGTGATAATAGAAAATGTCAATTTGGCGCTTGGACGATAGGTTCTCGACATGGATAGATAGAATGGAAGCACCGCGTATGCAACAAAGAAAATATATAAATGAAAATCGTTGATATGTTTGCGATAGTTTCCATAGTGATTTGCGTATCCACGTAAGTATACAGGGTGGTCCGAACAGTATTTCGGAAACTTCGGGAGCATATTTTGCAGATAAAAATTAGTAATAAAGTTCGTATAAATGTATGTCTTAAAATGCTTAGTTTCGAAGATACCGGGTGAAGAAATTTCATTTTTATTTCGATTTTTTCCAAACAATTTCTGCAGTAATGTCAACATTTGAATGAAAATTGGTATCTGGTAGTTTTTTGACATGAGAAATTCGATTTTGATGTCAATATGACTCCTACTAGTAGAGGGCTACTAGTTTTTACTCCTACTATTAAAAAAAATCGCATAAATGTATGTCCTAAAATGCTTAGTTTCAGGGATACAGGGTGTAGAAGTTTTATTTTTATTTCGATCTTTTCGAAATAATTTCTGAAGAAACGTCAATATTTGGATGAAAATTGGTCTAAAAAGGTTTTTTGACATGATAAATTTGTTTTACTGGTAGAGGGCGCCACCTACATATGTTTTAACTGTTTTGAAGTGTAATAACTTTTTGTCCGTACCTGTATGAAACTACGCAGGGAAAAAATATACATCTCTGTGACTTTCTACGTAAAAAATATCTCTTTGTAAAAATCGCTACGAGCAACTGTTCCCAAGATATTTAGAATGGAAATAGTCAATACATGTCATTATTACATGACAAAAAATAAACAAGTTGAAGGAGTCATCGAAATAATAAATTTGGGAAATTTTTATTTTTTTAAATTAATCATAAATTTTTCTGCATAAAAATGATAATAAGACAGATTCTGTTGAACTTTTGGCACCTAAAACATTTCAAATGTATGATCTCAGTCTAATAACTATTCAGTCAACATGTTTAATTTATGTCAATGATGACAGGTATTGATAAATTCGATTCCAAATATTTGGAAAACCATTACTCGTAGCGATTTTTACCAAGAGAACTTTTTTAAGTAAAAAAACGTCGTAAATGTATATTTTTTTACTTAGTAATTTTATACAGGTACTGACAAAAAGTTATTACTCTTCAAACCAGTTAAAAAAATATGTAGGTGGCGCCCTCTACTAGTAGGAGCCATATTGACATCAAAATCGAATTTCTCATGTCAAAAAACTACCAGATACCAATTTTCATTCAAATGTTGACATTACTGCAGAAATTGTTTGGAAAAAATCGAAATAAAAATGAAATTTCTTCACCCGGTATCTTCGAAACTAAGCATTTTAAGACATACATTTATACGAACTTTATTACTAATTTTTATCTGCTGAATATGCTGCCGAAGTTTCCGGAATACAGTTCGGACCACCCTGTATATAATCTAAGATATTATTACTGAGGCGCAGAGTTGCCAAGGATTGAGAACCTTGTCCAGGGTAGCTGGAGTGGTAGTTAAACAAGAAACAATGTTGGGGGAAATAAATAAAAGGGAAGAACAACATTACCATAATGAAAGTGGTTAACAACGTATTTTTAGTACGATATATGTTGGCTACCTGGCTCATCGACATCTGCCCTGGACGAAGAGAGCAATACTACAAGGAGTATTTATGGATCTTGGTTGCAAATTAGAGGTTTAGATTTCCGTTTACTATATCCTTAAGTCATCTCATAACTTGGCGATAACGGTTATGATCCAGAAACACGTGTCTACGGTTCATCAGTAACTTTGCTGATATAATCTTCCTTTTTTATTTAGTTTACCATAACAATGTTAGTATTTTTTTAGTTAATTATTGTACCGGAATTTTACGTGCTCCCCGCAAATGGAATTATTTTTAAATTTAATTATCCAATAACAAATAATTTAACTAGGAAAATAACAACATAAAATTAACCTTTAACACAAAATATGTCCACGCTCACTTTACAAAATCACTGAACACGTTGCAATGCACATGTGGTCCTTCACACATACAAATGATAATTTGTTTATTTTGTTAACATATTCAAAAGAATCGTGTATAAGATATTTTGAACTAAAAACCAATTCCGTGTTGTTGATTGTAAATCTAAATTGATTGTTATTAAGTATTATTGCTAAAAATAGATTGGGTTTCTTACAAATGGCATACAAATATTTTGTTAACATACACATGTCCGTATTTTTACAAACTATACTTGTGTCGAGCGAATGTTTTAAGATCCCTAGTGTAATAATTAAAATTTGCTCACTTTATTTGCATTATAATGTAGGATAAAATACCCTTATTCCATTAGTGGAATAGTGAAATTAAAAATACTAATTTTTTACTGCATTTATTAACATTAACATTTTAGTATATTAATAGACAATTTGTTGTTCTCATATTAATTTTTCATATTTTACTTAATTTTTGTTTAAAAAAAGGTTATAGTTTACACTCTTTTAGGAACGAATGTCTGTTGTTATTTTGCTAGAATTCATAGAAATTATAGGTAACTTCCCTTGTTGAGGATATCTTTGTTTTAAAACATTATCCTCCGTTTTTCGTAACACTTTTTATAATGTCCTCCAATCTTCGCAGGCAGTAAATGGGTAGTTGGTTCTTGATCTTCCACAAAAATCGCTGCAAGAATACCATCATTTCTTCTTACATTTTTCCGTGTTTTTTTTAAACGTAAATTCTTATGACACAATCCGAATTTTATTTCTGTTAAACTTTGCTTGTATCAGTAGTAAACAATGTAGTTACATTATCAAAGAACGCCATCTTTAATTCGATTTTTAAACATAATTCTTGTGCTGCCAATTTTTCCTATTAAATTTTTGTAATTTTAAATAAATATATACTGAAAAAAATAAATATATTTAAAAAAAGCTTCCATTATTCCCAAAAAATGGGAATATTTTTTGGATTTTGGATAAATAAATATATATTAGTTGATAAAACGTTGCATTCCATTCGTGTTTATAAAGACATTTTAATAAGTAACACAACACTCGAAATAGTAGAAGAATATATATATTTGGAACTAATACACAGCTCGGTTTCTCTGCTACCAGAAGTCAACAGAAGAATTAACATCATATGGAAACTGCAGGTCGCACAATGTTCAATGGAATGAAATATGCTGGGAGTAACCAAGAGAGACCATAAAAGAATAGAGTGGATACGACAAAAGACTACCTGGGTCTTTTGTCGTATCCATCATAGATGTCATCCTCAGAGTCAAATCCCTAAAATGGCAATGGGCAGGACATCTGGCAAGAAGAACGGACTGACCACAAAAAATACAGCCTGGTACCCACGAGGTATTAGAAGACCACTAGAAGAAGACCGAACCTGAGATGGGGCTATGATATTAGGAAATTAGCAGGGATAACTTGGGCCCGCATAGCGAATAATAGACAATGTTTTAGTTGAATTTTCTTCATTTAAGAATATTAAACACTACGTTCTCACCTATAAACACTCTTGCGGGGATGGTAAATACTCCCTTAAACATTTTTTTCGAAATAAACGAAGAAATATTGCAAAATAATATATTTTGTCATCGAACTTAGAAAAAAGGGTATTGCGTCAAATGACTTCAGTGCCGTGTCAAATACAATGAAAAATGTTGCCATAAAAATAATTAGTTTTGGTTATATTCATAGAGAAAAAGCGATTTTTTCTGGTTTGTCATCAAGTTCAGGAGAAAACTGAAATCACACCTTCACATTTATAAAACTAAAAGGTATAAGGTTGAGCTGGGAATCCCATATAGTGAAAATATTTGTCATATTTTCCCATCTTTGTCTAAATGTAATATTTGCTTTGTTGGTGTGTGGTAAAATTATTTTCAATTATTTTCAATTTGCATGCATTTTAACTTTTGTAAGTTTGTGCTTTTTCAATACAGGCTAAGTCATAAATATGTACAAATAATTTCAAGGCTGGTAGATTTCGACAAAAAAATATATTTATTTAATATTTACCGTTGTTTAAATAAGTCCAAAAGTTCAAAGAGTTTTTTACTTAGAAAATAAAAAAAAATATATTTTTTGCTTTAATTTTGAGAACCACCAACCAGATTAATCCACTACCTATGTTGCCATATTATCAAGATAATTTGTTTTTAACTAAAAATTATAAAAATTAGGTGTTTCTGTGGAGTCGAAATATACTACTCCAAAAAATATTCATTGAGTTCATTGAGATTAGCGAAAAATGATGTTGCGGGGGTGCGATAGGGTGCTGTCTCCACTCTCTCCACTCCTATTCAATTGGTATTCAGAAGCTATTTTTCCAAGAGGCTCTGGAGGACGTTGAAATGGGAGTCTAAGTTAACGGAGTGTGAATTAATAATATCCGCTACGCCGACAATACGATCTTAATTGCAGATAAAATATACGACCTACAAGACCTGGTCAACAACGTAGGAGAACAGAGCAAAGCAATAGGTTTAAACATCAAGAAAACCCAATTTATGATAATATCCACAAATCCAGTTGTGTTGAAAAACTCCATCATAACAGTACTTGGTCGTCTTGGCCGAGTTATTGGCATCATGCAATGAAATTAAATGGCGCATCGAACAAGTTCGATCGGTAGGCATTCTTCAGGTTTCGAAAAGTACTTGTCTCTTCTGATTTTGACCTTAGTCTTAGATTAAGATTCGTAAAGCGTTACGTGTGGTTGGTGCTCTTTTATGGTATGGAGGGTTGAACATTGAAAGCAACTGCCATTAACAAACTAGAGGCTTTCGAGATGGCTAAATAGCAGAATCCTGAAGATACCTTGGATGGCTAGGTTAACAAATGATGAAGTTCTAAGACGTGTTGACAAATAGCGTGAATTGTTTGAATTAATTAAAAAGAAGAAAAAAAAACGCATACCTGGGGCACATAATGCGAAGCCTCAAATATAATTCCTGCATCTGTTGATCGAAGGCCGGAGGGGTATCGGAAGTAAGAAAATGTCTTGGCTGAGGAATGTTAGACAGGGCCACACGATGTACAGTCGTTAATACACACCGCCAGGAACAGAGAGGCAATGGAAAATGTCATCACAAACATCAATTAAAGGATTTGCAAAAAAATAATATTTTAGTTAAATATAAAAAGTAATGTAACAATTACTTTTCATACTAAGTTCAATAATATAGTAAAATGAAAAATATTTCTGGTTCTGGGCACAAACAAACAAATAATATAAAGGGTTCAAACATAAGTTTGGGTCATATTTCAAAAATTATAGCTTCCAGAAAAAAACTAGTTACTCCACTGAATTCTACGTGAAAAACTCTATGGTGCTCAGTTTTCACCTTTTTTTTGCTAAATTATAAGATAACCAATATAATTATAAGACACGAAGAAGGTCGAAAAATGCCACATTTTCAAATATGTCCTGTATTTCAGGAACCAAAAGGGCTAGAACCAGTCTGTGTATAGCTTCCAGGTAGCTTCTTTAGTTTCATAAGAAAGGAGCACAGTCAACTCAAGACTGGATTTTTGTAACTCCACTCATAACTAGAAACTCTGCAATACACATTAAAATTTAGTCTGTGTTAGAGGCGTGTACATTCGTGCCATGAATTTTGGTACGACTGATATTGGAGATGGAGAACTACCCTCTATAAAACCGTCCCAGATACTGGCTTTTGTCAAAGCCCTGAGACTGTATGATGAGTTATGATTCAAGAAAGGGGGACACAATGGATCTGTAAGGTCGAAGTGATTAACCCCCCTCCCACTCATCCTAAATTCTGAATTCTAAATTCTAGAGGCGTGTAGTTCATGAAAGAAGGCACGAAAAAACGAAAGGAACTAGTTCCCGGTCTCCCAAAGGACTAGTTTCTCAGGATCTACTCCATATAATAATATGCGACTGTGACGGATCGGCGAGTGCGATTGTAGCCCAATGCTTGACGGAAGTGGGGAGTGCCAGCTGTGTGTTATTAATCCCGGACCGAGAAAAACTAGAAAAACTAAATAAGACTAATTTAAGTACAAATCGGCCAGCGCGTTCGTAGCCCGATGCTATGCGGGAGTGGAAAGTGCCAGCCGTATGTTACCGGTCCCGGACCGAAAGGACTAAGAGGAACTAGAGGAACTAATTAAAAGGCTAAGACTAGTTCACGGGAATCCATTAAGTCCGCATATCCCAGATATAACAAGGCGAGGACGATGGATCCAGTCTTGTCTATTGCGGCAGCTGGCATAATTACAACAGAAAAATGTCGTGGATACTGTTTTTAATTTTTGGCGTGTTCTTGGAATATTTTATGAGAATGTTTCACTTTAGGTCCCTAAAATTAAGAAATATATTAAAAAACGAAGTAGATATTCTTTTTAGATAAAAACAAAAAGCTTGAAGTGAGGAAAAATGCAGTTTTACGTAAAATAAGAGAGAAAACTTTATCTTCATATTTATCATTTATCTTCACCTACACATGTGCCAATATTAGGTATTTTATTATTTGCTCCAATTGATTGTGATATAGCTTTTTAAACTCTGATTTGAGTTTCTTTTTTAATTTTAGGTTTTTATCTACAATAAAACTTACCTATTATATTTTTAACATATGTAATTACACGTCTCGTTATATTATAGCGTTTTTAAATCACTACCACTAGCTTTTCATTAGACAAAAAACGTTACAATATTTCGTACATTATAAAAATGATGCAGATCATACTGTGAATCTGACTTATAACGAAACCCATAGCAAGCAACGGGGATGTCAATGTTAGTTGGGAACTAATAAACTAAAAACCTAGTTCAAGGAACTATTTCTATTTCTATTCTGAAACTAGAACTAAAGAACTAGTTCCTTCGAAGGAACTAGAATTCCAACCTCTAGTCTAGGCGCCATGACTAGAACCAGAGATATAGTACATCGAAATTCTACCAGTCACCGCTGTTATTACCTATTAATTTATCAATTTAATTTCAATCAAAATAGAACGAACAAAGAATAAATAATATTATACCCGTAAGTATTCCAATTAATTGAGGAAGTTGTTCCTTCCTTACCGCAATATTGGTCATCGTCTCCGAAATACGGTGCCTCCAGATCGGTTGTGTATCCCTAGAAAAACCTTTTACATAACCGTGCCGTCAGCGACGTTCTCAAAAATTAAAATGCGTACGGAAAAAATCAAGCGTTACTTCTCCGATTGCACAACCGACGTACGCCGGGTCCATGCAGAATCATTTTTATTAGCCGAGTTCTGTTACCATTGACGTCATTACCGGCGAGACCTCTTGGAAGTGAGAGTGAGACAGATCGAGGCGGACGATTTTGTCGCTAGGTATATCGACAGGTTTCATAGTCCAGTGAAAGTCGATTGAAATAAGCATAGAGATATAAGAATAGTAAGAAGACAAAACACACCTGAAAAAACTTTGATCGAAATACGGAGCCATCAACAATGATTGAAATAGTTGGCAATACTGTGTTAGAGGATTTTAGGATTAGTGATTGGTAATCATGGTAAAACTATATCTATCAAAAAATGTTAGCAAATTGTCCTAATTTGAAGCCCTTGAAAATTTACAAGCTTTAACTTTACCTATTTGTAAAATCGACATATCTTTCAATGTAAAATATTACTGTTTTTTAATACAATTAAGTCTTTAACTTTGAAAAGAAATATTTATTAATTTCGGCTTTTTGTTTTCCCAGTGGTCAAAACATATATACCGATGGTGCCATGTAAAAATCATAAGTTGTAGTCATTTTCGGTGAAACGGGAAGTGACCAAAAACAATTAAAAACGTCAATCAATTCTAATTTAGGTCATACACTGCATACAAAATCTCGTCTTTTTTTATTTGATAACATAAAAATGTCATAAGGGTCGAGACGCACCCGGTATGTTGATTATAGGCAGTTATTTGACTGAAATAGAAATTAGGGAACTTTCTATTTTTTTAATTAATCTTTTTTTCTAGATTTTTTTTGTTCTTGATGAAACAGTTTCTGTTGAACGTTTGGCCACAAAAACATTTAAAATTTATGGTTTCAGTCTAATAACAAACATATATTCAATTTTTGTCAATGATGTCATATACTGATTATTTAGATTCCAAATATATTGAGAACCATTACTTGTAGCGATTTTACCAAGAGACCTTTTTTACGTAAAAAACGTCATAAATGTACATTTTTTTATTCAGTAGTTTTATACAGGTACGGACGAAAAGTTATTACTCTTCCAACCAGTTAAAAAATATGTAGTTAGCGCCCCCTACAAGTAGGAGTCATATAGACGTCGAAATCAATTTTGCCATGTCAAAAACTCCAGGACGCTGATTTTCATCCAAATATCGATGTTATATACTTATTTCAGAAATTATTTGAAAAAAATCGAAATAAAAATGAAATTTTTACACCCTGTATCCCCGAAACTTAGCATTTTAGGACATCTACAAAATATGCTGCCGAAGTTACTCGAATACAATTCGGACCACTCTGTATATTAGACTATCAATGTTTGAATAGAATCAATTTTCTATTATTCACTTTTCAAGTCTCTGTAGTAAATCTACTACAGAGACTTCCCAGTCGGGAGGAAAGTGAATTTAAGTTTTTAATGAATGCCAAAAATGTCTACAAATTTTTGTAATAAATAATATCTAAGCTGAATGGGTTATTGATATTTTATACTTATATTTTCCTTTTGTTTAATATTTGATTTTTTGACGCCTCGCCTCGCGCCTGTACGAATTTTCTGGAATTTCAATTGTTCTCAGGGTACATACAAGAGCGGTAATGAGCGTAATTACCCCACCCCGGACCCCAAGAATTAATTTATAAATAAGATAAAATGTTGTATAAAATAAAATTCAAAAAATATATTAAAAATACAATCAATGAGACTCAATCTTTATTTACATCACCGATTTTTCTCATAGCAGTGAAATATGGGTAAGAACAACTAAGTATAAAGTTTGATAAAGATATTTATAAAAGCGTATTATTGGTTATGCTATATGATCGAAAAAACGGCCTCTAGTTGGCTTGGAAATGACGATCGATGATATTCCGCAAAAAAAATTATATACAAAATGACAGCGATTTTTATTTCGAAGCCATCTCTAATGCCGTTTTATTAAATTATAAATGGTACTAAAAAACTCTAACTTAGTGTTTTATTACGAATAATTACAGCATAATTAAACAAATCACAAAAATCGATTTTTATAAACGAAATAACCAATTCGTTTTTTAATGTAACAATAAATTAATTTAATTTATTGTTTAATAAAAATTTATATGATTATTTTAAACTAAATTAAATAATATAAAGTAAATAACTAATGCTCTTAATTATTATTTTCATTTATACAGTTTTTTTAATAAAAAAACATCTTTGATTTTTATTACTTAAGAATAATAGGATCTAAAAAAAAACGGCGTCAACGATGGCTATGAAATGAAGATCGCTGTCATTTTATATGCAAAATTATATAGGGAATGTCATCGATGTTTATTTCCAAGCCAACTAGACGTAATTTTTTTTCCATCATACAGTATTATTTGGTGGATAACCTGCGGAGTTCATAAATTATAATACTAGCGATCATTTAATGAACAAAAATATAAAATATTAAATATATTTCATTTCCCCTATTTTATCAGTCAAAATCAACCATGCTTAAATATTAATTAGGTAGGTAATTATCAAATAGATGTTAGATATAACAATATGATTAACAGAAATTAAGATATAGAAATGTTAAAATGTTTAATTCTAATTTTAAATTTTGAAATTAAAATGACTATTAAGGACATTTATGATTAAAATAAGACATTTATGATTAATATTATAAAAAAAATAATTGCAATTAAAATATAGGTTATTTAATATCTAATTATAATTATTTATTTTATACATTTATACTTACTTTTTATTATACGTACAGATATGCAATATTATACTTATGAATAATATGTGATTTATTCATAAGAAGCAAAACGACTCAAAGTGAGAAGATGGACGCCTTTTTTAAATGTAATTTACTATTGTTATACAGGGTGAGTCTTAAGTGCAAATATTTTCAGGGCTGGTAGATCTCGATAAAAGAAACATATTTTCTCTTTCCGTTTTTCACTAAGTCCAAAATAGCGAGTATTTTATTTTAAAATAGAGTTATTCAAGTTTAAAAATTTCCAAAAAATATATTTTTTGCTTAAATTTTGAGAACCACTGCATCTTTTCTGGGTTTTCTTTCTTGTAAATTTACTCTACTACCTATCTAAACTAGTCTACTATCAAGAAATTATGTTTCTTAATAAAAAAAAACTCAAAAAAATCCAAAATATTTTTCAAAAAATTCCAAATTTTCGAAAAATCAATTTCTCGAAAAAAACTCATATTCGTGTTTCTAGGGTTGAAATATACTACCCCTAAAATATTTAAGACTCACCCTATATTTTTTTATGTCTTGTACAAATTTCAACTTGAATAATTAAATTTATAACACTTAATAACTTAAGATTAATTTAAATTATATTTGAAAGTTTTTTATTTGAATTAAAAATTAATTGATTTGTTATTTTACTGATGAGTGTTTATTAAGTTTTAATATCTATCTATATTATTAATTCAACATGAAAAAAAAACAAATAGATTTAATAAATATATATTAGAGCTTAAATTATTATATTTTTTTTTGGCAAATCAAGAATAATATTAGAAAAGAAATAAGTATAATAAAAGACATTGAACAAGATAATCGAAACATGCAAAATTTGTTTAAAATAATATTTTATATTAATATTTTTTTAATTAATTATTATAAATATCGCCTGAAATAATTAGCGTCTAAATCTTGAATTTATTTTATTAAATTCATAATATAGAATTAAACAAAATAATAGTTCAATTAAATTTGATTAGACTAAAAAGTTCATAACTTAAGTTTTGATAAAAGAGTTAATTTAATTATAAAAAAATTTTAATTATTTTTTTACTAATTTTATTTACTGAACCTGCTAAAACCAGTTATTACTTAATTATCTTTTTTATTTGAATTTCAAGTAAAATGGTAATCTAATACACAGTTACCAGAGTAAAAAAACATGTTATTCACATCTCTGATAATTCTAACAGTTTCGATACTGCAAAATAATACAAGTACAACAATTAAATAATTACAATGAAACTGGCACTGGCACAGAATCGTACCGCTCGCTCTCGGTACCAAAGCCACCGGACTACTAGCAGCCGCCTCGCGCGCCAAAATCTGTAAAGGTATCTTCACACTCGACTTACGAGCGTAGCCGGCTTTCTTCCGGACTCGCCGTCCGTGGTGGGGACATTTCATTCATAAAATCCATTTTGCGCCGCCCAATTCTGACACACCTCTCTCAGTTCCATAGATATAGTTGTATACTCAGACGTTTGGTCGTCAGAAAAGTAGCAGTCGCTGCACAGAACGCGCGTAGTACTACAACCGATAGATTTGTATTCAACTAGCTAACGGACTGACTGAATAGCGGAGGTAGCAGTCTACCTACGCGACCAGTTCGAAAACAGTTAAGTTTAAGCGCGTTTTAATAAAATCAGTGAAAGAAGGAGAATATAATGGAGTGGTCGCTGGCTCAAGTTCTTAACCGGGATCTGCGGACGATAAAGACGCGGCAGTTTTGTTCGTCCTGCAACAGGAACCGACAGGAAACGGAAACAAGGACCGCAAGAGTGACACCGAAGAGGCGTGACATAGTCCACAATAGTCGGATCTCGCCAAATAGTTCCTCGGATTTAAATCAGAATTGCCATAGGGATAGTAGTCGCCGGAAAGTGTTTGACAGGACTGAGTTGACGGTCACGTTGACGCGGTGCGGTATCAGGGCGGCAGGAGTGGGCGCCAGCAAAAGAACGGCCAGTTCCTTTTCGTTATTCAAATGTAAGTCTTTCCGTTTTATATATGACAACGATCTAATTTTACCATACTTGTATCTGAACGAGGTACTGCCCGTAATCGTACACTTTGTTATTTTGATTAAAAGGTAAATGTAATATCATCTTTTATTTGGTTTGTGTTTTATTCTCTGGAGATTCTTTTTAATTTTCTGATATTATTAAAAGGTTGAACGCGTTTCTGTTCATATTGATACAATTTTGAAATTTTGAAAAGACTAATTTAATGCCAATTTATAAATAAATTTGGAGATTTTTTTTGGCTGGAAATCTACATGTTACAACTACTTCTCTACTCTATTAATTACTATGATATTTAACATACACATTCAGTTCCCGCGAAAATTCATTACAATCATTTCGACTACTCAACATTTTGTAATGAATAAAATACTCAACTTTTTTCTAATTTAGATATAATTTGAGGTTATAAATACATCCATTTATCCATGGATGTTACAATGGTGTTTATTTCTTTAACCTCAACCCTTCACAAAGGGGCAAATTTAGGTTGTTATTGGGATAACTAAAAGATTTGATATTTTAGTTCTAATTTTGAAAAGTTGTTTCTAAAATCTTTTGGTGCTTTCCTTTTTCAGTCGTTGTACCGACGAAATATATTGACCCACTAATTTTTAGTCGTTCAAATTTTAGAACATAGTATCTTTATAAAAAGAAAAAAATGCAAAATTAAAAAATAAAGATTCATGTATTAAAACATATTATTTATGTTTGTAAACTATTTAATTAATCTGTGAATTTTATGAGATGATTGAACTTGTGCTAAAACGTTTCTGATTAGTGTTTTTATGACTCATACATTTTCAGTTACGACGAATTGTTTGTAATCGAATAATTTAATGAAACAGTATAGAAGTTTGACTCTATCTATTATTTTCCGTGATTAGTAGATAGTGTCCTTTAAGTATTTTAACATCAGTTTTACAGGAGACATTTAAATTAAAAAAAAATATATTTTTATCAAATAACTTTATATCTATTTTACTATACAGAGTGAGTCTTAAATAAGTGCAATTTTTTTTAGTTCTAGTATATACCCAGAAACATGATTATGAGGTTTTTTACACGAAATTTTTTTTTAAATTTGAAATTTTTTGAAAAATTTTTTGGATTTTTTTTAGTTAAAAAACATAGTTTCTTGATAATATGACAACATAAGTAATAGATTATATTTGAAAAAAAAACAAGAAGAAAAACCCAGAAAACATCCAGTAGTTCTCAAAATTTAAGCAATTTTTTTAGTTTTGGAAATTTTCAAAGTAAAATTACTCGGTTATTTTGGAGAAAAAATGTGTTTCTTTTATCGAGATCTACCTCCTAAAATATTTGCAGTTATTTAAGACTCACCCTGTATATACAGGGTGTCCCAGAAATAAGTGCAAGTATTTTAACTGGGAGGATAGTTCAACCCCAAAAACACGCCTATGAAGTTTTTTTCGCGAAAAAATTTTTTGATAATTCGGAATTTTTTGAGAACATTTTTGTATTTTTTTTTAGTTTTTAGTTAAAAAACATAATTTCTTGATAATATGGCAACATAGGTAGTAGATTAAATTTACAAGAAAGAAAATCCAGAAAAGATTCAATGGTTCTCAAAATTTTAGCAAAAAATATATTTTTTTAAATTTTCAAAGTAAAATAACTCCGTTATTTTGGATTTATTTGAAAAACGACAAAGAGAAAATATGTTTCTTTTATCGAGATTTACCACCCCTTAAGAGTATATTACGCTGGACTGTTCGGGTCGCTCTCAGGGGTCGTATAAAGCGGGTGTGTGGCCGACGGAAATATATATTATATTTCAGAAATCTGCCTAAGGCTAAGCCCGATCCTGCCGTGTTAAGCCACACCCAAAGTTCCAAACATACGGGCTTTGATTAAGGCTTGATTAAGGTTTGCAGCAGGGCCATGTAAGTGAAATATTAAAAATGGTTCCAGCAAAAGTTTCCCAATTATGACGGATGATGGCGCTGATCGTCAAAGTTTTGGACAGAGATTTTGCTTACCGACAATACGACGTGAGCTACGACCGGACCAGGACCAATCAGAATGATCAGTCTTTCTTGGACATTTGCCGCGGAAGTGTGTGTTAATTTCTGTTGTGATAAGTGTGGTTGTGTTTGCAGTTTGATTTTTCGGTTTTGATATTATGTTAAAATTAATTTTGAAGTATTGTATCACCTGTTTTTATGTAATAGTACTTTTTTTAGTTCTATGATTGTTTCTATGTTATGATTTGTTAATGTTTATTTAACAATGTTATACCAAAGAGGTTATACTTAATATACTTATCAATTTGCATAGCCTAACTTTTTTATCAATAAACTTTGTAGATTTTCAGATTATTTAATTCCTTTTGTTTCCGTTTGTAATTTTATTTTTAAGACATATTATGTGATTGTTTCACATAATATGTTTTAAAAATAAAATTGCAAATAGCGAATAAAAATAATTAAAATAAAAAAGTGTATTTTACAATTCCCCCCGGCCCCGCACCCCTTTGGTTAACCTATAATGTCAGCTATGTCGAGAGATGGCGTTACGAAAATGGAACCGATTTATTACAAGGAACTTGGGCTTCTTTTTCGTTAGTATATTCTGTGGTTTGCAGAGCTTCAGCATTTGCCATAAAATAGCGAGCAATTTGTTATAAAACTATATAAATTATATATCACTGTGATCACAAAGCTTCAATCTATTTCCCTATTGTAACGGAATTTTAAATTATGTCTTTATTTTCGAGAAAATTTAGTTCAAACATAAGGAATATTTTGTTGATGTTTTACCTTCAAAATCTTAAAAATAAAGAAGTTGTCTAAAAATGTGCTACAATACGGATATAGTATAATCCTTTATCTTTAATTTCCTTCCTCATTTGTGTCAAAATACCTAGCCAGTTTTACATAAAACGTTAAATGCCGAAAGCTTATTTTACTACTTTTTCGGACTAGTGAAATGGACTCTTAAAATACTTGCACATATTTCTGGGACACCCTGTTTAATATTATGTGTAGCAAAATGGAGAATTTTACTATATTAAAACCTATCTCAAATATTTTGTAGGTGATTTTTTTAATAACTAGAATTACTGTACCATTCTATAAAATTGAAAACACTCATGAGCATTAGATGTAGTAATTTTTGGAGTTAAATATATCTCTTACATCACTTAGCAAAACCGTTCAAATCAATCAAATGTGCATTCTTATACTGTAAAGGTTATAAGGTTATTCTGGTATATTGTAGCTAATGATCTCACCAATAACATTAGACGTCATTGGATCTCACCCTTAACCGCAGAAAAGTGATTTTTTTTAAAATACTGTTTGGTGTCTAGACAAAATGGAAGTTAAATTAATGAATCGCATTTTGCGATATATTATTGTAAATAATTAGCCGGTATACATAAGTTTATTGTGTAGAAACGCAGATGTTTTTACAATGTCATTCTTAAAAGGAGAAGGTACTTCGATACTCTATTCACATTCCTTAATGATTCAGGACGATGATATTTGAAGAAAAATATCTTATAAAGTTCCATTTTCCTATATATTTAATTAAATAAAAGAATTTTATATCACAATTAATTTCAATATTGATTGGTATTTTTGTTTATTAGCATCATAATTATATGATAAATAATATTGACTTTTTCAGTAGCTATTTACAACTTTTTATATATAACTTCGATAGAACAAAACAGTTAATTGAGAATAACCTCATGCCATGTGAGAATCCGATATTTTGCATTGTCCGCATATCTAGACCTTTAAATGTTCCAAATAC
This sequence comes from Sitophilus oryzae, assembly GCF_002938485.1. Lineage (NCBI taxonomy): Eukaryota > Metazoa > Arthropoda > Insecta > Coleoptera > Curculionidae > Sitophilus > Sitophilus oryzae. The sequence goes on from NW_022146029.1 coordinate 1,193,166, forward strand.
AGAACACAAAACTATATTTAAATTAGGTACTTTTGGCTAATCAAAACAGCAACATATCAAAACAGCAACGATACTGAGTAGATTGAAACAATGAAAACTATTAAATAAATAACAAAAGAATCTAAAGATGTAAAAAGAAAAATATAGAAACTATTTTAGTTGTCCTACGAATTTTTGATGCAGGAAAGATTTACTAAATTTTTTCCTTCAAATTTTCGGTTAATTATAAGCTTCTTACTTAAATATTATGTTCTAATTTTTGGGAAATTATTTTATTACAGATATTTTTATCAATATAAATCTTAATTTTGTTGTTTGAACAGAAAAAAATCTAGCATAAACTAATTAGTAATCATATTCAATTCGTCAAAAAGAATAACAACGACATGCATGTTTTCACATGCGACGGATCGTCCGCGACGGACCGTCCGTCGTGTTTTTTCAAGATAGCCGTCGGACGGAGCATACGCATACGCCTGTGAAATTGTTCATATAAACTCATGGTACTTGCTCGAAGTCGCGGACGCTCCGTCGCGGACGGTCCGTTATTTTGTTAAGAAAAGTGTTTTTCAGTAAAATTGTGGACATTTTTCTATCCGCAATCAAGTGTGGCTTTTAGATAAACTATAATATAATGAAAATATAGTGAAATTATTACTTTATAGGACCGAAATAAAGAAACATTCAACGTTGAAATTATTTTCCGTATTTCTGAAAAACGGTAAGAGACCGCCAGAAAAAAAGTTCAGATTCGTAATCTACGACCTCAAAATAGGGTGTATACCCATTATGGTGAAAATCGGACGATTTCCAGTTTTCCCAATAATTACCAAACCTTCTAATATTTTGAATCTAATATATTGAACTCTAAATAATTTCTTTCTTTTATACTTTTTTCTTTATTACAATTGGAGGTTTGGTGGTACCTTGGTGGTACAACAGCAAAATAAAACACTAGTTCACCACAATACACCAAAACACTTTACTAATACTGGTCGCAGTTTTAATCATTTGCTGTTGATGCTAACATGGTAAACGAAACGCGCATTCAGTGTTGGAAGTAAAGTATTTTGATTAACTCTGTTTTTTACATGTTTAAAAGACATTTTTGTAATTTGCCTTTATGACATCAAAAGGTTTTAATTATAATATGAGGCATGCTGAATTTATTCCACATATTTTTTTCACCAAATCCATAAAATTTTCTCTTTTGTTGCAAGATTTAAATTCATGATGTATGTTTAAAACATAACCTTTGATTTGAGTTATGTGAATTCTATTAGATCTAATTGTTAATCGAAAATGTACGAAACAAAATCTAAACACAGCTATCGCGATCGAATGTAATGCATGAATCACCGGCTGTTTTTCACTTTTCTCTTTCCAACGCTTGTAATGTCTGTGGGTATTTGGGTGATTCTGTTCTAATTGTTAAAATTTCGATCTTTTTTTTTTCATTTCTACTTATAATCTAATTAACCCTATTTTTTCATCCATAATATAATTAATAATTGTATTTTCTAATGAAAATAAAAGCACAACGGAATTTTACTTTTTCTATAACGTATCGAGAATTAGAATCAAGTATTAGAATGTTTTTGGTAATGAATTTGAAAATATTCAATTAACGTAAAATTTAAACTACTCATAACTTCAGAAATTAATTATGATTAAAAGAACTAATAGATATTTCAAAATGTATTTCTTTTTTAATTTATATTTTAGCAAAAAATGGCCGCTGAAACAGAAACCTAAAAAATAAAAATTTATTTTCGTAAAATGTCACTACCTGAGAATTCAACGGAAACCAGCTTCTAATAAAAACTTCTAAATTCTGAATCAGTGGAATTAATTAGTTAATTGTTGTGAATTAATTGTTTCAATTAGCTTAGATATTTCTTCCTCTAATTTCCATGTAAGCATTCAGAACATCAAAATGAGTGTAGTAATTTTCAATTAGTATAGAAAAAGGTAGCAAACATTTATCTTTTACTTCATAATCATAATACCAAAGAATATACCTAGCTAGAAAAACAATGGACTCTGCCATACTGAAAAATGGTCCTACAGAAGTGGCGCCATCTATTGAGTAGGGCTTGTTTTAAATGGACCGAAGCGCGGGCTTTTTAAATGAGCGTATTTATTGAATTTTACTCTAAAATAATTACATTTGATTATTAAATCTTATTTTTACACAAATTCAACAATACTAATAACAAGTATCGTTGTGATGTGTAAAAAAATAAGATTTAACAGTATAATTTATACAATTATTAAATAAAATTAAAGCCAAACATGTATGGTGTAATCGTTTATTATAATAAAACGAGACTAACGTAATACGCCCAAAGTTTTGTAAATGGAGTAAATATAAATAGGTACTTAAATGATGGCAAAAATAAAACACTTACATTATATTTTTAGGGCCACAAACAAAAGGAATTGTCTAATTAAAACACATATAACAGATTATAGCTGATAATAGTTTGAAAAACGGTTTGATAATCATTTGATAATATTATGAATGGCGCTATGACAACGACAATATTTTTTGAGAATTTGACAATAGTATGACAATGGCCGTTGTAAACTATGGAAACTACAAAAAAATTCTGTTTTAACGCCATCTGGCAATAACTAGTAGCAACTTCTTAACCTAAAAATTAATTGTACTCCCACCTAGCGCCTGAGGGTGGAACTATTTTATTTGAAATTTCCGTGGAAACGGTGGAACCGCTTTTGCTATTTCACTTTCCCGCCCCTGCATAATACTTCATAATTTGCGAGTAATGTCATGATGTCATTTTGGCATTTTATTCTCATCTGTCAAATAGAAATTGTGGTTAGGAATCAAATACCTATTTATTGTTTTATAAGCTAGTTTTTAGGCTTCATCTAAGTATGGATATAACTGACAACCGCAAGCTGTTGCTAGGATATTTTAAAAATTATAAGTAATAATTTTTAACACGTTCAGAACTTATTTATAACCTTTTATTAGTTGGTTTTCTTTGATACCTTGATGTCAGTATTTAAGAAAATAAGCTCCATGATATTTTCTTCTATATGTATATCTGTAATCCAGTTGAAGTTTTTACTGTGGCAGCACATTTTTACAAGCCACCGACTAAAAAGGAAGCAAAACTTGGCAGCTATTTGCTTCTGGTTCAACAACAAAACTTCGATGAAAATTTCGACGTACCTATTGATGAAAGTGTCATTTTCACATCTATAGGACTACGAAACTAAAATATACCTATAACCTCTAATGATGGAAACGCTAATTTCCAGGATATGTTCGGATCTTCTTAAAAGGTTTTCACAAGTTGAAAACTTATTTATTACTTTCAATTAGTAGGTTTACTTCGATATATTAATATTTTCAGTGTAAATGTAATTTAGGGCAGAGCATTTTCAGTGTAGATCTGAGGCATTTTTGTCAGCAATCGATACTAAACAATATTTCTATACCATCGATAGCTGCAAAGAAGAGGGCTTGGTGGCTACTGGTTAGACAGCAAAACTTTCAGTCTTGATATTTAAGGGGATTATTACAAGTTTTCAATCCACTCGGCAAGATATACACAAAAATTAATGAAAAAAAGTCGTGAGAATTTTACTGATATGAAAATTATATTAATATATTGATAATAATAGTTATTTTTATACAAGACTTAATTTAGACAAGAATTAATTCTTCAAGACAAGAATTAATTTCGGCAGACGATAATGCAATTTTATCGTCGTGTATAAAACAATATTTTTTTCCATAGCGAGTTACGGTTTAAAAAATGTTCAGAAATTATTATTTCAAGGAATTTATTACGAGTAGAAAAAATATTGTGCTGGGTTGGCGTTCTATGTAATTTGACAAATAAATAAAGCTGTCTCTTTGGTTGTCAGTTTTGAGTTAATATTTTTTAATTCTCCTTCGTGTCGATTGCTGATTGAATTGGAGCCAGAAATGGTTCAAAACGAAATAAGTAAATTACCAACAGAAATTCAGGCTGAGGCGACAAACGCCATATCCAAACTACTTCCATTTAAACCCCGAATATCTTATGAAAAGGAATACAAAAATTTTCAAAAATGGAAGAAGCAATTAAAAAACGTACGAGAAGAAATAAAGTTTTTAACCTATCCTCGCTGTTAAAGTATCATTTAATCTACCCTTGCGGTTAAAGTACTATTTTATCTACTATTTTTGATAGACGTAAGGCAATTTTAACAGTTGCTATGGAAAAAAAGACATAAAAATTACACTTGGAACAGAATCGCCCATAAATATGCAAAGGAAGCCGGCTCGGCCGCGGCCGCCTTTCGGATCTCGATCGAGCGCGAGTAGTCGTTCGGTGCCGCGACGCGTTCCGCGAAATTGCCGCTCCGTCATCCCCAATTCCGCGGAAATCCGCGCTATTTCCACGTACGGGCGCCCGCCGCTCGCCCGCCATTGGCCACCTGTTGCACGTCGCCGAGCGCCGAGTCCCCGCCTCTACGCGGCCCGTGCGTCGGCCGTGGCCCGCTAATTCCTTCGGCTGTTGCGGTCTAACCGGCAGCAAATAGCGGCCGAGCTCTTTTCTTTGCATCTATGGGTAGTAAAGAGGCATACCCCATTGTAAGGGGTAGATGGGGAAGTGGAAACCGGCCAGGGAAATAACAGGCAACCGGTCCAAATCAACAAAAATAAAACGACTGTTAACTAACGTTTGTTATTGTTGTTACAAGATAAATAGCACTCGTTCAAAGTATTCTTTAACAGTCTATTACGCGGTACTGTTCGGGTCGGGTAAAGCAGGTGCGTGGCCGAAGAAATTACATATTATATTTCAGAAATCTGCCCAAGGCTTAGCCCGATCCTGTCGTGTTAAGCTCCATCCAAAATTCCAAACACACGTGCTCTGATTAAGGCTTTATTAAGGTTTGCATAGCTTCGGCATTTGCCATAAAATAGCGAGCAATTTGTTACAAAACCATATAAATTATATAACACTATAATCACAAAACTTCAATCTATTTCCGTATTGTAACGGAATTTTAAATTATTTCTTTATTTTCGAGAAAATTTAGTCCAAACATAAGGAATATTTTGTTGATGTTTGACCATCAAAATCTTAAAAATAAAGAAGTTGTCTGAAAATGTACTACAATACGGATATAGTATAATCATTTATCTTTAATTTCTTTTTTCATTTGTGTCAAAATACCTAACCAGTTTTACATAAAACGTTAAATGCCGAACGTTTATTTCCCTACTTTTTCGGACTAGTGAAATGGACTCTCAAGCCTGTCCAGTTGTTTGCATAACCAATGGTTAATTTCCTAAGTCTTTGTGGTCTAGCTAATTTATTGAAGGGTAATATTCGCTGGGAAATATTCTGTAAACTTTTGTTAGAAATTCCCTTATTCCTAACTTCATATTTTTTTTTGGATCAAAAAGGGCGAAATCTGCATATAAATCAACATTTTCATAAAAATCTTTTATGAATTGGAAGCCTAAATTGTCAATAGCGCGAACAAGAACTTCATCTTTAGCATTTTCACTAGGCATCTTTTTCACAGTTCTGGGTTTCTTGTCCGATAGTCAAGCAGCATTAAAAGCGATCAATTCAGTAACTGTCAAGTCGAAGTTGGTCAAAGAGAAGCTGAACAAATTAGGTAATAATAATAAATTCTTCCTACTCTGCCTCTGGATGCCAGTCCACCAAGGGATAGAAGGCAATGAAAAAGCAAACGATCTAGCTAGAAAAGGAACGATCAATCCACAGAACTGTTCTGCTTCCCAACAACACCAGAACTGTTCTGCTTCCCAAGTGAAAACCAACTTAGCGGAACTGAAGAATCCAGATGAAGTGTTCTAGGTTCTTAAGTTCCGCAGATATGGAAACCTCCAACGGTTTAAAAACTTGAAGAAATTTGACAATCAAGAATTTTTCTTGATTAAATAAAGAATAATCTTCAGATTGTGACGGGGTTTTTAAGAAGACACTGTCTTCTCAACGAATACATCAGTGTATTGATGCTAAGAAACAACGTCGAATGCAAATTCTGTGGGAAAATAGGGAAACACCAGAACAGCTCATCACTGAGGGCGTCGAGATGACAATCATTCATGCAACTTTGATATCGGAAGTGGAGAAATAACCTCTACAAAACCGTCTCAGATCCTGGCTATTGTAAAAGCTCTGAGACTTCTGGATGGTTATTTGCCCGTTGCGGTAATAGATATTTGACTAAATGGTGTTTTTGTTTCATAGCAACTAACGACTATCTTGACGCAAATGATTTGTCAGTTATGCATTCACTAAGAATCTTACGTAACTTTAATTAGAATCTTAACCATGTAATTTTCGTTAATCCAATCTTTTTTTGAGCTCTAATAGGGACCAGCCCATCGGCGCATCGGCCCACCGGGAATTTTCCCGATTTTCCATATTGCCCATTCACCCCTGCTCATTGCTGATGACTGTCAAAAATGTGCTGCCACATCAAAAAACTCAGCTGGATAGCAGATATACGCTGAAAAGATCATGGTGTTTGTTTAGTCAAAAATAACATCGAAGATATGATCCAAAAAAAAACCGCGGTCAATTGGCTTGGTAATGAACATCAATGCCATTCACCATATAATTTTACATATAAAATGACAGCGATCTTCATTTCATAGCCATCGCTGACGCAGTTTTTTTCATACGAAGAGTTCCCCTTTGCATCTATGATACAGAAAATTCTCTGGTTTGCAGATATACACTGAGCAGTTCATGGTACTTTTTCATCAACCACTAAAATGACAACATCAAAGCGAACATAAATAACTAAAAGTATTAAATAATTTCTTAGCTTGTGAATATTACTTATTATTACCCACTGCTCAAATAGGAGGCTAAAGTACAGCTAATTTGAGTATCCAAGACCTCTCAATCATAAATAGCAGTACATGAATCATAGTTGTAATCCGATATATTTGATTTTTAATATTTTTGTTTCCAATTTTCTAACTGACAAGGTACCAGGCACGAGAATAGATGATAATCCGTGTATCGGAGATGTCTTTAATTTTCTGCATTATTTTCAATTTTCCAACAACTGACCTTGTACCAGGCACGAGAGTAGATGATATCCGGTGCCCCCCAATGACTGTCACTGTTAACACACGTGAATTATCTAATATATGCACTGATAAAGTTAATTACTAATTACGTTAATACAATAATAATATTTATATGCAACAATCATATTTTTTTAATAACACTTCTCTTGAATTAGAATATAGACATAATTACTCATCATATTCTCTGTTGTTTTTTCAAAACTAAATGATAATAGAAAGTACTGAAAATAGATTTAGATAAAGAGATACATAACATTTTTTATGTGTTCTTCATAATTCCATTTTGGCCATATAGTTTAATTTCACAAATTTGTAGCTGGAATACACTTTAATAGAATTTTATTTTTACAATTCATATGTCGTATATCCAGAAAAGAGTGTTTCATTGCTATCATCATTATCACCATTTTCAGTTTATTCGACCATTTCAAATTAGGGTGCTTTCTCACATACTCTCTTTGTAGTTGGGCCAATTGTTGTCTATTGTTGGCTATGCCGGCCCAAGTTATCCCTGCTAATCCTAATATCATAGTCCCATCTCAGGTTCGGTCTCCTTCTAGGTTTCTTAATTCCTCGTGGGTATCATGCTGTGATTTTTCTGGTCCATCTGTTGTCCGTTCTTCTTGCCAGGTGTCCTGCCCATTGCCATTTGAGGGATTGCCACTCTGTGGATGACATCTATTATCTGGGTCTTTTGTCGTGTCCACTCTATTCTTTTGCGGTCTCTCTTGGTTATGCCCATCATATTTCGTTCCATTGAGCGTTGTGCGACCTACAGTTTCCTTATGATGTCCGTTTTAAGTGTCCAAATTTCGCATGCATATGTCATGACTGGTAGTACACATTGGTGGAATGTTTTCTTCTTTAGATAGAGTGGCATGCTAGATTTGAATATCATTGAATTTCTTCCATAAGTACTCCATGCTAACTTAATCTTCTCTTTATTTCTGGCAGTAGGGAGAAATATTCTTCTACTATTTCCAGTGTTGTATTATTTATTAGAATGCCTTTTCTTTTTACCAGTTTTATATTACTTTAGTTTTTGCGATATTCATTTACTAGTTTCATTACTATAGAGATTAAGGAAATCTCGAAACTGATGAAAAATTTCCCCCAATTATTTTACCTTTAACCAAAAAATAGGTACAATAGTTTATTTTGAAAAATGTCAGCATTTGTCAGTTTTCGTTTTGACGTGCAACGTAGGTAAGAAACTTTTGTTAATTTTGAATTTCTCGTTTGTTCTGCTTTGAATTTGTGTAGATATAGATGTAGATTCTATGGGAGGGGTGATAGAAAGCCAAATAATTGCTAGACGTGTGACGATATGGATGACTGTTTTAATAATGAAATATTTATTTTCTACCAGAACACAAATAAGCTGAGGAAGAGCAGAAGAAAGAGAAATTCGGGAAGATGAACTAAAGGTAGAATATGATAATTTCAAAATGTTAAAAAGTCAGTAATATCAACATTACATTTGTAGTTCTAAATAAAATAATAGAAGTAGTTTTAGTTTAGAAATTTACAGCTGGATACAACTAAAAATCGTCTGTACTTACTTATTTCTTGGATAGCTAACACTGACTAAAAGGCAGGATTTCATCCTTGTACACTGCTTGTATATATTGACTATTATTTTATCCATACAGAGTTGGACGGCTTTTTAACACCAATCAAAGTAAGTAGGTTAGCTGCCAACTTACTTGGATGATACTTGGACTTTTATCGTGAGGCGCGCGCAAAGGTACATATATATAAGTATATTTTTTATATGGCAGCATCCAAGTATACTTGGTCCAAGTAAACTTTGAACGTGTCAACCAGACTTAAATTAAATTTTTTCGAAAAAATTTGCGAATGCATTATGCAGTGTGTCCCAGAAATAAGTGCAAGTATTTGTACTTAATAGTAATCTACAAAATCTACAGTGAATAAAATTAATTTAAGTTTTTTTTGTAGAAATTTGAAGATGTGAACTTATAGCTTATGAAACATACAGAATGTGGATATCGTAGGAGGTGAGAACATCACTTTCTCTCGAAGCACTATAAACAAATTTCCGGAAACTGAGCAACCGGCACTCAAAAGTATTTCAATATTTTCCGGAAAATGTCAAGAAACAACATTTTTTTCACAAAAAAAATTAAGAGCGTGTTTCTGGGGTCGACCTAAAAGGTTTGCACTTATTTCTGAGACACCCTGTATAAAAGAATATACTTAATTCATTTTTTAACGACCATAAGATCAATTTGTAATAATTGTTTTGTTTAATTATAAAGAAACGATTTTTTGCTTATTAAGATACCGATTGTCCTCGGCAGAGTCGCCAACTGTTTAAACCCAATCAAGTAAGAGAAAAACTGGTCGGAAGAGCCCCGCAATTTGTCAGCGAGCAAATAATAAATCTATGGCCTCGTCTAAAACCCAATAAATATGTGGCCAACGACCACCGTTCGCCCGTAAACCATTGCGTTTTATGTTCCTCGTCTTGCGTATTTAATTATCTTGGCTTGGAGTCTGCGAGACGTGTCCACTACTTACGACCATTTAACTTTGAGTGTTAATGCTTCATAATTACTCTAATACCCGTCTATTTACCACATTTTTCTAGCATTTTTATAAAATCGGCCGCAGGTGCGCTAACAATCCCAACTATTCGGCCTGGCCGACTACTTGCCGGTCTTTTTTTTTAATTTAATTATGGTTTTTCTGCGCGCGTAGGTAAGGTAGAGCTCCGCGGCTGTAACGGTGTCTTTTTGCTTGCGGTAATTTTATTTTATAGCTACAAATTGCGATAAAAATGGAACACTAAACTGTGTTGGTTGTTTATGGACGACCAGTTGTAAAATGGTTTATCTTTTTTTTTTCGTCTTCTGTACTTATTGCGGATTTCAGTTTGTTAGCTTGTTCATAAATCTTCGTCGCAGTAACGAGACAAATGAGTTTCTTCATTATAATTACGATGAGAAATTTTCTTCGTTTGGTTTTCTTCGTTTCTAGTTGATCATGCTTATAATAAGACATTTGTATGGTAGCGAAATAAATGAAGTATTATCTAATCGTTTAAAAAATGATACCACATAAAAAAAAATAGAATGGCTACATAAAAGTATGTTAAAATACCATACGATCGAAAAAACGGCGCCAATGATGGCTGGGAAATGACAATAGATTTTGGCTAGGTCAAGCCCTAGACATCATTTCCTTGGCCCGTATTCTTCTTTATTTTTTAATATCGCTTACTGCCAGTTGGCCTTCGTTCAAAAAAACCTTCATCTCGGTAGCTTTGAACGACTTTAAAGTTTTATTATTTGATCAAATTATAGAACAATTTATACTACTTATTAGTGTATTCTTACAAGTCTTTAAGAAATAATTTATCTATGAGAATACATGACAAGACAAAATTATGAACAAATTTTCAATACAGTAAAATACTTTTTTGTAGTTCCAAAGCTCCAAATCTAAATTTTATCATTAATAGCTGCATTTTTCCTCTAATATGTCAACATATTTCAACAGTGATACATTTCTAAAAAGAAAAGGCGTCCAGTTGCCTTCATAATGAAGATCGATTTCATTACCATCATCATCATTTTCAGCTTATTCAACCATTTCCAATTATGGTGTAGCTTTCCTCACATCTCTCGTTGTAGATGGGCCCATTGTTGTCTATTGTTGGCTATCCCTGGTAATTTCCTAATATCATGTTCCCATCTCAGGTTTGGTCATCCTCTAGGTCTCTTACCTGGAGTCTTTTGTCGTATCCACTGGGTCTTTTGTCGTATCCACTCTATTCTTTTACGATCTCTCTTGGTTATTCCCAGCATATTTCGTTTCACTGAACGTTGTGCGCTCTGTAGTTTCCTTATGATGTCCGTTTTAAGTATCCAGGTTTCGCATGCATAGGTCATGACTGGTAGTACACATTGGTCGAATGTTTTCTTCTTTATATAGAGTGACATTTTCGATTTGAATATGATTGAGTTTCTTCAATAAGTACTGCATGCTAAGTTAATTCTTCTGTTGATTTCAGCTAGTAGAGATCCCGAGCTGTGTATTAGTTGTCCCAAATATATATATATATATATATATATATATATATATATATATATATATATATATATATATATATATATATATATATATATATATATATATATATATATATATATATATATATATTTATATTTCTACCATTAGTTTGTTGTACATTACTTTAGTTTTTGCTAAATTCATTTTGAGACCCACTTTATTGCTGGCTGTAGCATTTCCAAACCATCTCTGATGCCGTTTTTTTCGACCGTATGGTGTGATGGTAGAGATGTTTAATACTCGTTTGAAAAGTTTCATTTTAATTCTTTTTAGTTAACGTCAAATTTAAATCAGAGCAGTGGGATAAAATCACGGGTATGTTATCATTACATGCAATCTATAGGTTGTTTTAAATTAATGGTGATGACAAGTTCTAACTCGATGAGAATCAAGACGAAGAAAAACTATACCCACGGTAGCACTCACCAACAACAATTTCGTATTTTATCTCCGACGTAATATCTTTAAAGAGGAGACCAGAACAAAAAAAAAACGACAACGATGACGGACGAAGAAACAGAAACGAAAAATAAAACATTAAAAACGGCGGCCGAGTTTAAAATCGAGTGTCGCCGACACAGGTTGTCTTATTTGACGACGCATAACGAAACATGCTGTTTAAATATATATACGTATATAAGATCGTATGTGGACGTTATACACAAAGCGACGGACCCGTGAGAAACTATCTTTTTCGTTTTTTATTGCTTTCATAACTTGACCCCGCCGGTCGCCTTCGTCGTCGCTGCTCGGGGACTTTTCGAAAAAATAACGAAGAGGAAAAATAATTGCTAAAAATAGTTGAAATTTTTCGTGACCGCGACCGGGCCTCAAGTGACAAAAATGCGGTAAATTGTTGGAAGTGTCAAAAGCGACGAAATTTGATATTTATTTATTTTTTGGTTTCTACCTTGAGGCAACTGGAGGTGGGAATGCTCTTACAGGGTATGATCACGAACGCTTATGATCAAGGGATAAAAATAACTAAAAAAGTTGGTATAAATGTATGTCCTAAAATGCTTAGTTTCGGAGATACAGGGTGTAGAAGTTTCATTTTTATCTCGATTTTTTCTAAATAATTTCTGAGTTTTTGGGCATGAGAATTTGATTTTGATGTCAATATGGCTCCTACTGGTTGAGGGCGCCACCTAAATATTTTTTAACTGGTTTGAAAAGTAATAACTTTTCGTCCGGACGTGTATAAAACTACTGAGTAAAAAAATATACATTTAAGCCGTTTTTTACGTAAAAAAGTTCTCTTAGTAAAAATCGCTACGATTAATGGTTCTCGAGATATTTGGAATCGAAATTATCAGTACCTGGCATCTTTGACATAAATTAAACATGTTGACTAAATAGTTATTCGATTGAAATCATAAATCTTAAACAAATTTTGTATCAAAAGTTCAACAGAAACTGTTTTATCATCATGTTTTCGAAGAAAAATTTATGATTAATTTAAAAAAATAAAAAGTTCCCAAATTTATCATTTCAGTCAAATAACTATCTATTCAACATGCTTATTTTTTGTCAATAATGACACGTATGGACTATTTTCAGTCTAAATATCTTGAGAACAGTAGTTGTTCGTAGCGATTTTTGCAAAGACACATTTTTTACAAAAATCAGGGAAATGTATATTTTTTCACCCAGTAGTTTTATACAGGTACGGACGAAAATGTATTACTCTTCAAAACAGTTAAAACACATGTAGGTGGCGCCCCCAACAAACAGGAGACATACTGACATCAAAATGAAATTTCTCATATCATAAAACTTCCAGACACCAATTTTCATCCAAATATTGACTTTACCTACTTCAGAAATTATTTGGAAAAAATCGAAATAAAAATGAAACTTCTACACCCTGTCTTCGAAACTAAGCAATTTAGGACATACATTTATACCAACTTTTTTACTTATTTTTATTTGCAGAATATGCTGCCTAAGTTTCAGGAATACAGTTCGGACCACCCTGTATAATATCCATATGATTTCCATAATAATGTAAGATTAATCAAAAATAGTTGAGGACTAAATGGATGTAATTTTAAGGTTTTCAAATTTAATTACTGAATAGGTGTATTAAAAATATACCTAGGGAGGTGCTCGTAATTAATTTTGAAATATATGGCCTTATTAAGATATAATTACTAACTATTTTTATTAATTTTTTTTTCAAACGTCAAAAAAGTATTAATTTTTGGGACGTTATTGACAATATAAAAAAGTAATTTTAACGCCTAGGGATAATAGTAAAGGACTTTTAGGCCTAAGCACAAAAGTACGAAGATACATTATTAAACTGATATAAAGTATCAAATTTGACGAGCGTAACCATAGTTCCTCTCTATATAATCTCTGTTATAACAACACGGTATTATTTTTATTTTTTTTTATATTATTTGGAACGTTTAAAATTGTTTAAAAAAATATTTGTGACGTTTGAAAAAAAATAACATGTTGTATTCGAAGTAAAAATGACTTTTTGTGCCTCGGCTATAATATCGGTCTGTAGCATAGCCCTGTTATATTTCCTTACAATTTTAAAATGATATTAATTGTAAATGCACTCTTCATTTTGAAAACCCTGGTTTAATTCTTTATAAGACTCTACTGCACACATAGTTTGAAATATTTTTGAAACGTTGAGCTTTAGAGTATCTTAAGTATATCTACATGAATGATTCGTTGCTCATTGATGAAACTTTCTGATTACGTAACTTTATTTTACTTTCTGAAAACTGTGGTTTTCATTATTCAGTGTTGTTAAACATGTAGGCAGTATGTTAATTACCATTTATTTCGCAATCCTACAAATCTAATTTTGATCTTTGCACTATTCTTCTCGAAAGTTTACAAATTTCATCAAAAGTATGACCACAACATAGCTTATTTCTTATCTAAGATTTAAATATGCAAAATATCTTTCAAATATTCAGAAAGTTCTCAATTTATTGGAAAATTTGTTTTTATAATTTCAATATTATATCACAATCTTATAAGACTGAGTTTGGTCTTTTTTAAATATTTCTCAAATTTAAAAAAAAACATTATTATTTTATTTATTATAAAGTCTTTGATAAAGTTGTACATTATGAAACTGTAGAACTATAGATGTTTAATATTATACCATGGCTTGTTATTGCTTTTTATCAATATTTTTGGGCCAACAAAATTTTACTTAATATGATTTATATATACTATACTTTCTGTATATTTTCGTAAGATTTTTTCGCTAAATTCCATTCCGTAGCCATACTAGAAACATCAGCAGACGATTTAAACTCAGTCTAATCATCTGTTGATGATGCTAACATGGTTGGCGAAACGCCCGTTCAGTGCAAAAGTAATGTGTTTTGGTGTATTGTGGTAAATTAGTGCTTTATTTTGCTAGTTTTGAACGCAAGAAGTGTATTTACTTTTTTTTGGGGATTCAATTTAATTATTATTCTTTATACATTACATTCTCTGTAAAATTTGATTCTGGGAAAACCGGAAATAATTATTCAAAAATTATTCGTAACAAAAGTCAATCGACACTATATTTCTAAAAGACGAATATTTTTTTTATTTACAAAAAAAACAGCTGATAAGAAATTATTAGTATATATACTGAACCAAAAATTAGTATAAAACAGTCCCAATCAATAATTTGTATCAATAACAACAATTAAACAATATATATAATCAAGTTAATATGCACTATTAAAATATAAGTTTATTGCAAAAGTTCACGGAGGTCAAGCGAAAAGAAAATTAAGACGAAAATCGTAAAACCAAGTCAATTTAAGAAATAACTCATATACAGTGTGACAGCAGAAACAGGAATATGGAAAATAGTTCCATCTGTCAAAAGAAATGTAATGTGTCAATTCATATTTTTCCTCTCAAATATTCTCTATTGTTATATTTATACATTCTTATTTTGGTTAGATGCCCAATTATACTAACGTTTACCTTCTTGTACTTACAGATCTTCAAAGTGTCATCGTCTTCAGCACCTACCTGTCACTTTTAACGTTGCCCAGTTTGAACGCCCAGCCCATCAGAATGGAAAACAAATTGGAACGATGGATGAATCCTTGCGATAGGCCGGAACTAATTCAACCTACCGGCAGCCCTCCAGAGGAATTGGACACTTCGATGATGGGAAGCGTATCGCAAGCGGCGAGCACTGCCCTAACTGTAGCCAAAGATCAGTTCCAGAGTCGCCTTAGCGAGTCAGCTGTCAGAGTAAGTAATATGTGGTAATACATTGTCTAAGTCTACTAATAATCTGACATTAGATAATTATTAGCATTTTCTTTTGCTCCTAAATCATATTTTATTTTGATTTAAATCCTTATCATTTAGTAACGCCACTATTCACTTTGACATTAATCAACCAATTGACGTCCGGTTGAAATAGGTTATTACAATAATAGTTAATAAACTTGAAATATTATGCTGGATACATCTTATCTTATTGCCGGAATTGTTGACCTACAGTAATATCTCTGGCAATGACCGTGGCACAACAGTGAAATCAAGGCCAACGAGCTGTTATGATATCGTTATTGATGAAATCGTCATAACACAGTAGTGCGATAGTGTTTTGAATATTACGTATGATATCGATACTAGGAAGTAACTTCTTTAATATACAGTGATATCATTTTATTTTGTTCTACTTTTAACAGGCTTTAACTTGTAGTTTTTGATTGAAATTTCATAAAGAATCTACATATGTGTTCATCTGTTTATTGCTTTCAACTTATACTTAAAAATTATGCGATGTGGCGTTTTTCCATAAGTGTAGGCCAAATCTCATTCAAATGGGAATATCGGTTCATAAGATATCTTAAAAAATGTGTTTATTTTTGTAAAGCTTGATACCCTCTAACGACAAACGAAGCACTTTTGTACTTTTGTATAGAGGTAAATCCCATTAACAAAACTATATAACCTATAATGAATAACTTTCACATATTTATGATAGAGAATACCATTCATATTTGATAAAATGTTTTGAAATTCTAGGGGTAATTCTCTTGAGATTCTACAGGGTAAGTCTTAAATAAGTGCAAATATTTTTAGGTGTGAATGTGAATGTGTGAAAATGTATATTGGAGTATACTCCAGAATATAAAAAACTCTACGTTTTTTTTTCGTGAACAAAATTTTTAAAAATTTGGAATTTTTTGAAAAAATGTTTCGAAATGTTTTTGACTTTTTAGTTAAAAAAACATAACTTCTTGATAATATGACAACATAGGTAGTAGATTAAATTTACAAGAAAGAAAATCCAGAAAAGATCCAGCGGTTCTCAAAATTTAAGCAAAAAATATATTTTTTTTTTGAAAATTTTCAAAATAATATAACTCCGTTATTTTGGACTTAGTTGAAAAATGGTAGAGAAAATATGTTTCTTTTATCGAGATCTACCAGCCCTGAAAGTATTTGCACTTATTTAAGACTCACCCAGTATAATTTGGATTTTAATGAAAAAAAAATAGCTACAATTTAAAGCCTCAAAAATGTTGGACAAAAAATGCAAACACTGTATATGACGTTTCAAAATAATATTAGTATACCTAATTGATTAAAAAAAGGGTTTGCTGTCAATTAAAGGCGTTTTGATATACAAAAAGTTAGTTAAAATATATTCATAATTTGACTTGGAAAGAGCAAGTTAATTTTGAACATATTGACATTTCATGTATGTAAACACGATACCTACTATTTTATATTTCTTCTTAAAAATGTATCGATTTTAAAAGTTAGTTGTTTTGTATTATTCCATAACTTTTTTAAAATGTTCCAATTGTGAATCAAATTTTAATGTAACTCAAACTTAACTCGTTACTTAAATTACCTATAACTCTCCATACAATTAGATTATTAATACAGCTTTAAGCTTCCATTAATATTCAACTAAAATAATAATTTTTCAATTCATCTAGTAATTTTTTAGAGACACTAATAACTAATGAGCAAAACTCACCTTCTTAACAGCACTTAAGGGACATAAAGGGCCATTATTACTGCTTTTCCGTTCAAAATATTCTAATAAAGTTACGATGAATTTTTTTTACGGTTATTAAGCTATCTTGTATACACTTCGCACTTAAAGAGGTTCTAAAAAGGACAATATTCAACTGTAAGGTCTGCTAGTAAACATTTGTAAGCTTAAAGTATCACAGCACTATTTATTTGAACCAAAAACTCGTAATACAAAACTAAAGTGTCAAAACGAATGATAATGTCAGAAAATAAAAAAATAAATGTGGCAAATTGTCATTTTTACAGTAGAGCTACCTAACCTAACCTGAATTCCCAGCGCGAAATTTAAATTCCAGTTAATCACTCCGGCGCCAAATATTTCTATTGTTGGCAACAATGAATTTAAAAATCGCGCCCCCGATTACGTAACTAAAAGTTTAATTGGATATCAAATATATATTAATACATTACATAATCCTTTTTTAGTAGAGCCTTAATCAGTTCCATTATAAATGGCACCAAAACACGTTTTTTTACCAATGCATTTTAAAGAAAGTTTTAAACGAAGAGCATTTAAAATTCCCGCTCTTTTCCTAAGGTCGCAGCAGTAGACAGGAAGGATGTTATTCGCGCCATTCGTTAAACAGGATCTCGAAATGTTAAAATGACTATATGAGCGTAAATCGTGAGAGAATTTAAATTGTTTTCTATCGAATGAATACCAATGAACCGTCGAGATGAAGGTGCTGTGGAGTTAAATTTTTCGGTTACGCACAATCGTCATAGGTCTATTGTTTCCGAATAGTCAATCGTTGTTTGAAACTAACAGTTGGTGAGATAATAGACTCTTTGGATGATTATTTAGCGGATATTAATACATACCTTGAGACGTACAGCCATAAAGTTATAAGAAGGCTTCCTGAAGATGTAAAAAAGTGACTGTATTTCTTGCCCTCCAAGTTAAGGATTTTTCCATTGAGTTTTTAATGAACTCCTCCATTGTTTGTTATATTCTTCGATGAGCTCTATTGTAAATTCAATATCTACAAAACCAGTTCAATTACAGCTTGCTCTACAAAGATATATGTTTTTAAATTTCAAAATATCAACAAAATTTTAGACAGTTAGGGAAATTGTACTGTCTATCTTAGTAATTTTCAAACGGTAGTTTATTCATCTTATTTGAAATCATTTTAAAAAGTTTCTATTAAACAAATTACAGTTTGAAATATTTATTAAACATAGGATTAGTAATACAATATCAGGAAATCAAGAAGGCGTCTGTTAATAAATACTGAATGGCATTGAGTTTATCGAACGTGTATTCAAATTAGTTATTCAAAAGTAAGCAGCACCAGTTTTTCTGTTGTATATGTAATCAATTTGTTTTATTTTATATTATATTTAAATGGGTTGTAAATCCATTGGGGCTGGTTCTGGTGTTTTATTTAGTTTAAGAAAATAAGAAGAGTAATATTTAGGTAAATTAAAAGTTAATTGAGATACTAACAAAAAGAATTATTGCGGATGTTCGCCTACCTTATTTCCAAGTCAGCTCCTTGCACGTTTTTGCACTTTTTCGTGGATAAAAAGTCTATTTAATTTCTTCGGATATCGCGATACAGAAAATGACCAGTTGAGTCTGCGGCGGACTATATCGAAGTCACACTCGGAGTCGTAGTTTCCTGCCCGAGGCGCAATGGCGTAGCGGGCGAACATTTATTATGAACAAAAAAATTATGCGCGAAATTAAATTTATAAAATGAATAGTAATAAAATACCGAACATATACTGCCCCCCATTTTTGTTAAATGAAAATTTAACAATAATAAAAAAAAATTAAAAATGAGGTAAATTATGAAAATTATATGTAGAGTATTAATGAAAACGGAATGAAAATTTATAGAAAAAAAATGAGAGAAAAAAAATATATACAAAATTAAATTATATTTAATTTAAGAAATGTTATTTATTTGGTAAAAGACATAATTTGACAAGTGGCCGTACATAGAGCCCTTGAGATGTCTGTACTTCAGCAACCCGTACTATATTATCCTTTCCAGGGAATACCTTTCTCACGCGACCTATTTTCCATGTTATGGGTGGAGCGTTTTCATTTTTAATTAGAACTAAACTGCCTGGACTAAGCGACTGGCCTGGCATGAGCCATTTTGATCGCTGTTGAAGCGTGTTTAAATATTCTCGGTGCCATCGCACCCAAAAATCTCGATGGAGGCGTAAAAGTAACTGATATCTATCAAGCCTATTTAATTTAATATGAGATAAATCAGGATCAGGTATACAAGAAAGCGGTTCTAGCGTTAAAAAGTGACCTGGAGTGAGGACTGTGTAATCATTCGGATCAGAACTTTGCGGACAAAGCGGGCGTGAATTTAATAAAGATTCAATTTGTATTAATAAAGTATTCATTTCTTCATATGTTAAACATTGTGACCCAATTACACGGGAAAAATGTGTTTTAACAGATTTTATTCCAGCCTCGTATAAACCTCCAAAATGAGACGCGGATGGCGGGTTAAAACTCCATTTAATGTTTTCTTTACCAGCGGATTCTTGAAATATTTTTCTTAAATACTTATTAGCTCCGGAAAAGTTAGTACCATTATCTGAGATTATTTCACTGCATCTGCCTCTACGAGCTATGAATCTACGCAATGCACATAAAAAATTATCGGTAGATAAATCAGATGCCAGCTCAATATGAATGGCCTTGGTTGTAAAACATACGAAAATACATATATAACTTTTAACTAACTTAGCGTTGCGAAGTTTACTTGTCTTAATTAAAAACGGACCTCCAAAATCAATTCCTACAATAGAAAAAGGTTTAACTTGCGAAATTCTTGTAGCCGGTAGATTACCCATAAGAGGTTGAAGAGATGAGGGATTCGAGCGGAAACATGAAATACATTTAGAAAGAACATGCTTGATTGCGCGACGAGCGGATAATATCCAAAAATTTTGCGATAATAAATATTGAGTAGTTAAAAGCCCTGGATGCAAATTAGATTTATGTATATGCTCTATAATTAATTCAGTTAAACGAGAGTTGCGCGGTAGTATTAATGGATATTTCTTTTCGTAATTTAAAAGAGAATTTTTGAGTCTACCCCCAACTCTAAAAAATCCATGTTCGTCTACAAAAGCTCCTAATTTTCGAAAAGGTTTAGACATTAAAACTTTATTAGAATAATTTTCAATTTCTATATGAAAATGTGTATACTGCACATGCTTAATGAAAATTAACAAAGCATTATTTAAATCATGCGCGTTCAAATTTGAAGTATTTTTCGCTTCAGGGTTTTTTATATTATAAATAAACTTTTGAATATAAGCCATTATACGTTGTAATTTTGGAAGAGATGAATATTTCATTATTATTGTATCAAAAAAATCAATTTTATTACGCGATATCAGAGTGATTTTTCTTTCTTCCCGATTTACCTCGTCGTTTTGATTTAAATCAGGCGTAAGAGGAAAAAGATTTAGAGGCCATTGGCTTTGAGGTTTTTTAAGAAAATCGGGTCCTGTCCACCAGGTAGAACACTGGACAAAGTCAGAAGGAAAAATACCTCTGCTTGCAGGATCGGCGGCGTTATTACTCGAAGATACATGTAACCAATGTACATTGGGTAATTCTTCTTGTATTACGGCAATTCGATTAGCGACAAAGGGTTTAAAACGATGTGGCGAGGACTGAAGCCATTGTAATACAATAGTAGAATCGGTAAAACCGTAAATATTTTTGAATATAATTTTTGACGAATAAGTCTTAAGAACAAATGAAAATAAACGCGTAAGAAGTAACGCAGCGCAAAGTTCAACCCTAGGTATGGAAATGCGTTTTAGCGGAGCGACTTTTGATTTAGCACATAACAGCGATGTAGTTATATTAAATTGTGACACAAGACGCACGTAAATACAGGCGGCATAAGCGTCTTGAGAACCATCACAAAATCCGCATAATTCAATAAATTCGAAACTATTAGAAAAAAGATAACGAGGTATGCGAACTTTAAGCAAATCTGGTAACTGAGATTTATATAATTCCCAGCGTTTAATTATTTGCGGCGGAGGTACATCATCCCAATTTAATTTAAGCGACCAAAGGTTTTGAATTAATAGTTTTGAAAGTAGCGTAACAGGGGTTAAGAAACCAAGAGGGTCATATATGCGAGCGAGTTCTGATAGCATATTACGTTTAGTACAAGTTACATTAAATGACGTAACAGAATAAGAAAAACTATCTTCAGTTGGATTCCATTTAAGTCCTAAAATTTTTACAGTTAACGCAGAATCTAAATCAAAATTTATGCAATTCTTAAGTAAAAGATGTTCAGGAATAGTCTTTAAAAAATCATTATTATTGCTAGACCATTTTCTTAATTCAAATCCACCTTTTAACAATAAATTTGATAATTCATATTGAAGATTAGTAGCTTCTTGCACTGTGTTACACCCTGTACAAATATCATCCACAAAAATATTATCAGAAAGAAGAATTTTTGAAGCGTGAGGAAATAATTCCTTTTCGTCATTTGCTAATTGATTAATAGTACGTAACGCAAGAAAGGGTGATGAGTTAACTCCGAATGTTACAGTTTTAAGTACATATTCTTGTACGGGTTCCTCACTGGAAAAGCGCCAAAATATTTTTTGGAATTTATAAAATTTAGGATTTAGTTGGATCTGGCGATACATAGCTTTAATATCAGCAGTTATTGCGATAGCGTATAAGCGAAAATTTAATAAAATAGCGGAAATGTCCTTTTGTAATTTAGGTCCTTTCAGAAGACAATCATTAAGAGATATATGATTAGAATCCTTACAGGACGCGTCAAAAACTATGCGAATTGGACTTGTTACAGAGTGTGGATTAAAAACGCAATGGTGCGGTATAAAATATTCATTATTATCGATAGTCTGATCAGCTAACTCTAAATGTCCATTGTCAATATATTCTTGAATTATATTACTGTACTGAACCTTTAATTCGGGGTTTATTTTAAGTTTTTTCTCTAAAGAAAGAAATCTGCGAAGTGCGGGTAATCTTGAATTTTCGAAAAAAGGCTCGATATTATTTTTAAATGGAAGCGAAACAACATAGCGACCGGAATCTAAACGAAACGTCGTTTTTGTATAATAATCTTCACAATAAGTATCATCGTCCGAATAAAATTGTTTATTATTTATTTCTTCAAGAGCCCAAAACTTTGAAATTACATTTTCTACGTTTTCACAATTAAATTTAGTAAAAAAAGAGTTTGATAGAGAGTATGAGGACGAGCGTGAAGAAATATCTCCCATCAAAATATATCCAAATAATGTATTTATTGCATCTGGCACATTAGAATTTAGCGCGGGAATTTTACCATCAAGTAAAATTTTATTAAACACCGAAGCGTTCAGTATCATATCGACAGACTGACTAATATTAAATGAATGATCGGCAAGATTAATATTTTTTATATGTTCCCAATCTGATATATTAAAATTACATACCGGCATATTCGATGTACAGACTTGATCCAAAACAAGAGCTTCTATAATTAGCTGAGGGGACTCTGAATTTAAAGGTACAATTACGCCTTGTACAATACCACTATCACTTCGCGTTTTCATGGTACCGAGACCAAATATATCAATTATTTGTGGACGCACTGATAAACCTAATATATTTACACATTTACGAGAAATATAACAGGCTTCGCTGCCGGAATCTAATACAGCACGCATAATTTGGTAATTTCCAAAAGCATCTCTAAATCTTAAGCGAATTGTAGGCAAAAGATCGGAAAACGGCAGTGTATCGATATTTATTTCGGTTTGTTTGTTTATATCGCGTTTGACACCGAAAATACACACTGAAGGGCTAATTTCGTTTGGCGTACTAGATAAATCAGATGTAGAAGTAGGAACAGGGCCGGACTTAGAGTCGAGCGAATTTTGTGTAGCGGTAATTGGCGACGAATTCGAAAAATGAAATAAAGTGTGATGGCGGCGTTTGCAAGTACGGCATGATGATTCCGAATTACAGTTTGATGTCTTATGTATATTGCTTAGACAATTAACACAAAGTTTTCTATCTTTAGCCAAATTAAAGCGTTCGATTGGGGTTTTATTAAGTAATGTAGGACATGTATATATAGCGTGAGCGGTTGAATTACATATTGCGCAATTTTTCAAGTTATTTTTGTTAGCGGGAGAAGAAGTAAAAAATGCGTTGCTCTTATGAAAAGAAGTATTATGACGTTGCGAATTGCGTAGCGTAGAATTAATATTGCGTTGACATTTACTTTTAATATTTTGCGGGTTAGATATAGCGGAAACTGAAGAATTTAAATCTCCATTGTAAGTTATTGTTTCATATGCGGTACAACATTTTTCTACATAAGCTAGAATGTTATTAAAGTCTGGCATTTCAGAATTAGAACCAAATTGAGTTTCAAAAGAGGTAACTACTGAAGACGGTAAGCGTTTTAAAAACATGTTTGCGAGAATAAAGTTCCAAGAATCTACTGGATAGTTAAGATTTTTTAAAGCGGCGATATTTTCATTAAATGTATCTAAAAGAGTTCTTAATGCGGGGGAGTCTGATGAGTTAATACGAGTAGAATTTTCTATCTCATTCCAATGGTAAGTTGCTAGTAGTCTTTTACTTGAATAGCGAGATTTTAGAGCTTGATAAGCAGATTCAAAATTTGACGAAGTTAATGGAAATCTAGCAACCAGTTTCTTTGGATCACCCTCTAGGGAATTAATTAAATGAGAAAACTTTTCGATCGGCGATAAATGAGTATTATTATATATTATTGCATTAAATACTTCTAAAAAAGATGTAAACGATTTTAAGTCACCCGAAAAAACAGACAATTTCATTTCCGGAAGTTTCGGTCTTGGTAAATCATGCGTTATATCACGGCTCGTAGATGGACTAGCGCTCTGAGATTTTTCAAATATATTATAATAAATTGCCTTAGTAGAAAAATATTTACTTTCAAATTCTTTGCGTATTTCATCCTCAACTGCGAATTCCTCATCCGATTCAAGAAGGGAACAAATTATATTATGTTGCTTAGCAAATGCGTCACTAATTGTATCAATTGTGCGATATCTTTGAATAAATTCAGGTTGTATATTGGTATCCTTTTGAGCTTCAGAAGCAATTTGCCAAGTGTCACGAATACGATTTATTTCCGTATTTCGCAAGGTTTTGGCCTTTTTTAATTTATCTACTTCGGAACTTGAAGGCGGCATATTTATTTTAATAAGAAAATTTTTACTAAAAAAAGCGAATTAAAATATTTAAAAAACTAAATTATATTATAAATCAATATAATACTGACCTGCAAATTATAGGCAAGTACAGGTATGTGCGGAAAGGGATAAACAATGCGAAGAATGCGTATAGCGTGCAAAAAAATTAAAAGGATAAGGCGTAGTACGGCGTTGCTCAGGTACTTTAAATCAAGAACTGACCAAATTTTAAATGACCTTGTCCTTTAAAAATATATTTTATTAATAATTTTGCAAATTTATATGAAATTATAGAAATAATCTTAATTAAAAATCCGAATGTGAAGGACCAATTAATGTTTTATTTTATATTATATTTAAATGGGTTGTAAATCCATTGGGGCTGGTTCTGGTGTTTTATTTAGTTTAAGAAAATAAGAAGAGTAATATTTAGGTAAATTAAAAGTTAATTGAGATACTAACAAAAAGAATTATTGCGGATGTTCGCCTACCTTATTTCCAAGTCAGCTCCTTGCACGTTTTTGCACTTTTCGTGGATAAAAGTCTATTTAATTTCTTCGGATATCGCGATACAGAAAATGACCAGTTGAGTCTGCGGCGGACTATATCGAAGTCACACTCGGAGTCGTAGTTTCCTGCCCGAGGCGCAATGGCGTAGCGGGCGAACATTTCTTATGAACAAAAAAATTATGCGCGAAATTAAATTTATAAAATGAATAGTAATAAAATACCGAACACAATTCATAATACTCCCTACACATATTTTATAAACCCTCCATTTGGGATGTCAAAAGATTAATTATATCTCCTTGGCAAATGTGTCATCTAAAAAGCCACTGTGTATCCTGTGTATAGAGTCCGTGTAGGCTAATTTCTTGCTGGCTCTTTATTTGGACATAAATTTGGCTAACTGTATTGAACTCTATCTTTTACATTTTATTAGATATTCAAAACTAAGTAGCACTAGTTTTTCTGTTGTATATGTAATCATAAATTCATTATACTCCCTAAACATATTTTATTGAGATGTCAAAGGGATTAATTATATCTCTTTGGAAAATGTGTCATCTTAAAATCCACTATGTATGTTGTGTACAGAGTTGTATTTTGTGTCTCTGTTGCAAGCTGTTTAATGCGTTCATGTGTCGGTGGTTAGGTTGTAGGCACCTAGGTTTCGCTTCCATATAACAAGGTGGGTATTATTATCGCTCGGTACACTGCAAGTTTCGTTTTTGTGCCCAATTCATGATTGTAGAAAACCCTGTATTTCTATTTCCAGAATGCTCTGCTGATCCCATGCTGAATTTTAGAGAGTCGATATTGACCATTTCTGAAATCAAACTGCTGACT
This sequence comes from Sitophilus oryzae, assembly GCF_002938485.1. Taxonomy (NCBI): domain Eukaryota; kingdom Metazoa; phylum Arthropoda; class Insecta; order Coleoptera; family Curculionidae; genus Sitophilus; species Sitophilus oryzae. Next base: position 1,218,985 of record NW_022146029.1, read on the forward strand.
TAATTGAATTCCGCTACATATTACAACTTCTCCGATTTTTTTTAGCCTTGTTATGATATTAGGGAGGAGTGTACATTACTTTAGTTTTATCAATGTTCAGCTTAATTCCCAAAGCCTCGTATACCCAGGTATGTGTGTTCAGCATTTGTTGTAATTGCTGTAAAGTCTTTGCAACTAGAGCGCGGCCATCAGCATATTGAAGTTCTGTAATAAATTTTGTACGTGTTTTTGCCCTGGGTCTTTTTATGTTAAACGTCTGTTATTCTATTGCCTATTCCTCTATATCTATTGCCTATTCCTATCTATTGCCTATCCCTATTGCTCTATATCTATTGCCTATTCCTCTTTCCTGTAGTTTGCTGTTCACTATAATGAATGGGATGAGAGCGATGCCATGAATATGTTGAATAGGAGAGGTGCTGAGATTCCTGTTATTTGTTAGGAAGGGATCGCTCAGTGATCCATGATTTGACACTCTTGACTTGTTGTTGTTAAGGAGACTTTTACACATTGTAAGAAATTTGGTGAATACTCTGAACTTTCTCATAATTGCCCAAAAAGAAAATTTGTTTACAGAGTCGAAGTCTTTTGTTAGGTCGATGAATGCAACATAAAGTTTACACTGCTGCCCTTTTACTTTTTCCAGAAAATCCATTGTGTACAATTTTAGACACATTTTTAGAAAAACATACACGTAGCTTATGTTCTGTAGCGAATTAGAATACATTAATATGAAGATGATTCAACAAAAGTAATTGAAGACAGTGACCATAATTTAAAAGATCCAAATTTTAGATGTTTCCAATACTTGTTATTGGAAACATCTAAAAAATTCAAAATCTTATATGTAAATGAGCGAATGGCATAGAAGTTCCTTCAATTACAGAAAGTAACGTTAAAAAACTGTCTAACCGATCGATCCCGATGTCAATACACGACGGATCACGTGGTCGCCCGAAGAATTGCACCAACTTCCGACGATCGGGCGGATGTACCGGCGAAGACATCCGATAGAAAAAGATGGTCGGATACCGGCGCGCGGTGCGTATAAGAGAAATGGAAAATATGATAGTGTGTAATCGGTCGCCGGTTCGATTTGCCTCTTTCGTTTCGTAGTCAATGGTATATTTAATGCGCGGTGGGTGTTGCATACTAATTGGCGATCGGAGACGACGCCTCGAGAGATATATACTAAGAAAAGTGTTGCTTTCTTTTAATTAATTTGAATGGACGGCTCGCCAGAGTCAATGCCGTTCGCTGTTTATTAATATACTTTATCTCGGCTTCCTGATATTGTTCTAATATTAACGCGTCAAACGATTCACTTCATTATACTACTATTAATGTCTATTGCTTCATTAAGACCCTAGAAAGTGAAATAGATTAGTGGTTTCAATTAGTATACTATATACTTTTAAAGCGTTTACGATCATTTACAATATCTATAAAAATTCAATTAAAATTAATAGAATATTCTAGTAACGGCTTGCGGTAATCGGTTGTATCTGTAGAGAAAGCCTAATTATTAGCTTACAAAACAATACTTTTTATTTCTAATAACAATTTTTCTTGACAGATGATAACCAAACGACAAAATAACATTATTCGCGAATTTTGAAGATAATGAGTGTGGAAAAAGCTTCATTCGGAACCTCGCAATTAGAGGAATAAATTAGCGGTTTAAATTATATTTTATAGTTTTTAGTTTACGATCATTCACAATATTTAAAAAATACTAAATTAATAGAATACCCTAGCGACAGCTTGCGTTAGTCAGTTTTATCCATTTCTCTCATATTTTGAAGTATAATTGGTGGAAAAGTTAAAAGCTTGATAACTTTTTCAACTAATTGATAATGTCTACCACTAATTTTGACGTTCTGAATGCTTACATTGAAACCACTAATTTATTCCACTAATTGTGAGGTTCTGAATGAAGCTAAAAGTTTGTTATAACCTTCTACTAATTAAAAATTACTACTACTAGTGACACCAGCCGTAGCTCCAGCGTTAATGTGTCGATCTGCGGAGCGGAAGGTATACTGGGTTCGATCGCCAGCCAGTACGGTCGCTTTATTTATTTAAATAAAAATATTTATTTATCTAAATAGAGCGACCAACGAGCCGCCACCTCAAGGAAGGCAATGGCAAACCACCTTGAGTATATTTGCCTTGTACAGCCTCTCAAATAGTGCCGTTCGGATTCGACAATAAACTGTAGGTCCCGTGTACTTGTGAAACACTGATGACACACATCACAAGTACATGCGAGAGGTAGCCGACGCTCTATATAGAGTATTATAGCACTGTAAGAAGAAATGGTTGTACTGAAATTAGAGCAACAAACTTCTACGCTAATTGAAACCACAATTTCGAGGTTCAGAATGAAGATTTAACCTTTATAGCGATCCAGAATATTTCATATATAGCAATTTTGAAACTTTTTGGTCTTAGTTCATAAGGTAAATTAGTAAATTTTAAGTTTGACTTTCTTTTGAAATGGTATTCCAATTAATATAATGGTATTCCAATTAATAATATCCGATATGCGGATGACACAGTGATATTGGCAGACAATGCAAATGATCTCCAAATCCTTCTAAATAAGGTTAACAGTGAAAGTCAAAGACTGGGTTTAAACATAAATACTACAAAAACTAAATTTATGGCTGTTAGCAGAAACAATATTCCGAACACCAGAATTTACTTAAATGGAGAGGTCATCAAGCAGGTCACACAATTTAAATATTTGGGATGCATGGTTAACGAAACGTGGGATCCGGATCAGGAGATCAAATACAGGATCGAACAAGCAAGATCTACTTTTCTGAGACTGCGAAGATTTCTCACAGATAGGAATTTGAACTTCGGCCTTAGATACAGAATGGTGAAGTGCTATGTCTGGTCCAGTATGGTGTCTTGGGACACATACTACGTGGAGAACGCTATCACTTTCAGCGTCTGATTCTCCAGGGTAAAATAGAGGGGGGCAAAAGAGGGATAGGACGAAGGAAGCTATCCTGGCTGAGAAATATTCGTCATTGGACAGGCATACAGGACTTCCAAGCACTCCAAGTCGCGGCAGTTAACAGAACCATCTGATGAGGAAGAAAAAGATGAACGCCTACGCAGGAATCTGCACGGCACCTTAAGAAGAAGTTTGACTTTATCTATTAACAGTCTATAAGAACGTCAATGATATCAACGCTGTCTTTGGCTTTTTACGTTAACATTTAGGTAATCTCTTTAAGAGTTAATTGCAATTAAAGGTGTGTACAGTAATTCTTGCATTTACATGCCATCACCAAATTATTACAATTCACTTAAAATAAAGTAGGTTAAGAATAGTCACGCATACGTAAGACTGATGAACACACTTAAAATACCCACCGGAGGTAAATCATTTCTTTACCCAAATTTAGTAATTAAAATATGAAACGTCTTCATGATTTTTTTCATGTTTTGTTACCATAATATTTTATTTATTGCCCACCTAGATCCGTTAAAAGTGTTAAAAGCTAGGCATTGACGTAAATGTGCGGTGAATTTGGGCATTGTTGTACCTGTTCGGTACTAACCAGCTATTATTGTCAGTGACCGTCTATGAGTAGGCAATATTTAATAGCTCGCGCTAAGACGCTACGCTTATACTTTTAAGGAGCTCATGTGCAAAGAATTTTAAAGAATCTAATCAGTACTCGAATAATTTTCTTTTACAACTACTAAACGAAGTAAATCGTAAGAAAGAAGTTCAATCAATAATTAATTGAAGATTATTGAATAATTTTAGATAGTGACGAAAAATTGATCAGTTTTTTGATTACCAATTTTTATGTAAAATTATTCTAGGAATATTGTATTTTTACTTCATTATTTTAATATTATTATTTGTTAGGATACCAAATAAATCATCAAACCAAAAATTCCCATGGACATATGATTCATATTACAGGATATCAGAGTTCCAAGTAACATTTTGAAAATTCAAAACTTATATTAACCATTACCAGCATTAAACATTCTTAGTCTTGGCTGATTGCTGAAGAGCGAAATGGCCATGTACGTTATTTGAACAGCAGACTTTCTAGATGCATTTTGTCCATTTTTCGAGTTTTGGCAAACAAAGAAAAACTGCCATGTGTTTTGCAAGAAACTTACCTAAAAACTGGTATACTTAAAAATGGATTAAAATCATTAAAATAGTACACCTACATGTGAAAAATCTAGTTTTGGTAATATCTGAAAAAATTAGAAAAAAAACTGTTGTGTCCTTTAGACGTGAAATTTCTCTTTATTTTTCTACTACAACGGTCCGTATCCCCGACTACATGGTCCTTAGTCGTAGTTCCATTCATTATTAAGTAATATTATTAAAAAACAGAGAAGTTGTAGTACAAAAAACACTCTTCATCTGGCAATGACAAACAAACAGCATCAGTATGTCCACAGCACAAAAGGACATACTTCTGTTTGTCTACCTCCAATGGACATATAGCACAGAGAAAGTCTAAAGTATTTTCGCCATTTAATTCGAATGGGATAATGGTTATTTACAGTACAAATGTGTTTATGAACATGATTACAACAACGAGTGTGAACGATTAGAACGACGAGATCGTAGACCGAGAATTCTCAAAAAGAACGACGAGGTCGTAGACCGAGTCGTTCTAATCACACGAGTGTTGTAATCATATTTAAACGCACGTGTCGTGTACAACGTTTTATCTACAACCGAAAAATAAGAAAATGCTGTTTTAATTTTCGTTTATTAGTCGCCCACCTTTAACACATTTAACACCACCTTAACACATCCTCTATGACATTTGTCATTTCTTTAATTATAATCAGGGGCCGGAAAGTGAAATAGCAAAAGCGGTTCCACCGTTTCCACGGAAATCTCAAATAAAATAGTTCCAGCCCTAGCCACTAGGTGGTAGTGCAATTAATTTTTAGGTTAAGAAGTTGCTACTAGTTATTGCCAGATGGCGTTAAATCAGAATTTTTTTGTAGTTTCCATAGTTTCCAACGGCCATTGTCATATTATTGTCAAATTCTCAAAAAACATTGTCGTTGTCATAGCGCCAATCATAATATTATCAAATAAATGATTATCAAAATGTTTTTCAAACTATACTACAATTTGTTATATGTGTTTTAATTAGACAATTCCTTTTGTTTGTGGCCCTAAAAATATAATGTAAGTCTTTTATTTTTGCCATCATTTAAGTACCTATTTATATTTACTCCATTTACAAAACTTTGGGCGTATTACGTTGGTCTTGTTTTATTATAATAAACGATGTTTAAATATTTGACTTATAAATAAAAACTTTATAATAAATAATATTTCACATGTTTGGCTTTAATTTTATTTAATAATTGTATAAATTATACTGTTAAATCTTATTTTTTACACGTCACAACGATACTTGTTATTAGTATTGTTGAATTTGTGTAAAAAAATAAGATTTAATAATCAAATTTAATTATTTTAGAGTAGAATTCAATAAATACGCTCATTTAAAAAGCCCGCGCTTCGATCCATTTAAAACAAGCCCTACTCAATAGATGGCGCCACTTCTGTAGGACCATTTTTCAGTATGGCAGAGTCCATTCTTTTTCTAGCTAGGTATATTCTTTGATTATATTTTTTTTTCTGAAAAGTCAGTTTGCCCTGTCAAGTAAACGCGAGCACTTTTTGCCCAGAAAAACAATTTTAAAAATTAGAATTGTTTTGAAGAAGTGTAAAAAATGTGTTATTAATATTTATAATAATTAGTAGTAGGAATTCGTATCAAAAATTAATATATTTAGATGCTCTTTAGATAGTTGTGTTATGAATCTCACAACGTAACTGAAATACTAAAAAAATAGTGATGTAAAGACGTTATAACTAAACGGTTGTAGATAAAATATATCTATACTATTAATTTAGAACGTCCGTCGTTTCTGACATAACATTGTAACTCTGTGTTTGCAATTTGCAATCTTTGGTTGAAAATCTTAAAAAATGGACAAAATGCATTTAGTAAGTCTGCTCCTCATTTAATTATTCATTTTTTGTCAGAAGTGTTATCCAAAAATACTGAAACAATGAAGAAGTAAAAATAAAATCAAGTAGACAATCAAAAGTATACGATAATGCCCTCTGGGTCCTACTGATGCATTTACGAAAAAAAACCTGAAAGCAGTATTGAAACCTTTGAATAAGAAGACTAAGGAAGGAGCATAATGCTATCCATGTATTCATGCATGATGGGCGGAAAAGGCACCATAAAAGCTCTCTAGGGTGGGGATCCTTGACAGTTCTGTTTGACGATTCATTTGACACATTTGAATTTGATTTGAAATTTTGTGGATTTGTCAGTCTTTCTGGAGCTTATTTTATGTTATTTATTATTTATTCTACTACTGATAGTTGTATAAAGGTAGTAAATCTAGATGGAAATTGTGGCAGAACTTAAATTAACAGTGACACTATCGCGATTTATCGAAAAAGACTCTAAAATAGTTGGTTGTGTAGCGTGCGGTAGATCTCGGCAAAAATTGAGTGAAATAATGGAACAACTTTTCGCTAGTAAGTGACTATATAATATACATACGTGTAGTAAACCGATCATTTATGAAATTCACTTAAATTAACTAAATTATATATTTTTCTTGCATTTTAGCTTTTATTTATTACTTGTCAAAGATTAGATGTCAAAGAATTTAGATACGTTAATTTGACTTACCTGCGTCAGTAGCGTATCGGATGTCTGTGTTAATAAATACTTATTATAACTTATCTATTTTTATTAGAATTATATATTTTTATAACAATTTTAATAACTACCAACATTTATTCACAACGTAAAATAAAACAACAAATTATTGAGTCTACCCCACGTCTACCCTACATCATAGTTTTACATTTTTTAAATAAAATTAGAACGACACTGATAAACCGGAATTTAAGTCGGCCATATTTGAGGCCCATCGCGGTGTACCTAAGATTTTTGATATGCTCCTTCCTTAGTCTTCTTATTCAAAGATTGAAACAATACTATTATTGTAATGCCCTATAAAAGCGAACAATTAATATTTTCTTTTAATAACCTATAACAATTGTAATAACAAATGAAAAAATCAATGCAAAAACAAATGGAATAAACAGATTAAGTTGATAATATGTAGAGATGATGTAGTAACTTGATAAAATACAGTAGTAGAATCGTATTTATTTATCTAAATATATTAACCCGGATGTCAAACTCCAAGATCAAATTCAAACAAAACAGTTCAAGATAAACTACAACAATTTTAAACAAGTAGTAAACACAGGATATTATCGTAAAAACAATTTCATGGATGCATCTGTTATGTATTTATCTATTACAAATTCTTTGGAAACCTGACAAAATAATTATTCTGACTCAAAAACAAGTCAAGTTGTGCATTTTTTCTTTGAAATTCTGAAAATTTTGTTCTACGCTGGAACGTGCATAAAATGGAAAATCTTTTAGGTCGAATTTGTGTTGCTAGCATCTAAGCTGGCATGTCATTATTTAAAAATCTATAAACAAACTATACATAACTAGTTGTTCTTGAAACTAACAATAGCATAACATGACCTGTTTGAAAAAAACAGGTATTTTATTTTTGGCAGTATTCGACCTAAAAATTCAGTTTTTTGTATGTATATAGCTTCAGCTAAATAACAATAAACTTGATTATGCGTGTTTTGACACACATAATCGCTATCACATTGGTTAAATCAAAAAAGTTGAATAGAACAGTAGCTGATGACTAGCTGAGCAATGACTAGCTAATATGCAATCCACTATTTTCAGTTTATGACTCTAGTATATATGCTAAGAAAATATTGGTGCCGGTTTCTAGAGGCTGCACAGCTTATTAAGTACCAGCTGGCCAACTTAAGTCCTTTACATTGAAGTTAGCGAATTAACGTTTAGTTTCGCTTATTTTATCTAACAAGTCAAATTCCGAGATCCAATCAAGCTTGGTTTAAAATATATACCAAGACTGATGTTCTGAGTGCTGATATGTTTAGAGAACGCAGAAGATAGCTCCTGAATAAGCTATGCCTGTTGCAAAAGAAATTTATCTTACTTTAATTCATTAAATTAAATCTTCTGAAAATATTACTTTATCTTATACGGTTAACTATTGGTCATTAATGTTAACAATTTATTCATAAACGTATCTCTGAACAAACACAGAAAAAATAATTTATTATCGACTGGAAATATTATGGGATTTCCGCGGAACTATCGCAGGCAAACGATTAAAACAATGCAATCATGTGTAAAAACGTTACGTTTGTAGAAAACAAAGTTGGCCTTGATGCACGTCACTCGCACAAGCTAGACTGGCGGTCGCCAGACTTATGAGAGCTCGGTAGAGACCTATCGTGTTTTCCCGTTCGATAACCTTAACGTTATTCAAATTCATTCATTCATGTCATAAATCTTAGAGAACTAGGTAGATTCAGAGACGATGTAAAATATTTATTGATACAAGTGTTAGGGTTTCTATTTACGTCTTGTAATGTTGTCACATTTTATAAGAATAAATATAGACACACGAAGAAGTCACCAGTACAGAGGCGGGCAAAACATTTCATTTCTCAACAAAATGTACGGTAGAACTGATAAAGACAGTTTGAAAGATACTAAAAAGAGCAAGGGGACACTGCAAGGTCAATGAACAGGTACCAGCAAATCACATTTTATGTCATAGCCTGGCAAATGTGTGGTTCTTTGTACTAGACAATGATAATCATCGACAGAGGGTTCTATGGATGGTTCAGCCTCCAATTTATTAGTCATTCTGAAGGATAAGACTGGAGGATGTAGTCTAGAAACAATAAATTCACACTATATCTGAAAAGTTAGCAGTGGATGCAAATAACGACCTTGTAATCTAATAAGATACGAATAACACATTGGTTTGTAACCAAGTGCATCATCACTATATTATAATGAGATTCAAAAGTATCATGATCGAGTTTCAATTCAATAAGAATAATAAGAATCAAATTTTTGTTTTGCAAATTTTAAATTTATTTTCATCTAATATTCTTCTAAAATAGGACAACATTACAAGATGTCAAAAGAAACCTCTCTATCAGTAACTATTTTAGAACGCCTCCTGGTTCAATTATTTCTCTGATCCATAAACCGTATTCGGTGACATCGTTTTTAAACATTTCTTTTTCTGGTTATCTTTTAAGGTAGCGCTAGACTCCCTTATCGTGATCGACGACAGGTCCATAATTCCTACCGAATCGCCGAAACGTTCAGTTCGCCAAGTAAGTTCCATTAACGTTAGCGTCCCCAGACGGTAGCTCTCTATCGTTGTGGGTTCACTACGCTATTGCGACACAGTCGCCGATATTTTACACCAACTTGCGATACATGTTGTAACAGCTGATTTGCCAGATGGTTGTAAAGCGGTACTAATTCATCTTGTGACTTTGGGACACCTGTGTTTTCTATTGTCGTCTTCAGTTTGAATGTGATGACATCCGGCAGCTTCCAGTGCTTATTTGACTAAACTATAGGTTAACGACTAATCAAATTCATCATTTTCATTGTACGGCTGTATGTTTTAATAGCATGATACGCAATGTTCTTGTGGTAATATTACTGTAATTTTAACTACGGTTAATGTATGCAACGAGACATCGATGAGTTTTGATTAAAGTTTGTTTTGTTTCAGGCTGGACTAGTTCCGGAGGAAATTTTTAGAACCACATTCTTCGACTGGATTCCTCAATTGCCAAAATTGGACACGGAGAAAGAAAAATCACAACACCGAGAATATTTGAAACAAAACGTAAGTTATTTTCAAAGCGTATTAAACTGTTATTTTATATTAAGCACTTAAACCAGCAGGTTTTACAATATTGATGTGTGCTTTATTCGCAACGTTTTTAAGTAATATATGGCCAAAATCTTCATATGTCACTTATATTTTTACTATTGCAATTGGAGGTTAGAGCCTTTAGTGTTACAATAATAAAATAAAACACTAATTCACCACAAAACACTTTTACTTTTGCACACGACTTTTGAGTTTTAACCATCCGATGATGCTAACATAGTTGGCGACAAGGATGTATAGTATTTTCAATGTCAATTGGACAGGTTTGGGACTCTTAATTTGTTTGTCCGCATGATGCTGACAATATCGTCGAAATTAAGATCCCAAAACCAGTCCAATTTACTTTGCAAATACTATACAAGAGGTCCAAATTTCCCTGTATCGAACACTTTAAACAATCATTATTTATGCATTTTTCTTTATAGGAAAAAAAAATTGAATTTTTTTAAACCTCTGATCTGCACATAATAAATTTGTTTTCAATTGAAAGTCATTGAAAAATGAATTATTAAATATTTAATAACTTTTCTAATTCTGGCTAATTATTCTAATATATCCTGAAAAGGATTCAAAATCAATATCTATAAAATAAAAAAGTTGTATTTTGCAACACTACTTGGTTGAATCCAAACGGAAACCAGTTTGTGGTATTTTACTATAAAAGCAAATTTGTCTAACCTAAAAAAATGCTTATAAAAAATTATGTTTCTGTGTGCTTCTAACGGCGGGAGGAGATATACCTCCTTACTAGTAAAATACCACTGACAAGCTGGTTTCCATTTGGATTCAGAATTCATTCATTATTCCAGTATTGAAAAAAAAAACAGAATTCACTTTAGTAAATCAACCGAGAGAGTGAGCCTTAAATAAGTGCAAATATTTTTAGGGGTGGTATATTTCGAAAAAAAAATTCAGAAACTCCAGATCAGATCCCATACCAGACCGTAGAATTTAAAAATTTGAAATTTTTGCAAAAAAAATTATGGATTTTTTTTAAACACAATCTCTTCTTAATATGGCAACATAGATAGTAGATTAAATTTACAAGAAAGAAAATCCAGAAAAGATCCAGTGGTACTCAAAATTTAAGCGATTTTTTTTAAATGTTCAAAGTAAAATACCGGATGCGTCTCAAAAGTAGCTCACCCCTATAACTTTTTTTATTTTTTTCAAATAAATAAAAACAAGATTTGGTACGTTAGTATATGACATAAATTAGTACTGATTGACGTATTCAATTGTTTTTGGTCACTTTCTGTTTCACCGGAAATGACTACAACTTTTGATTTTTAAATGGCACCCTCGGTATATTTCTACTTTATTCGATAGAAAAAGACACTCTGAATAGAATGATATTTTGTATGTCAACTTTTGACATTTTCGCATATGGTTTATTTGAAATTGTAACATGCGGTTCGTAACGACAATTTGATTCGAAATACTAAGTTTGTGGTACCAAATTATTCGTAAAAAAATGCTTTTTCCAAATATGTTGATGAGCCATCCTCGTTCCATTTGAAAAAAATTGAGATATGATTAAAAAAAATGATTTGTGCATCTTTTAACCGGCCGGGACAAGACACGAAAAACAGTAGACGATTAAAACTATTTTTCCAAGACTCCTTGATTAAAAATTAGTGTTTTTAGCACAACCATGGCACTCTAGATTGAAATTTAAAATACGATATTTTTTAAAGTGAAAATGTCAAATGTCATATGTCAACTTTTTTTTATCATTTTCTATCGAATAAAGTAAAAAAATAACGTGAGTGTGCCATTTAAAAATCAAAAGTTGTAGTCATTTCCGGTGAAACAGGAAGTGGAGAAAAACAATTGAATTCGTCAATCAATCCTAATTTATGTCATATACCAACATACCGAATCTGGTTTTTTCTATCTGAAAAAATAAAAAAGTTATAGGGGGTGAGCCACTTTCGAGACGCACCCGGTATATCGGTTATTTGGGACTTATTTAAAAAAGATAAAGAGAAAATATTTTTTTTATCCAGATCTACCAGCCCTAAAAATATTTGCGCTTATCTAAGACTCATCCTGTACATTCAAAGATATATTTAAATTCCGTTTCCAATTTTCAAATTTTGATTTCTTTATTGCCAAATTCACTCCGTTTTTATAACCAAAATGCAAGTTTCCATTACCGCAACCCAAAAATATTTATATTATTAATACGATTTTTTATTGTTTCAGGGCTACGAGGGCCTGACCAACATGTTCGTCTATCTCCAGAAAATTGCCATAGGCCTCGAGACCATAGTAGCAGACTATGCGGAATCTCCTGAACCGCTCAAGTCGGACTCAAAACAACTGTACGGGATCGTCCTTAACGTACTCTGCGAATTGCAAGACGGCGGTCTGTTCCAGAACAAAATCGCCACGGATTCTCTATTCGTCCAACGCTCCTACGTGCCGGACACTCACAGAAACCTCATGAACGATATGACAGAACGTACTAGGCGTGACTGGGTCATCATCAGAGACCTAATCAAGATCATGGAATACGTCCACGAATATTCCGACTTTTTAAGCAAGAATGGCCCCATCAAATCCGCCATCTAATGTCCCAACGAAATTGGAACTGTCATCTCCAGACATATTTTTATCAGAAACAGGGAGATCTGGATTTTTGCCGAAACATTTGGGCGATACGACACTTAATCAAAATTAGTATACAGGGTGGTCCGAACTGTATTCCGGAAACTTCGGCAGCATATTCTGCAGATAAGTAAAAAAGTTCGTATAAAATGCTAAATTTCGGAGATACAGGGTGTTGAAGTTTCATTTTTATTTTTATTTTTTCCAAATAATTTCTGAAGTAACGTCAATATTTGGATGAAAATTGGTGTCTGGGAGTTTTTTGACATGAGAAATTTGATTTTGATGTCAATATGACTCCTGTTTGTAGGAGGCGCCACCTACATGTGTTTTAACTGTTTTTAAGAGTAATAACTTTTCGTCCGTACCTGTATAAAACTACTGGGTAAAAAAATATACATTTTTGTGATTTTTTACGTAAAAAATATCTCTTGGTAAAAATGGCTACGAGCAACCGTTCTCGAGATATTTAGAATGGAAATAGTCAATACATGTAATTTTTAACAAAAAATAAACACACGTTGAGATAGTTATTTGACTGAAATAATAAATCTAGAAAATTTTTATTTTTTTAAATTAAACATACATTATTTTGCGAAAAAATGGTGATTAAACAGTTTTTCTTGAACTTTTGACACAAAAACAATACAAATTTATGATTTGAGTCAATAACTCTTTAGTCAACATGTTTAATTTATATCAATGATGACAGGTATTGACAATTTCGATTACAAATATCTCGAGAACCATTACTCGTAGCGATTTTTACCAAGAGACCTTTTTTACGTAAAAAAAGTCGTTAATGTATATTTTTTTACTCAGTAGATTTATACAGGTACCGCCGAAAAGTTATTACTCTTCAAAACAGTTAAAACACATGTAGGTGGCGCCACCTACAAATGGGAGTCATATTGAAATCAAAATCAAATTTCTCATGTCAAAAAACACCCATCCACCAATTTTCATCCAAATATTAACGTTACTTCAGAAATTATTTGGAAAAAAAATCGAAATAAAAATGAAACTTCTACACCCTGTAACTCCGAAACCAAGCATTTCAGGACATACATTTATACGAACTTTTTTACTTATTTTTATCTGCAGAATATGCTGCCAAAGTTTCCGGAATACAATTCGGACCACCCTGTATATGCTGATATCTGAACAAGTATCGATCGACCTAACCTAATTTATTGAAGGTGATTTTTTGACAGACGGTGATATTGACATTTTTTATTAATTTATATAATATTTATTAAAGATTATTGATTTTAAAATTTACTCGACTATTGATATATATTTGTTTGCATAGCAAAGATGATAATCCAGGACGTTTTTTGAGCTGGACTTTTATATATTGTACTTTACTATACAGAGTGAATTTACTGTACCACTCAATTTTTATCCTGAAAAATACTCGGTATATATTTAGAGAACTAACGGTCTACAACGCGTAAAAGTGATAAAAAACCCAACCGCGCGCCTTTATTTAATCACTTTACTATCAATTTCGCTTAATAGTTTAAGATTTTATTTATTTTAGTGTGTATTTTAAATTTATTATATTTATTGTATTTATTTTCTCCCCTTTATAATTTTTTATGTATATATTTATATTATATTTTTTGTACAATTCTACGACAAAAGGGCTGGATTTTGATAAGTTATTATTTTTTCATAATTTTTTTAAACATTTTCATTAACATTTAGATCAAATATCTTAAATTTAATGTAAAGTGAATTAACTGAGTTAGATAAACTAATACTTATACAGAGCCTTTTATGTTGATAGCTATTGTCCAATGATCTGAAAAGTATTATTATTGTATAAAAGCAACGAATTTTTTAATAACTACGGATGAAAATAAAAGATATATCAAATATTTTGATGAATTTCACTTTTTATTGTCATTGTACTTTATTGAAGTATGAATGTTCCTTAGGAACTTGTCATTAAAAAGTCAATAACAAAAATTCAAGTGCACTTATTAAATAATTGTATTAAATAACATTTTATGACACATTTATTGTTGTTACTATGTCAAGACAAATTCAGCTTTAAATAACAATAAAAATGAAAATCATCATCCTTTTTATCGATGCATCTTTTATTCTATTCTGTTTATATATGATATATTTATTGACTGAAAACGTTGACTTGTCGCCGTTTTTCTGTAGTTTTATTGATTTTTAACTGTGATATACAGTATAGATGTTTTGTTTTTTATGTGGTTTTTTATTTACCTATCCCAAATCACCAATCATCAACCAATAAACATATCTTAAATCACCAAACAAATTACCAATCAGTAGTATACCAATGTTTCCACTTTTAATTTGAATAAATCAATAAAATGGATGTTAGCAGAGTAATTGGAAATCAGAAATTATTATTTATTTTAACCACATGACTTAATATTATAAATAGATGAACATAAAATAGTATATTATACAGGGTGGCGCACCTCATTCGCCTCGGTTGATTATACGAAAACGGAAAGATGTAGAAACAAAATATTTTATTGGTATATGTGGGAAGGCAATGTGCATAATTTTAAATTATTTTGAAATATACAGGGTGTGTCAAAACTAAGATCCATACCAAAGTTATATTTTTTCTTATGGATTCTTAGACATGAAATAAGGCATTTATTATTTTATTAAGGGTTTAATATGTTTAAAAGCTTTGGTTTTTGAGATATTTAACTATGCGTGCTATAATAAACAAGTTTGTCAACACCTTGTAGGTACATTACTTTTCAGAATTAATTCTTGTGCTAACTTTTAAGCCAGAGAAATAAACTTTAATAAACATTTTATTGCTTCCTTAAATGTATACAGGGGTATCAAAAATTGCTGGTCTATTTTAAATATTTATTTTACATAAAAACTTCGTTATTTCAAACGCAACACTATGTATTTTTTTAAATAAATCGAAGCATATTTAAATGCTCTTTCAAACTATATAATGGTTTCCTATACCTATCTGGCTCAGATTTTGAATAAAACGCGATTTTTCAATAAAATTGTAATCAAGATGGCTGGTGTTGCCATGGCAATTTTCTAGTGACACATAGTAACTATTTTCAAAATCGACTTTAGTTTATGGACTTAATTTAAATTTATAACAGTTTATTTTTATTTAATTTACCTACAATAAGGTTAATAAGTAAGTATTTATTATTTTATCAAGAAAAATGAAGCAGTATCTCCTAGCAGAAGGAATGGATATGTTACTAGTGATGTTATTTTTCGAGGACAATTGCTTGTCGGCCTGAAGGGTTTATGCTCAAAGATATCCAAATAGGAACTTTCTTGGCAAGTGTTCCTTTGAAAAACTACGAAGAAAATGAATTTGCCTTAATTGGTTCTTTTATAGAAAGTCCAATATATCTACAAGTCATCGTAATATAGATCAAAGAACTACTTTATTTTTCTTGATAAAATAATAAATACTTACTTATTAAACTATTGTAGGTTAATTAAATAAAAGTAAATTGTTATAAATTGAAATAAACTCCATAAACTAATGGCGATTTTGAAAATAGCTAGTGTCACTAGCAAATTGCCATGGCGACACCAGCCATCTTGATTTTATTGAAAAAATCGCTTTTAGGAAACCCTAATATAGTTTGAAAGTTATAAAATCAAAAAAATACATAGTATTGTATTTGATATAACGAAGTTTTTATGTAAAATAAATATTTAAAATAGACCAGAAATTTTTGATATCCCTGTATATATTTAAGGAAGCTATAAAATTTTTTAGCAAAGTTTATTTCTCTGGCTTCAAAGTCAGCACAAGAATTAACTCGAAAAGTAATGTACAGGGCGGTGACAAACTTTTTTGTTATAGCATGCATATTTAAATATCTTTAAATATCTCAAAAACCAAAGCATTTAAACATATTAAACCCTTATAATAAATGGCCTATTTTATGCCCAAGAATCCAAAAATGAAATAAAATACCGGGTGTTCCATAAGAAAAAACTGTAACTTTGGTATGGATCTTAGCTCTGACACACCCTGTACATTTGAAAATAATTTTAAATTATGCACATTGCCTCTTTACACATACCTACAAAAAATTATATTTCTACATCTTTCCGTTTTCGTATAATCAACTGAGGCGAATGAGGTGCGCCACCCTGTATAAATGAAACAAATCAAGATTTGGAAATGGGTATAAATAAAATGAAGCATAACATAAATAAAATAAGGATTATTCTATTAGGTCTCCAAATGAAGATAATCTGAACTCGAATGTATGTGTCTTTGGAACAAAATGGCTTCATCTTAAGCGTTTACTATTTCTTTATCTTTTCACTATAATGCAAAGTTGGTTATGCAGTATGTCCCCGGATTGTCTTTACAAGAGGAAAAACTTTTTTATTATTGATATTTTGAGAAAAATGCATTCAACATAAAAAAGTGCTTGTTAAAAAATAGTTAATCCCATTTACAGTTTTACAAATTTCCATACCGTTTTAGAGAAAATTAATAAAAACATGAAATTATTATTAAATTTTTTCTAGTCCTAAAAATCTAAAGGCTTGTCTATAGTATTTCGATTTCATTCATTGATAGATGGTTATTATTAATTTTGACACACGTCATATTTTTGGCTGTCGTTAAAGTATCACATTTTCCACACACACAATAACTATTATCACTCTTTCCGTAGCATTGAACTAAATAAATTTTGTGCTTCTTTAACATTTTCAAACAGCAAGAAATATAACGTTAATTAAAATGCTATCGATAATAATCTATCAAATAATGAAAACGAAATTTTATTACCATAGAAACGCGTCTTGATTTTTAAGATTTCTTCATTCAGAACCTAGTAATTAGTGGATAGTGGCGTAACTATCGATGTACCGTGTGTGCGAAGTGGGTCCTCGGGGAGCCCGGGCCGCATTTCCATCAATCAAGCAGAATCGGGCGATCCCGAACTAAGTTCTTATCTATCACATGTCTTCTTAACTACTTAACTAGCACACGCTATCGCGAAAATAACTTATTACTTTACACTTCTTCTTGTGCAATTTTGTAGCTGTGTTTTTCTTTTGATTTTGCAAAATAAAAATAACTGGAAATATGTGATTTTTCATTAGAGCATTAAATTTGACAAAAAAGGAAACTTGCTGTATTGTCACTGGATTTCTGTACCATCGAATACAAATAGAACTAAGTTAGTTGTAGCATCAAAAAGAGCATGAAAAATTATACAGGCCAAACTAGTTAACCCAAAATCACAAAAACTCTAGTTACCTAATGGTTGTATTAAGAGGACGATAAGGCAGCTGAGTTACGAGAGGTGCTCGAAACAGTACAATAGACATTGGTAATATTGTGTCAACTTTCGCCCATGCTAAAGCAAGTAAAAAAGAATTTCAACATGTTCATGTTCCTATTTACATTGTTTATTTTAATTTAGTTAGTTTTGTTGTTGTTTTTTGTTTTATTTTTATTTATTTCTTTATTTATTTGATATTTTATATGTTTTGGGTTACATATTCTGTGTTGCAGTAATAAATAATACTATATAAAAATTAATTTGATAATGTTATTTCTAACCTAATATATGAGTGCATATTATTCAGATTAGTATATAAGTATTGAAATGTGTAATAGGGGGCCCGGTAAAATTTTTGCACACAGGCCCGTGAGTCTGTTGTTACGCCACTGTTAGTGGAATAAATTAGTGGTTTCAATTACACTTAATTTATAATACAATG
The DNA here is from genome assembly GCF_002938485.1 of Sitophilus oryzae. Classification (NCBI taxonomy): domain Eukaryota; kingdom Metazoa; phylum Arthropoda; class Insecta; order Coleoptera; family Curculionidae; genus Sitophilus; species Sitophilus oryzae. The sequence continues at coordinate 1,237,228 of NW_022146029.1, forward strand.
TTACAATGTACATAATTACAATTAAAATTAATAGAATGTCCTAGCAACAGCTTGCGTTAGGTGTATCCATAGAGAAAGCCTAATATTTAGCTTTTAAGACAATCAACTTTTGATTTCTAACCACAATTTCTCTTGACGGAAGATAATCAAAGGCTAAAATTATATTTCTCGCAAATATCTATACTTATAATTACTGAAAATGTCTACCACTAGTTCTAACGTTCTGAATGCTTACATTGATATTAAAGGAACAAACTTGTACGCTAATTGAAACCACTAATTTATTCCACTAGTTGCGAAGTTCTGAATGAAGCTTTAGAAAAAACTCAACTATACTTTCATTTTTTTTTAATATTCTCTAAAACGGCATGGAAATTTGAAAAAGTATAATCGGGATTAACCATTTTAAAACAAGCAAATTTTTTTTATGAAAAATGCATTTTTCTCAAAATATCAATAATAAAAATTGTTTCCTCTTCTAAAGACAATCCGGGGACATACTGTATAGCGGATTAGCTGTCTTTTTAATAATCTCTGAAACAGAGTAGTTTAGTGTATTTAAAAATAACATATAATTTTCATCCAATGCATTTTTAATATATCATAAGAAACAGAAAAAATTACAGTGTTAATGGATGCAGGATAAATACCTTAGTGTTGCTAATTTACTAGCTATACTTTATATTTTATAAGGATTCTTGCCACTTAACTGCTGGTATAGAAATTTAATTCTACGCTGTGTTTGTCATAATGTGATCCACAGATCCACATAATGACAACCACAATTGAATTAACTATCTCTGCTGCGCTGTGGTTGTCATTTTGTGGATCTGCCCAGGCTCACCTGATGATGGAGTAGGGATCCGAAACCGGTAGTGAGAGCAGGTTGATCCACATTATGACAAACACACCGTAGAATTAAATTTCTATATCAGCAGTTAGGTGGCAAGAATCCTTATATAATTTTATTATATACCTATACTGCAAGAAATTTGTTTTCTATTTTATCACAATATGAACAGAACTCTATGATTTACTTCCTATTACAATACAGGGCTAATTTTCCTAGATACAAATATGGAAGTCTAAGGTTCAGAATGTTTCTTGATGTAATTTCTTCTAAATATTTTTGGCTGCAAAATTTTTACAGTTGGGGGGTTGAAACCTTTGGTGTTACAACAGCAAAATAAAACACTAATTCTCCACAATACACCAAAGCACTTTTACTCTTGCCCGCTGCTAACTGAACGCGCGTTTCGCTAGGCGCTCAGTTCTCAGTTAGCACGGAGTAGGCGTGGCAAAAACTAACCAAACGAGTCAAAATCAACCGAGCGTAACAATTAATTACCGAAACTAGAGCAATGGAAACAGAGAACTTGAATGAATTAGGTCATTGTCTCTGTTCATACTATCTTTACATTTATTAATTTTGACGCCCTCATATGCATCTAATTGCCTGTAATTTGAGACTTAATTAATTTTAAATTATTAATATCTATGCAATGTTCTTTATCAACAATATGTTGAACAACTAAAGATTTACCCGGCCTATCATATCTTACCTGATCCATATTTTCTTTAAATCTAGTTAATATTGATCTTCTCTAGTTTGCCCAACATATTTCTGATTACAATCTTCACATGAAATTTCATAAATACCCAACCTTTCCAGTGGAGGTGTTTTATCTTTAGGAATACCTAATAATTGTATTTATTATTTTATTATTAGCACTGTACACAAGTTTATAATTGACATTCTTAAAAATTCTTTTTAAACCACGGGATCGCTATCAAAACGGTATTGAAAAATATTTTTACATATTTTCTCCACTTGGAAAAGTCAAATTTGCAGAAATCGCAAATTTATACATTGCACTTCCAGTGCAAAAGTAATAGTGTTTTGGTGTACTGTGGTGAATTAGTGTTTTATTTTGCTGCAACATTTTTACTGAACGCAGCTTCCAAGTTTCTCATATTAATTAGAACCAGCAATATTTCTTAAACATATTAGATTCTACACTCAGATGCAAAACGCAACGGAAGAAATTTTGGCCAAATTTAAAATGTTATTTTTTTTATTTTTAGCCCTATTTCCTCGATTTTTTTAACAAACTGTATATAAATATATCAACTTTAATTCTTAAATTCAGTTTATTATAAACTTTAGTATTTGAATTACTATACAGGGTTAATCGAAGAGTTGTGTTTACTCTATTTTTAAAACACCCTGGTGCAATAATATAGTGAGAAAATTTTCTTAAATCATTATTTTTCAGTCACAACCATGAATATTTTGTTTTTTGACTCATGTCAACACATGCCTTGGTTAATGTTTAAGAGTAAAGGTACATTCAGTCTGGGAGCGTCGAGCGTCGCGTCGCGTCCGCGTGTCGAAATGGAATCAATACACTTAACTTAAATTAGACCGTTTAGGCAGACAGCGTCGCGTTTGGCGTTGCGCTGAGCGTCGGGGTTCGAGTTCAATGGGGCGGACGCGACGCAAACGCGACGCGACGCTCGACGCTCTCAGCCTGAATGTGCCTTAAAATGAACTTGCCGCAAACCTTTTGCAATTTTTTCAATTATTTATCAATACTTTTTATTGTTATTCTTCATAATGACGAGGTGGGCTTGATGGCTACTGATATGTACAATTGAATATGGTTCTTAGTGTCGAAGATTGTGCAAAAGTCATTGACTTTGTTGAAGATGGCCGAAATTATGAATATTTGGCTTGGTTCTTGAAGAGGAATGGGAAAACATAACACAATATATTTGCAGCCTCAGTATCAGTATAAACCGACGCATACAGACAGTTATAGCAGCCGGGGGAAGTAGTACAATGTATTAGAGTATTTTTTACAAGTTTTTTGTTTGTTTGTACATTTGGTTATTACAGTTATTTTTTTTAATATCCTTAGTTCTGTTTTACTAATATTTAATAAAACAAAGCCTCTATTTTTACTTTATAACGTTTTTTTAAATTTTAATATAGAGTTCTAATCAGTGTCCATATGACATTACGGAAATAGTCAAAATTTCATAAAAATAGAGCTAAAAGTAAAAAAAATATAACACTATAAAATTATCGAAAAAATTCTTCTTTGCTTTTTTTGCATCTGAGTGTCTATAGAATTCTAAATACGTTTTTTGTATAATATTATTTTGACTATTAACCAAATTAAAGTAAAATTATCAAGAAAGTTACTAAGCACGGACACTCAAGTTGTATAATCGTGTATATATTGAACTCGTCACCACATGGGTAATATCTGTAGTTACGGATTTTTCCACTAGATGATTAAACAAGAAAGGATATTGATATTGGTATTAAATTAGAAGATACTCGATGTGAATCCTGATCGGTAAATAAAAATGCGTCATTCATTCAGATGTCACATCAGATCCTGTTAAGTAAACGTTTAGCTGAACATATTATCATGAATGCTATAAGTTTCATCTTTTGACGAAATTTGTATTCAGCTTAAAGTTGGCCGTAACTTTGATGATGATGAAAATAGTCGGAGACCTGGGGACATATTTAGATAACATATTTTAGGCAAGTTGGAATAACAAAAAATTTATAGTTTATTAACTGGTGAACCCAGAACCCTAAGTCTGGCAGAAGGGTTGCGGTTATTTCGCTACTGCGCAACCCATGATATTTGCAAAAAATAAATCCAAAAAGTATCCTTTAGGCAACTTGAAATGTGTTTATTCTTAAATTTTAGCATCTATTTAACCCAGAAATAAGTATAGCAGACTTTTTTTCCGGTTTGAAGGTGCAATCAGATCGCCTCAAATATATTTAATAATTATACCTGGAAAATAACATACTTTGGCAGTTTAACATTTTTATAGCGTGTTTATTAGATAATATTAAAATTTTTCACTAAATTCACTAATTTTTCTAAATCTCAAGAGGTTTGAAAACTTCCAGCTGGTGACGAATGAATGAGCAAAGATGAAATAAATGTACTGATACAGATGTCATCTGTCCTTTTTTGTCAAAAAAAACGAGGAAATAAAATGTATAAGGGATTTGGCTTCAAAATTTTAAAACAATCTAATTCTAAAGCAATCGTGCATAACTTCATTGTTTAATTATTGCTGTAGGTCCCAAAAATACAAATTTAGACCTGAAATTGAAAATATATCATATTCCAAAATAACATATAGGATAAAAAATGTCTATACCTATGTGGCGGATTCATCTCTCCAAAAAATCTTCTATGGGTATTTCGCTACTGCAAGAAAATCTACAAAATAAAATAGTTATTTTTTGTAAAACAGTTATACAAATTTGCCTAACGAACAAAAAATGCTTAACGTTTCGGAAAGTTTATCTCTTTCCGTCATCGGAAGCAAAAAAATACAAAGAATAAAGAAAACAACTATTTAAAATATTTAAATTCAACTATTCGAGAACACTTTAGTTTTTTTAAACCAGATTTATTATATTAAACCTAACTTCTGACAACTAGTTTCCGATTGGGATTAACGCAGAAGTGTTTATAAAAAATAACTATTTTATTTTGTAGATTTTCTTGCAGTGGCGAAATACCCATAGAGGATTTTTTTGGAGAAATATATAGGATGTTGCTTTTAAAACTAAAAAAAAATATTTTAACTTTTAAAATCCTAAAAAATGCTTTTTATAGTTGATCAGATATAACCCCCGTATATTGCCTAACGGTATTAAAACTATTGGATTTTACGTATAATTATCATTTATCTACCTTAATGCAAATATTCGGATCATATTTAAAAAGCGTTTAATAGATCATTTAGTTCTTCATACTAAAATATTTTGCTAAACAATCTAATATCTAAAATATCTTAACTTTGACATACCCAACCACTATAGTTTTTGATGTTTAAAAAGCAATTTAAAACATCCTCATTCGTGCAGATTATAGTCAATTAAATATATAAACATTTATTTCTAATTAATTTGTAGATGAACGCATATTATATAACGTAGAAAAGCGTTTAATAAATAATTTAGTTTTTTGAAATTTAACAAATATTTTTCTTTCAGGCGGCTGGGAATTACAATCGATGATATTTTTGGCGAGGTCAATCTCTGGATGTCATTTACTAAAAATAAACATAAAAACTGTCAAAAATTAACACTAATTATAGAAAGATTGGAGAATGATAGAGGCTCGGATAGAGGGTACCCAGACGCACAAATCTAGAAGCAGATATTTCTACAGGAAGCTTCCACCAATATTTCTGGTAAATAAATATTTCATTTTTTTTTCGTACGAATGAATGAGAGCAGCGAAAGACACAGATTAACAATTTTTTTAAGCTTTGTGTCGATAGACGTATATTTTTTAGATTTCGAGTTTGGGATGTAAAAAAGATCACTTTTTCAATACGCCAGAAAAAAAAGAGTGATATCAAAAAGAGGAGACAGTGATATCAAAAAGAGGATTGTCCTCTGAAATAGAGGATGGTTGGCAACCTTAATCTAGAGTACCATGGCTGGTAAATCAATAATTTTTAATCAAGAAGAGTTAGAAAGATACATTTCATCGTCTAGTATTTTTCGTGTCTTGTCCTGGCCAGTTACAAGATGCCCGAATCGTATTTTTAATCATATCTCGATTTTTCCAAGAGTGGCTCATTAGCATATTTGCAAAAAGCATTTTTTTACGTATAACTTGGTACCACACACTTGGTATTTCGTGTCAAATTGTCGTTATAAACAGCATGTTACAATTTCAAATAAACCATATGCGAAAATATCGAAAGTTGACATATGATATGTCATTCTATTGAGAGTGTGATTTACTATCGAATAAAGTAAGAAAAATATTGAGGGTGCCATTTAATTATCAAAAGTTGTAGTCATTCCGATGAAATAGGAACTGACCAAAAAAAACTGAATACGTTAATCAATCCTAATTTATGTCACATATTAACATAACAAATCTCGTTTTTTTTTAACTGAAAAGATAAAAAAGTTCTACGGTTGAGCCATTTTTGAGACGCACCCGGTATATCCAAAAAATTATTTTCTCTCGAATTATAAACTATACCATTAAAAATCATTTTTACTCAGAATAAAAATAAATTACAACCATCATAATGTTGCGGGCCGGTGTGGACTCGACCTAACCTCACAATATGGCCCGCCCTCGGATGACCTTAACATCGCATAGACACCGCAATGATTCATTCGTTCGAGAAGAATCGAGTTCCACTGGAATGGACTAGTACATACGAGAACATTCGAAAACCTTCTCTACGCACCTAACGATCTATGGACTATTCTAGAGTTCTTTACCTGTCGGTATAAAAGCCGGCGGCGGTGGCCTACAGGGGGCAGTTATAAATATACAGTTGACGCGCTAAAATTCAAAATAAATTCTTAGTTACAAATCGTTTGTAAATAGTTCTATAAGTCTTTTATCGTTATTGTTTTTGTTAATTGGTGTTAAATAAATAGTGTTTAAATAAATTGTGACTTTCTATCCACACGGAACCGACGAAAAACGTAACAATTGGTGTCAGGTGTGGGGTGTGTGATAGACTAGAAGAATAAAAAAGACTGACCATGGCTCTGAAAAAATTGTTGAAAGACTTGAAAGTGTCCGAACTGAAATGCATATTGGAAGAGAGAGAGTGCGAAACAGATGGAAAGAAAAGCATTTTGCAAGCTAGACTAAGAGACGTTTTGGTGGAGGAAGGTGAGGATCCTGACACATTTTGCTTTGAGTTGGAAGGTGACCTTGACTCGTGCCTACACAAATTAGACGACAACTTGAACAATTTGAATAGTAAAATGATTAACTTGGAAAAGAGTTTCAATGATAAAATGACAGAGAATTCTCAAAAATTAGACGACAACTTGAACAATTTGAATAGTAAAATAATTGACTTGGAAGTTAATTTAGAAGAGAAAATCAGTGATAAAATTAATATTTTAGAAGATAAGATCGCAGAAAATTCTAAAGTCATACAGGCCAGCTTTAATAATAAAATACTTAATTTAGAAGAAAAGATAACAGAAAATTCCAGGGAATTAGAAGAAAAGATTATAGAGAATTCTACGGAGCTACAAGACAAAATAACACAAATTGAGGACGATGTAAATAAAAAAATCGAAATTTTAAAACAAGAAATAGAAAAGGCCAATTCACCAAAATGTCAAGAAACATCGGAGGCACCGAAACTAGTCGAAAATAAGTATATCTCAAAGTCAGTTATTGAGCCTCCACAGTTTGACGGAAAAACCGCTTGGACCAATTATTTTTGCCAGTTTGAGGCCGCTGCGAGAGCGAACGGATGGACAATCGCTGAAAAGGCTACCGCTTTGACTGTCGCACTGCGAGGAGATGCGACTGATATCCTGCAGACACTGTCACCATCGGAACAGGGAGATTATCAGCAATTGGTACGACATTTAGAAATGAGGTACGGCCAAGCTCATTTGGAACATGTCTATCATTCCCAGCTAAAAAATCGCATTCAAAAGTCAAATGAGTCTCTGCAGGAGTTTGAAGCCGACGTAGCCCGCCTCGTTCGCCTTGCGTACCCTGCTAAGCCAGAGAATGTTATGGAGCGGTTGGCAGTACAGGCATTCTCCGATGGCTTACGTGACAACGAGACAAGATAAGCACTTCTCCTAGCCCACCCAACGCACTTGGTGGATGCTTTAGCACGTGCCCTAGAATTTGAGGCCGCGAAACAAAGTTCTCGGTCTCTAGTGAGAGTACGGGCGGTCAACCAATGTTCCGACGAATCCGTGGAAAGCATTGTGCGGAAAGTCATGGAGGAGTACATGGGCAAGAAAGGACCGACTTGTTGCTGGAATTGCGGCCAGGCAGGACACGTAAGAAGTCACTGTAAAGAAAAGGACGTGGACCCGGTTTCGCCAAGTGTCGAATCAAAGGGACACATATCGAGCAGTACCCAACAGGTTCCAACGAAAACTGCTCAAGTCGCATCGCTACAACACAAGTTCAACAGCATTTTTGTGGATGGTTTCGTGGATGGAGAGTTACGAACCATGCTTTTGGATACGGGTGCGACCAAAACGATCATCAGGCGGATATCCTTAAAACATCAAAAAGGATTAAAACAACACAATGGCGACTACGTACAGCTACAGGAAGCTCCGCTCTCATCCATGGAGAGGTAGATCTTAATTTTGTTATCGGAAGCACCTGTTTTAATCATCGAGTGTTAGTAGCAGACATCGAAGATGAACTTATTCTCGGAATGGACATCATGACCACTAGAGGTTTTGAGCTAAACCTCAAACAAGGAATTTTGAAAATAAATGAAGAAGAAGTGGTTCTGCATCGAAAATGTGAGGAGACGCTTCGCGTGGTGGTAGCAGAAGATGTTTCGATCCCTGAGCGCTGTGAGATATTTTTGGATGGTTGCCTAGAAGGTAAAATGAATAATGGGAGTATTATTCTGTTGGAGCCAAGGAACCATGACAGCGAAATAGGACGAGGGATCGCTGTTGGAAAAGCCCTGCTACGAGCGAAGAAAACTGTACCGGTGAGAGTAATGAACACGAATTATTATTCTGTATCCTTGAAGAAGGGAACCCTCTTAGGGTACTGTTGTTCGGTCTCCTCAGTCGTTCGAAGCGTGGAAGCCTCCAAAGTTTCGACTTCAAAAATTCCGGACAAAATGGTGAAGGAGTTAGTAAACGTTAAAGGATTATCTCCCGAAAATAGAAGAAAATTGAGAAACCTGATAATCAAGTATCAAGATGTGTTTGATAAAGGAGAAGCAGGACAGAGAGGTCGTACCAATTTAGTACAACACAAAATTGATACCGGAGATGCACGACCAATCAAACAAAATCCGAGAAGACTTCCGCTCGCCAAACGTGAAGAAGCTGATAAAATCCTTCGAGAAATGAAAGAAGAGGGTGTCATCGAACCATCTAACAGCCCGTGGACATCGCCGGTAGTACTAGTAAAGAAGAAAGACGGTACCACCAGGTTCTGTGTTGATTATCGGCAGCTCAATAATGTTACCAAGAAGGATAGTTATCCCCTGCCGAGGATAGACGATACTCTAGACACGCTGGCGGGGTCAACGATATTCTCTACGTTAGATCTGAAGAGTGGATATTGGCAAGTCGACATGGCGCCGAAAGACAGAGAGAAGACAGCGTTCTCGGTGGGCTCCGGACTGTGGCAATTTACCGTCATGCCTTTTGGATTGTGCAACGCGCCAGCTACCTTTGAGAGACTAATGGAGTCTGTGTTAAAGGGACTATCCTGGACTACCTGTTTAGTGTACCTGGATGACATCATAGTGGTTGGGAAATCCTTTGACGATCATCTGAAGAATTTGGAAGAAGTTTTCAAGCGACTAGGGAGTTTTGGTTTGAAACTTAGCCCCAAGAAATGTCATCTGTGTCAAGAAAAGGTACACTACTTGGGCCATGTAGTCTCCTCCCAAGGAGTTGCGGTATATCCACAGAAGACCAAGACAGTGGAAGAGTGGCCGATACCTAAAGATAAACATGAACTACGAAGCTTTTTGGGACTATGCACATACTATCGCCGCTATGTACAGGGTTTCGCCACCATCGCAAAACCATTGACCAGACTTACCGAAGGCGAGAGGCGTTTCTCTTGGGACTCAGATTCTGACGAGGCATTCCGAAAATTGAAGAAGGCCCTGACTAGTGCGCCCATACTTAGCTACCCTCTTGGCAACGAAAACTTTATATTGAATACCGACGCTAGCAATGTTGCGTTAGGCGCTGTTCTGTCTCAGATCCAGGATGGTCAAGAAAAAGTCATTGATTATTTTAGTAAGACCTTGTCAAAACCGGAAAGGAACTACTGTGTAACCAGACGAGAATTACTAGCAGTAGTTAAAGCAGTGGAACACTTCTACAAGTATCTCTATGGAAGAAAGTTCTTGTTAAGAACAGACCATGCTGCTTTGAAATGGCTGTTGCAATTTAAGAATCCTGAAGGGCAGGTAGCTAGATGGATTGAACGATTACAAGAATTTGACTTCGACACAGAACATCGAGCTGGGGCAATCCATCGGAATGCCGACGCACTTTCCAGAAGATCTTGCGCTAAGGACTGTAAGCATTGTTCCCGAGCTGACGAGAAAGAAGTGAAACTCCTAAGAACAACTGTGGTTAATGATAGTTGGCAACCCGAAGATCTTGCAAATGACCAAACCAGTGACCCAGAATTAGGTTTAGTAATTAACTGGAAAAACACAGGCCAAAGACCAACGTGGGAAGAAGTTTGCAGATATTCGCCGAACGTAAAGTCGTACTGGGCCCAGTGGAATTCCTTGGTAATAGATAACGGACTACTTCGCCGTGTGATCGAGAGACCGGAGGGACAAGAAGAGAGAAGGCAGATCGTCATTCCAAAGAAGAGGGTCCCAGAAGTCTTGGAGGAAGTTCACAATGGAACCAGCGGAGGACATCTTGTGTTACCAAGACACTTGGCAAGCTGCGTGAACGGTTCTACTGGGTGAACTGCAAAGAAGATGTGAGGGCCTGGTGTAAGAAATGTGACATTTGCGCAGCCATTAATGGGCCACAAAAGCGTGGTAAAGCCCCTATGCGCCAGTACAATGTTGGTAGTCCCTTCGAACGAATAGCGATCGACGTGGCTGGTCCTTTCCCGGAGACGAACGATGGCAACAAATACATTGTGGTAGTAATGGATTACTTCAGCAAATGGGTCGAGGCCTACGCGTTGCCAAATCAAGAAGCGTCCACGATTGCTGATGCCCTTGTTAAAGAATGGATCTGCAGGTTTGGTGTTCCCATGGAGCTTCATTCAGATCAGGGAAGAAACTTTGAGTCCAATCTGTTCCAAGGCGTCTGTGAAGTCCTGAACATCCGCAAGACCAGGACGACTGCTCTACATCCACAATCCGATGGGATGGTTGAACGCATGAACAGAACTATCAACCGTTATCTGGCCAAAGTAGTCTCTGACCACCAAAGAGACTGGGACAAATTTCTTCACCTGTTCCTGTTGGCCTACCGTTCATCCGTCCAAGAATCTACAGGGCAAACTCCAGCCAGCATCGTTATGGGACGGGAAGTGCGCCTACCCTGTGATCTGAAATTTGGTTGCCGACCGGGAGAAGAAGTCGCCGGAGAAGATTATGTCCACACACTACGTCAAAGGATGGACGACATTCATCAGAGAGTCCGCCTAAATATTCAAAGTGCTAGTGACCGAATGAAGGAACACTACGACATTCAAGCTGAGCATGGAGGATACCAACCAGGGAAGTTGGTGTGGCTATATAACCCGCAGAGACGTCGTGGGTTATCTCCGAAGCTACAATCCTCGTGGGAAGGGCCATACGAAGTCATGGATAGAATTAATGACGTCGTATACCGTATCAGAAAATTGCCAAAAGGAAAACCGAGGGTAGTCCATTTCAACCGTTTGAGCCCCTACCAAGGCGAAATAGAAGATCGTGCTGGGACCGTGAGAACCTGCAGCTTTGATCCCCCTGATTCGGAGATGTCCTTTGACGATTTCATGGCCCGATACAACAGCAGTGAGAAGGCTCGCTATGGTGTAACCAAAGAAGATCAACGAGACCTCTTTTCCGTGCCTCCTGATTATTCGCTCGCTCATTGTGTGGCTCGAGATTTGCGGATGTCCAGAGGAATCGCTGCGACGTTCAATGAGAAGTTTGGGCGTGTCGGAGAACTACGCCGACAGGATCCAGAGGTTGGAAGCGTCTTGAGGCTAACCGACAATGCACATGGTCAAGCAAGGCACATCTTCTACCTGGTCACCAAGGAATGGTCCCCGAGTAAGCCGACTTATCTCAATCTATGGAAGACCCTGATTGAACTGAGAGAAGCCCTGCTAAACAACAACATTGCACGATTAGCCATTCCGAAGCTGGCGTGTGGACTCGATGGTTTGAGTTGGCGTACAATCCGGAACATGATTGAAGTCTTGTTCAGATTTACGGGAATCGAGATCCTCGTTTGCTGCTACAACCCAAAGCTGAGATCGGGAGAGAAAACTGTAGACTGCTATTTCTACCAGACTTCGCAATGTACCAGGGGCCAGCTTTGCAAATACCTTCATTCACCGTATACATCTCGGACGAGCATGTGCCTAAGAAGGGGCAGTGTTGCGGACCGGTGTGGACTCGACCTAACCTCACAATATGGCCCGCCCTCGGATGACCTTAACATCGCATAGACACCGCAATGATTCATTCGTTCGAGAAGAATCGAGTTCCACTGGAATGGACTAGTACATACGAGAACATTCGAAAACCTTCTACGCACCTAACGATCTATGGACTATTCTAGAGTTCTTTACCTGTCGGTATAAAAGCCGGCGGCGGTGGCCTACAGGGGGCAGTTATAAATATACAGTTGACGCGCTAAAATTCAAAATAAATTCTTAGTTATAAATCGTTTGTAAATAGTTCTATAAGTCTTTTATCGTTATTGTTTTTGTTAATTAGTGTTAAATAAATAGTGTTTAAATAAATTGTGACTTTCTATCCACACGGAACCGACGAAAAACGTAACAATAAGGCTTAACTGGCAGTAAATGCCATTAAAAAATAATTAAGAGTACAGGCTAAGTAAATGGCATGTAAGGTTTCGATTGTCATTTCCCAGCCTTCTTTGACGCCGTTTTATCTTCGATTGTATGGTATTGTAACTGTGTCATAATCACTATGTAGTTTTTGATTTTTAAAAAGTAGTTTAGCATTCGTATTTTGGCCAGGTTATTTTGAATGAAATAAATGTACATTTTTAGTTTTAATAAATCCTTTGAGGAACGGAAAGTAAATAATGTAGATAGAACATTATTTATTTTTAGTGATTATTGAATAAATTTCATCGATTCTATCCAATTAAATTTTCAAGCCTGTTTAGATCTCTCAAACATATTTGCCGGCAAGCAAGCCATGCTTCAATTAGAAAAATCCGCGTATTTGTTTGTGTTTCGTGAATAATGGCTCTTACGTCACCTGGACATAATATCTGTCTTCTCTGTCTTGGTTGATAGACGGTAATTGAAAATGACTGTAATAAATATTATTCAGCGTCAAATAGCATGCGAAGAGAGATGGGTAGCTTATTAGATGACTATTAGAAAAGATGATCTGACGTATTATGTTAAATTTACCGGGGTTTCTTGTTATTAATTGTATACTGGTTAAAATCTTCTAAAACTTCCAAAGATCTTTGTGGCAAAACTAAAAAATGGATTTAATTCTTTCCGATTGTAGGGTTTTACAGTTACTAACAAATTAATTATGACGAATGAGACAATGAACTCAACTACCTCGTTGTCTCACCCTGTATATTATATTATCACAACACCCTGTGTGTAAAGCAAATTCTCTATTACCGTATTTAAAGGTTGATTTTAATATACAGGGTTGTCCGAATTGTATTCAGGAATATTCGTCAGTATATTCTGCAGATAAAAATAAGTAAAAAGTTCGTATAAATGTATGTCCTAAAATGCTTCGTTTCGGAGATACAGGGTGTAGAAGTTTAATTTTTATTTCGATTTTATCCAAATAATTTCTAATGCCGATATTTGGATGTATAGGGAAATTAAAATAACTTCCGTTGCACATCATAATACGACCACCAGCAAACTCCATAAGACAGCGCATGGTGTCATTGATGACGTGCAACGGAAATTGTTCCAGTTTCCCTATAAATTGATGTCTGGGTGTTTTTTTGACATTTCACATCTTTGTTGTTGTTTTTCCTAAAAAAATAGAAACCCCAAATCATAGGCAGAATACACACACTGGTAACAATATATAATATACAGGATTGTTCACCACATACGACACGTAGGATGTATTGTAGCTAAACGATTAGATCTTTACAAATTGTAAGTTTTAGGTTCGTTGAAGGACTATTAGAGTTACAATTTGAAAATATTTTTACAAGATATAGAGTGTCCCAAATAAAATATACAGGGTGTTCCATTTAAATTAAACAAGTAATTGCCGTTGAAAGCTAGTAATTATTTATTATAATTTTTGGAACACTCTGTATAAGGTAGTATAAGTTTTATTATTGCAACATAATATATGATCAATAAATAATCTTCAGTAAATATTTATTATTAAAACCTTTAATACCATTGGAGAAATAAAGCCTTATTTTTTTACTGCAATTTCACAAAATTGAAAATATTTCAAAAACGGTAATGTTTAAGTGTGATAAACTTTAATTTAAAAGAGTGTTCCATTAAAAAAAAACAAAGAAAAAAAAGACCTATCGTCCACGGACCAAATTTGAATATTAATTTTAAAAATTTAATTTCTAAAATGTATATATTTCAACAATAAATTGAATGTTTACTATCCCAAAAAATTAAATTATATAAAGAATACATTTAGCTACTCCAAACGAATATCGATATTCTTAGAAAATGTAACCAGAAAGTATGCGTGAGGTTTAATATAAATTAAAGAATAACTGAATACTTTACTTGCCTATAAAAAAATAATTCAGGGACGTTTGTATTAGAACTTCCACACACCAATCACTTTCTGGTAATTTTTAAGAGTACTTAAAAAGTCCGACAAAAAAATAGATATGTAATTGCACAAACTTAAAATGGTTTCGCAGATATTTGCGATATTGTATTTCATATGTATATATACAAAAAATGTTCATTTTTTAACTCTCCATATAATAAAAAAATTATATACAGGACGTTCTATTTAAAAAAAAACAAAGAAAAATTATTTTATATTTTAGAAAGTTTGGCGTCGAATTTTGAACACCCAGTATGATTTACGATTACAATATTTATAGCAACGTAAGTATAAACCATGTAAAGTAAGTACCTAATATAGTTTTGATTTCACTACATTTCTTGTATTTTTAATAATTTTTCTAAACAAGGCTGAAAATTATATATTTTTTATTTATTTATTAGTATTTTTGAAACTATCGAAACATATTTACTCATATCTTATGTAAAGTGATCTGAGAGGAAACGAAATATGCAATAATATACAGGGTGTTCTATTTAAAAAAAATTATACCGATCCACTGACACTTTTTTGAGCCACCCTATAGAAGTTAAAATATTTTCCTGAAATGCATCCTCTTAGGATTATCCACTTTAGGTGTGCACTTAACAAAATTCTCAAATTTTTTATTCTAGGAGCTACAGATGCCCGACACACTATTACCGGACCTTGTATAATTCATTAATCGTTTTGTAGAATAGTATTATAATTTAAGTATATATTCTCCAGAACGGTGATACCTATGATACAAGTAATTACTGTAGTGGGATGTTCAAATCAAAACAAAGCTTATATTTTTCTCTGATCATCTTGCTGAAGAATTTTTGGGTGCGCCGTTTTTTTTTCAATAAAAAACTGTTTTTTATTCAGCTATTTAAATACCGATACTCTTGTAATTAAATAGATCAATTAAACGTGTTTTAATTGTTCTCGAGGTAGTATATCACTATAAAATCTATTTAGTATGTCACTTGTGGCTTCGGATGCCAAGAGAAGACGAATCTTTTAAATAACTGATATTTTTCACTATTAAAGAAATAGTTTCTTCAAGATAAAGGGTTTTGATATACTATAATTTGATTTGAATTTTATACAGGGTGTTCCAATATTCCGTGGACATGGAACTACTACGTATTTTTGGAATCAAAATAAGTGCATTGGACACAATTTACCTCTATACAAAAGTGCTTCGTTTGTCCGTCAGAGGGCATCAAACTTAAACAAAAAAAAAATAAACATATTAGTATAGTAAACGCCACGAATGTTTGGGAGTGATTCATAGGTCGCTACCAATGACTAAAGAATATAAGGACATGTAACGCCCCTATACGGGCTGCAGCAGAATTTGTGACCTTTTTTTTTTGTTTTGGAGGCAAACAATGAGTCATCATTTGGTCACCAGCGACAATTTTAGCGATTTTTAATAGTTTGTGTGTAGTAAACTTTGTATAAACTTTATTACAATGGTGATTAGTTGTTCAGCTTTCAAGTGCAAAAGCAGCAGCGAAAAGAAAGAACCAGGAGTTACGTTTCATAGGTAAATAAACAGTCCACTCCAACTTTTTAGCGTTTTCTTATTGAATTCGATAATTATTCTTCAATTTCAATTAACATCTATATGTACTTGATATGTGCTATACGGCGATACTAGTTTTGTACCTTTTGTTAACATTTTAATACGTTTTTTTCGTAATTAATTAGGATGATACACCATAGGCTTAGTCAAAACAATTATCAAAAAATATAAATATTGCTTCAAACAGCTAGGTTAAGAAAAATATGTGCCACGGCACTGTTTGGTGTCATCGTCACAATTTGCTCTCGGGTGTTATTTGTCCTTGGATTCTTTAGTCATTGGTCGCTAACATGTGAACTAATCTGTTCAAGGTCACATAAAACTTAATTCCAGTGCCGTGGTCTTTCAAATCATATAATAATCAATATATAATCTGTTGTAATTTGTTGTTTTAACTGTCAAAGTTTTGTCAAAACATATATTTGGTTATAAATATAAAATGGAATGCCCCATTGGTCGCATTGCAAGCACACCAATGGACTGACGCACAAAAACGAACCAATCAAAGAAACGCGATATAGTATCGTCTTTGTCAATCACGCTAACATTTCAGAATAACTAGGAGGAGCGCAGGCAGATGATTAGACCGGGCCCTTAAAAACCTACGTCTGCGGTAAAAATTTACGTTATTAATGTAAAAATGATAGCGCGCGTGTCGATTCTAACTTCATCAAGCGATGAATCACTCCCAAACATTCGTGGCGTTTACTCTAGTTCTATATACTAAGTCCACGGAATATTGGGACACCTTATATATACGGTGTTTTGAAAGTATCTGGAAGATTATGTCAGCAAATATCTTGATTAAATTGTTAAAAGGTTTAAAGCTTCGTTAATAGTTGTTATAGTCGTCTTTGCCTTGGTCTCAGTTATTAGGGATAAAAATCCTATATGGGTAACGCGCCACTGCGAGAAAATCTACAAAATAAACTAGTTATTTTTTGTAAACACTGCTGCGTTAATCCAAACGGAAACTACTTGTCAGCAGTTAGGTTTACAGATATACAAATTTGCCTAACGAACAAAAAAATGCATAACGTTTCGGAAAGTTTATCTCTTTCCGTCGTCGGAAGCAAAAAATACAAAGAATAGGGAAAAAACTATTTAAAATATTTAAATACAATTATTCGAGAACACTTTAGTTTTTTTAAAACAGATACGTCTACAAAAACCGTTGACGTTCTGTTAAAATGACATTATATCAAGTTAAACTTCAAAATTAACAATTACTACATGATAACAATTACTTAAGCAAGGGCGTGAGACAAGGAGATACCATCTCTCCCAAGTTATTTACACTGGCACTGGAAAATGTCTTCAAGAAATAAGAATGGGAAAATAGAGGTCTAAACATCGATGGGGTACACGTTAGCCATCTGAGTTTCGCAGACGATATTGTCTTGCTGAGCACCGACATTCAAGAACTGAACTCCATGCTAAATGAGCTAAATGACCAATCCCAGAAAATTGGCCTTAAAATGAACTTGAAGAAGACCAAGATAATGAGCAATATCCATAGCATTACTGTTGACAACGTTGTTATTGAAAACGTAGACCATTATATATATTTAGGTCATAAAATCAAGCTGGGCAAGGAAAACCAAAATACGGAGATCAAACGCAGGATCCATTTGGCATGGGTAGCATTTGGAAATATGAGCGATATTTTCAAGGATAAAAAGGTGCCCATGAATCTAAAGAAAAGGCTTACGACAGCTGCATTCTACCTGTGCTTACGTATGGCTTAGAGACTATGGCAATTACCCGAAAAACAGCAGAATAACTACGAGTAGCACAAAGAGCCATGGAAAGAATCATGTTGGGAGTCACCATTAGGGAAAAAATACGGAATACCCACATACGTCAAAAAACAAAATTAATAGATGTCGTTAAAAGAGTAGCAAGTCTGAAGTGGCAATGGATAGGACATGTGGAAAGACAGGATCCAGACCAATGGCCCCAAAAAGCAATCCTATGGAGACCTAGGGGAACAACAAGAAGTGTGGGCCGACCAAAAAAGAGATGGGTCGATGACGTCAGAGCATTGGCGGGAAGACAATGGATAAGACTGGCTAGAGATCGCGAAGCGTGGAAAAACCTAGAAGAGGCCTATATCCAACACTGGATGGAACCAGGCTGAGAAAGAAGAGAAGAAGAACAATTACTTAATAGGGTAAAACCAAAAAGCCCCAAACTTTCTGTATGATTATTTTTAATTTTTACGTATGTTATGTTTATTTATGTTATGTTCTTTAAAATCAAAGAAGCGATTGCCATACATTACTAACATCTACAGATGCATGAGCAATACATTTATTTTTATTAGATTGTATTAATTGTATTATTTTAGAAATGCTCATATAGGATTTTTTTTTGGAGAGATGAATCCACCACATAGGTATAGACATTTTTTATTAGGGATATATATAACCATATAGTATATGGTTCGGTTAGGTTATGTTAGGTTAGTTAAAGCAACTACAAGTGTATAAATGATGTACACTTGTAGCATTAATATTTTTTGGTAGTTATGGATGTTTTTTATATAATTAATTAGATTATAGATATTTAATAAAATAATTAAATACCTATAATCTTTAAAGTTGTTTTAAAATGAACACAAATAGATTTAATAATTTTAACATGTTTTTATTTTTAATTACAGAAAATGCCGTTAAATGTTGATTGTTGTTAATGTGTTCATAAATATGGTAAGATCCAATGCTATTTAGAATTATGACAGCGACAGTAGCATATTTAACAGTCAAAACAAAATTGTTACCAGGCGATATTAAAATGAGTATTCGTTTAACTATTCCAAGAAATTAACTTGTAATTCCAAGTAAAAAAACTGGTTTGTGTAATAAGCACTAACGATTGTTTATTTTTTATTACCGCTTCAATCGTGACTCTACAGTACATAAATATTTTATATCTAATGATAGCTATTTAAGAAATGCGTTTTTACATATCGGATTTATTACTGGATTGGATAGCTACTTGTGTCATGTCAAGTATTTAAATTACAATTACAGACAATTAATAAAAGGAAGAGTATATACTTTCCTTCGCTTGAAAAGTTTGTTCCATAAATTCAAATGTGGGCATATAAAACGTCAAAATTAGTGGTAGTAATTTTCAATTAGTTTATAATATATTACACTTGTTTTTTAGAATAGAATGAGTGGGAGGAGGGTTAATCACTGCGACCTTACAGATCTATTGTGTCCCCCTTTCTTGAGTTCTAACTAATCATACAGTCCCAGGGCTTTGATAAAAGCCAGTATCTGGGACGGTTTTATAGAGGGTAGTTCTCCATCTCCAATATCAGTCGTACCAAAGTTCATAGCACGAGTGGTTGTCGTCTCGGCGCACTCAGTGATGAGGTGTACTGGTGTTTCCCCATTTTCCCCACAGAATCTGCATTCGCCGTTTCTTCTCGGTTTCAATCTACTGAGGTGTTCATTGAGGAGACAGTGACTTGTTAAAAACCCCGTGACAATCCGAAGATTGTTCTTACTTAAATCCAGGAAGATCTTTGATTTTTCTTGATCGTAAGCCCTCAGAAACTTCTTCGAGTGTCTTAGACCGTTGCAAGATTCCCATTCCAGGTTGCGGATGGAGTCTTCCAAGTCCTTGAGTTGGTTACCACTTGGAAAGCAGAACGGTTCTGGTCCAGTTAGTGGAGTGTTCCCTCCTTTTCTAGCTAGATCATTTGCTTTTTAATTACCTTCTATCTCTTGGTGAGCAGGCACCCAGAGTAGGAGGACTTTGTTTTCTTTGCCTAATTTATTCAGCTTCTCTATGCATTCTTTGAACAATTTCGAATTGATTGATACTGAATTGATCGCTTTTAACGCTGCTTGACTATCATATAAGATGGCTATTTCTTGTTTCCGATAGTTCCTATCTAAGATAAGTTGTACGCACCTTTCGATAGCGTAGATTTCTGCCTGTAGGATGCTAGGGTAGGTGCCCATTGGTTCGGAGTATTTAGTTCTCGACCCAAATACTCCGATCCCTGTTCCCGCATTGGTTTTGGAAGCATCAGTATACCAAGTTATGGTATGGTCTTTTAACTGCTGGGCAGACGTTTCTCTCTTCCAATCCTTTTTATTGCTCAACACTACATTGAGATGTTTCTCAAAGTTGTACGTTCTTGGCATATCATCCACTGGGAGTTGCAAGAGTGGTATTTCCTTTTTGAGGGTGTTCCAAGCCCCTGATCTGACAATTCTCCCAGTACTGATTCCGTTACTGACCATTCTAATCATTGTCGCATTGAAATCTACCAATCTACCAATGACAATGTGTAGTGCTGTTAGATCTAGAATGACCTCTATTGCTGCTGTTGGACAGGTTCTCATGGCTCCTGTGATGCAAGCGCATGCTAGTCTCTGGATTTTGCACAGGTTTAGCCGTCCGTTGCTCTAGTTTTGTGTACCAGGCAACTGCTCCATAAGTAATCATGGGTCAATCATCATTTAAGTCAAAGGCTTAAGACTCAATCATTTGAACTTTATGTTGAATTTGACTTAACATTTAAATTATTTTGAATAGAGAAATGGTTTAAGACTCAAGACTTAAGTCTTTTTAAAACTAACTTGTTACAGCTCTGCTTTCTTTATAGTTGAGCCCATTGTTGTCTATTGTTGGCTATGCGGGCCCAAGTTATTCCTGCTAATTTTCTAATTTCATTGTCCTATCTCAAGTTCTTTCTCTAGGTCTCTTGATTCCTCGTGGGTACCATGCTGTAATTTTTTTGGTCCATCTGTTGTCTGTCCTTCTTGCCAGGTGTTCTGCCCATTGCCACTTGGGGGATTTGATTCTGTGGATGACATCTATTTATCGTATCCTCACGTACCTCTGTTCTCTTTCAGTCTTTCTTGGTTATTCCCAGTATATTTTGTTCCTTTGTTATGTTAAAATATAAAATATAAGCGAAAAATAAAAGAATTTTTTTAATACAGTCTAATATAAATAAATGTATTGCTCAGGCTCCTGTAGAGGTTAATAATGTATAACTGTTGCTTCTTTGATTTTGGTCCAATGCACAAACTGCTTTTATTAAAGCTTAATTTTAGACAGATGAACAATATTTCAAATTAATGCCACCGACAAACTATAATGCATGGCATACTTCAAATTGCTAATTGATAAAAGAAACAATGCTTTTTAATAAACTAACGTCTTCTTCCGTAATCAAACAAGATCCCGGGCCAAGAGCGCCTGAGAAAATGCGAATGACACGTCGACGTTCCGACACGGTGTTGACACAACTTCTTCAGTGATTATTACGACATTTCTCACCCTTACGGCACAGTCGAAATCGGTAAACCCCGGTTTGTTTAGGTCATTAGCACCTGTTTGTCTTCTCAACTAGTCAACTAGCTAGGCGGCGCCTTTTCCAACATACATATTTGTTTTGCGTTCGGTGTCTTGTCACTCATGAGAAAAATCTCCGGTGTTACCGTAGTTTCTTTGTAAATAATCCGTTTGTTTTAAAATATCGTTCCTTCTGTGGAATTCATATGCATAGCGATTAGTTATTATTGGGATGGTTGGTAATACTGTGTTAGAGAATTATAGGATTAGTGAATTAGGGGTACTGACCTGTTTAATTTCCCAACACGGCTTCTTGTTCAATTTTCCAGCTATTTTATTTTGTAAATGTTAACACAATCGAAGTTATTTTAATATTAAATATAAGAATGATATACATACTTTTGCAAAGGCAGCAAATAAGACATCAGAAACTATAAACCAATAAGCCTACTACCAGTAACATACAAGATATGTGCAAAAATAATAAACAACAGAACACAAAACACGCTAGACGCTGCACAACCACGAGAACAGGCAGGCTTTAGAAGTGGCTTCAGTATGACTGATCACATACATACACTAAGATAAACTCAGCTAAATAAAAGAATGCGAACTTCCACTAGCCATAGCCTTTATAGACTTGGAGGTTTACGACTCGATATATATTAAGGCAATAATAGAAGCCCTAGCGGAAGAAGGTATTGACAGGCCTTATATAGAAAGTCTCGCCAATATACACAAAGAACCCAAGGCAAGAGTAAATATATATAAAACAACCCCAGAGTTCCCAACTGGCAAAGGAGTACGACAGGGCGACGCGATATCCCCAAAGCTGTTTACAGTAACACTAGAAGAAAGCTTTTATTAACTGGACTGAATTACTAGAAAATTTGAATGTGGTACCACGAGAAATTAAGAGACCTAGAAAAAGACCGAACCAGAGATGGGATCATGATATTAGGAAATTAGCAGGGATAACTTGGGCCCGCATAGCCAACAATAGACAACGATGGGCCCAAAAAGAGTATCTAAATATGTGAGGGAGACTACACCATAATTGGAAATGGTTTAATACGCTGAAAATGATGATGATGATAATGATTATACATACTTTTAAAATATTAACTAGACTTATAAATACATTTGTGAATTTAAAGAAATTGCATCTATGTATTCATTTTGACTATTAAAACAACAAAAAATTGTATAAAAGGATATAACTAACAAAACAATAAAGATATTCCAGTTCATACATGGAGGTATCAGTTTTCAACAATCAAATTGCTATCTTCTGAGTTTCTTTAAAAGATCGTTTTTATCAGACAGATCTTCTACGCTTTTTAGCTAAATAGGATGGCCTTATCAATTACTAATTGAGGCTACCAGCGCAAAAACGGCCTAACCCAAAAAACTTTATCTTGTGAAAACTTAATATAATAAAGTTAAATTGGTGACAATTTCGATGCTCAACATTGGCATCTCAGAAACTACGAGAGATAGGAATTCGGTTAAATGGACAAAAGTTACGTAATTAGAAGTTTGATAAACACCTATGAAGAAAACCCCGGTATCTTGATTAGTTTCGGATTTATGTAAAAAAAATTAAAATAATACATTTATTTTAAATGACAATATCTTCAAAACTATTGTATCTATTGCAATGTAAGTTGGTAGTTTTATATTTTTGACTTCGTCCAATTAAATGCTGTTTCTAGAAAATTTCTAAGCCTTCTAGATTTCGCACAACAACAGTCTAGTTTTTGTTTTCTTATGGCCGCCGTTTTGATTTTTGACTATTAGATAGAGCAAAAAATAATCTATACGGTGGTATGTAATTTTTATTCATTATTATGTAAATTCGCTAAAAAAATAGATTTTTTAAAAATTCGCTCAAAAGATCAAGTCTGCCTGGGAAATTTCATTTACACTGTATATGACAGCAAGTTAATTTTTGTTTACATTATTAAGTGTCAAATCTGGACACAAAATTTTATTATAGATAGTGTAAAGTGTATTAACAATCAACAATATGTTTACAAGTTACAAGTGAGGAAACACGAGATATTATGTATGATGATAACTTAAAAAATAACAGAAATTCCGATATAGCATTCCCAATTTATAGAACATTGTATCCTGGAAGGACACAGCCTCATCGTACTATTTTCGCAAGGATTTCAAGAAATTTAGCAGTTGCTGGTAGCTTTAAAAAACAAGAGGACAATATTTTATAAGACTTAATGATATGAATATGCCAGCTCAGATTGAAATAAGTCCGGAAACTTCTAGCCGTAAAATAAGTCACGAGTTGTATAAGCGATTGTTATGTAGGGAAAATTATCAAAAAACATAAATATCAAAATTTAAATGTGTACCAAATTTACATTTTTTTACATGCTAGTGATAACAAGAAAAGATTACAATTTTGCAAATGGTTTCGGGAAAGTGTTTAAGAAACCCCCATTTTTATAGAAAAATATTATGGACGGATGAATCTTTATTTTCAAATTCTGGTACATTTAAAAAAATGACATTATTATGCAAAAGAAAATCGTCATTTAATTAGAGAAACCACACCACAAATAATCTGATTTGGTGATATACTTGATATACTTTGAACAAAGTTTAAAGACAGTCATTTTAATACAATTCCTTGTATTGACCTGTATTGAACTCTACTATACAATTTTTGTGCGTCCAGATTTGACACTTAAAAGAATAAACAAAAAATAACTTGCTGACATATAAAGTGTCAATTTGATTTCCAAAGCAGACTTGATCTTAGGCGAATTTTTAAAAAATCTATTTTTTAGCGAATTTACATAATAATAAATAAAAATTAGATACCGCCGTATAGACTTTTTTCCCTCTGTCTAATAGTATAAAAATTCAAAATGGCGGCCATAAGAAAACAAAAACTTGGCTGTTGTAAACAACTGGCTATATCTAGAAGGCTTAGAAATTTTCTGAAAACGGCATTTAACTGGCCGAGGTTAAAAATATAAAACTACCAACTTACGTTGCAATAGATACAATAGTTTTGTATCTATATATAAGATATTGTCATTTAAAATAAACTTATTATTTTCATTTTTTTTAAATAAATCCGAAACTAATCAATATACCGGGGTTTTCTTCATAGGTGTGTGTCAAACTTCTAATTACGCAACTTTTGTCCCATTTAACCGACTTCGTATCTCTCGTAGTTTCTGAGATGCCAATGTTGAGCATCGAAATTGTCACCACCCTGTATATGTATAATAAATGCATTAGTAGGTTATGATACTAAAATAAAGTATCAATTGATACATTTTAGCAAAATCATTGACGTCGTTTTTTGGTTGTAAATTTACTTTAAAGTTTTGATTTTGTTATTTGGGAAAAATTGATATACCGGGTAAATTGATATACATCGTCGAGCGGGACATAGGAAATCCCATGTAAATTTTAGTGGAGTCAAATAATTGAATTGGCTTCCCTAATTATCTTAGAGAATAATTCTTATTTAGGTTTATTGAAGAGCACTAAAACCCACATTCAAAAGAATAACTTTAGATATTTTTGATTAGCCCGTTTACGAGTTATCGCCGATTTCTTTTTAAATATTTCTCCTTTCTTATGACCCTGTATTTACTTATGAGCACCAGTCAAGGTAAAAGATAACTGTCAAATGAAGTTGTCATTTCAGAAATTTATCTATTTAGAGCTTTATTATTATTATTAAAAACTCATGCCTACATCGAAAATATTAGCCATGAATTACACTACCAAAGAAAAAGTATTGATGATTAAATGGTATTATCAAGGAAATAGTTATCAAAAGGTGTCGGACATGTTTGCTGCTCTGTATCCGAATAGACCGATACCTGGAAAATCCACAATCGCAAGGAATATCCAGAGATTTGAGACCAAATACACCCTAATAAATAACTGCAGATGTGAAGCAAGGCAGGAACAAAGAGAAGATGCAAGAAATGATACCGACTTGGAAGTTTTATTGTGCGTGGAAGAGAACAATGGAAAGATCAGCACAAGGAAACTTGAAGACGAAATAGTAATAGATCACACTACAGCGTTTCGAATTTTGAAACGACATAAAGACTATTCCTTCACATATGAAAAGCACCAAGAGCTACGAGATGGGGACGAAATACGGCGGCAGGCGTTTTGTTTTGATAGGATGGAAAGAGCAAACACGGATAGGGAATTTTTAAAAAACATATGTTTCACTGACGAATGCACGTTTACTAATTATTACTACGTTAAATAATGAACCCAATGTTCAAAATTATCGATATTGGAACAAAGAAAACCAACACAGGTTTGTCGAAACAAGGACGCAATATCCACAGAAAGTAAATGTTTGGGCAGGGATATTCGGACACAATATTATCGGGCCAGTATTTCTTACGCGAAATTTAAATGCAGAATATTATTTGGAACTACTCGAAAATCATTTTTTACCTGCTTTACATGATGTCGCTAGGGAAAATCAGGAAGTTTGGTACCAAATGGATGGCTGCCCGGCACATAGAACCCTGGCTGTTCGGGAATATTTAGACAATAGTTTTAACGGAAACGTTATTGGCCTAAATCATACAGTAAATTGGCTAGCAAGATCTCCAGATATTCCGCCAAATGATTTCTTTCTCTGGGGCCATTTAAAATACAAGATATACAAGGATAAAAAATACCCAAATCTAGACGAGTTAAAAAATGCTATTTCTGCCGAATGCAATAGAATTTCAGTTTACCAACTAGCGAATATAAGAAGAGAATTTTATGATCGCCTGGGTTATTGTCTAGCAGTCGATGGAGGAATATTTGAACATCTTCTTGAATCCTAAAGGTCTAACAATTTAATAGTACCTAAATTAGTAAGTTATTGAATATTGTAATAATACTATAATTAACCTTATAATTGATTAATTGAGTACTAATTTGTATTTATATTTACAGCTTTTTTTATTTTATTATTTATCATTTATATATTACATATTACATCTTTAAGAGTTTCCGATGTAGGAATGAGTTTTCAATAATAATAAAGCACTAAATAGGTAAATTTCTGAAATAACAACTTCATTTGACAGTTATCTTTTACCTTGACTGGTGCTCATAAGTAAATACAGGGCCATAAGAAAGGAGAAATATTTAAAAAGAAATCGGCGATAACTCGTAAAGGAGCTAATCAAAAATATCTAAAGTTATTCTTTTGAATGTGGGTTTTAGTGCTCTTCAATAAACCTAAATAGAATTATTTTCTAAAATAATTATAGGGAAGTCAATAATTGACCCCATTAAAATTTACATGGGATTTCCTATGTCCCGTCCGACGATGCAACACCCGGTATTTTTAAATGTAAAAAATTATTACAACTTTTCAAGCCAACTATAGTGTTAGTATAGTATGGAAAAGGAATACTTACATCACGGCTTATTTTCATCCCAGCATTCAGCAAAAGGTTATAAATTAAAGACAATGGATGAAGTATCTTTTAATCAATACAAGAATCACAATTTTGAGTACCGTTTAGTTATTTATTGAATATCAGAAACGTTCAATTGAACAATTTCAAGATACAGTTAATCAGGTAAAGCCCATGTAAATTCATTATTCCCATTACCTTTTAAATTTATAAAAATATGTAGAAAATTTTGCTACTAATTTAAAATTAAATTTGTTTTTGTTTTCCTCCCATATTTTTTTTTTTTTTGAATAAAATTTGTTTGTGATACCTTGGGGCTGATGATGCAAAGTGTGATGATGCAAACCAAAGGCAATTATAAAAATGACAGCAAAACAGTGGGTAGTCAAAAGAAACATCTCTAAATTAGCAAAAAAATTTAAAAAATCAGAAACTGTTTATATTAAAACCTTCAACAAAATTCATAGCAGACCAAATGAGCAGAAACCGGAAAGCTGTCAAAACTGTAGTGGTCCAATAATCCATTACAAATTAGGGTAGAATCTGTTATTCAGAAGAAGAAACGACAGTATCAGTGAAGTAGCCTAGCAACTGTTCGATTCTTTATTAAGGTTAAACAATAGATAAAGGTTGCAATGAAATAAGCCAATAACCCCCTAACAAAATCTGATCTAATTTAAGAGTGGAGTGCTTAAGCCCTTATGGGATACCTATCAAACCTCGGAATTCATTTACTGTGAACGAATTTTTATAAAACTTTTTGCATTGAATTGTTAATAAAATATATTACAAAGTTTACCCATTTAAATTCGTTGCTTTCACTTTAGTATTTAAATAAACACACATATACAAATGCATACATACAGATGGCTCCGTATTCCGGAAAAGCTCTATATCAGGATTCCTATTTGAGATTTTCACTCCAAACCTTTTACAAAATATATGTTTAATGGTAGTTCCCATTTCAAAAATATTTTTATAGATATACAAGGTAGGTCAAATATATATCATTTATTTATTCCAGTTCAGTGAATTAGCTATAAAATTCCGGTTCCAAAAATACCTTAATACCATAGAGTATTATAATGGTCTTTGAATTATGACCACGTCCATGAGGACGTCAATCTAGACGTCCAGGAACCTTCGTATGAGAACTTCTAATCGAGACGATCGACTTATTGTAAGTTTATCGCTAAGAAACCGCCGTTTGCCAGCTTTTCAAATTGATCATGAATTGCACTTAAGGACCGTACATATTAACTAACGGACTACAAGAAGAAGATTAAATGAAGCAAATCTTATGTCAAGAAGGCCTGCTTCGGGACCAGAACTTACTAGATGTGATGACTAGGCCCAAAAGCAAAGGCATGGTCTTAATGTAAAAATTACGAAAAAATGTTGCTTCCTTCTTTAAAACCTAATATTTCCAACAAAAATAAAGCTAACGAGATGAACCGAAAAGCAAACCATCGAGAAAGGATATATCTAGATGATAAAATGATTTTTAAATTTCTTGCTGTTTTAACATATTTCACAGGGTGTTTCAAACTTTCACCAAAATATCAACATTTTGTTTTCCCTCGTATAATTCACAGACGGGGAGTTTCATTTTTAATTTAGAAAAGGATACTAAAAAGTAAAATAATTTGGCAACACACTGCTTAAAAAATCATCAAAATTGGCCCATTAAAATAAAATATATTAACCTTCAAAATACTTCAAAGTTTTATGGTGCCCGTTTTTCGTGCCGGTGAATGGCATTTTAGGCATATACTTTTCCAATGAATCAAACATTTATTTTTTTACTAGAATCCAAAAATCAATTAACATATAGGGCGTTCCATTGTAAGAAACATAAATTTGATGTGTAACTTTTTTGTGGACACCCTATAGAGCTCTACATAATTTTAAAAAATGCTTTAAATTGACTTACATAAGCTCACAAAATTTCACTTCAATACAAACTTTTGTTCTCCTTGCAAAAACCGCGTAGTATATGACGCGCCACCCTGTATAATTCGATTTCAATCAAAATTTCAATAATTAGAATATAAGCAGAATAGGTATAGCTTATGCATTAGATTTTTTTTCAATAAATTTACTTAGAAACAAAATTAGAAAAAATCAAAATATTAAGAAGGAAATAATTAAGAATTTAATAAAATTACTAAAATAAAAAATTAAAAGCAACAAAAAAAATGGGTAAACATTTTAGTATTTTATCTATATAACACAATACAGAAGGTTTCACATTAATACATTCAGAGTAATTCAATTCCGAGGTAAAAGTCTCTGGGCACTCCAGTATAAGATATTGTCGATTTTTATATTTGTCGAATTTATACATGACATCATTTAAATTGAACTTTTAATATAATTAAGAGTAATTAATTAGAAATTTGTATTATTTAACTAAACCACCCAAAAGACGATATAAGAATTTCCTACAAATGATATCATGTCGAACTAGACAAACATGGAGATTGCTTCGCTTGTGGTTAATTTTCTTAATTGCACATTGACTGTCGTCCAATAGAGATTTGTTTGCTATGATTTTTATTGTTCAACAACAGGCGGCCATTATAATAATTAAAAATGGTGTAGTTTTTATGATGTTTATTTAAACTGCTTACTTTTTATTTTAAAATATCCGATCCAATCACAATCTGAATTAAAATTAAAAATCCTCGTCCGTGACGTCTTTTTCACGTTGCACTTTGTTGCAAAAGCGTTATACTAGTTGGTAACAAAGAATGACAATAATATAATTTGCCAGACCATATTTTCTGCTTTCTGTGTAATTTGTTCGTTGTTTGTTGGTACGTTTTTTGTGAAGTAATCGACAATTTATACCGTGCTGTTAATTTTTTATAAGGTACTTTTGTAAAAAATCGGCTAGACATCAAATCATGATGACAGTACCCTAAAAAACGACTGTTCAACTGTTTTAATTATTTCGCAAATTAAATAACTAAATTGTGCGAATTAAATCAAGGTATTCAATTGAAAAGTAATTAGGAAGCAAACTAAAATGTCCAATATAACAAATGAAGATTGGAAGATGCTTATTTACTATCTAAATAGTGGCTCTCATGACTGGCGGGAAATATATATGGTTACCCCCTTAACATTTTGCGCTTGATATGTACTATGATAGTATCACCCATGATTACTGATGTTGCAGGGGCGTGCGGTGAAATTTTAAATTAGGGAAGCTATTTTTAAAAACTTACCTATTTGTAATGTAATTCGATTCTTCGATCACTTTTTGCAAATTCGTCACGTAAATAAACGTCATCATAAAAACGACTTACGTCATCATGCCCCGACATGTTTCGGGAAAGTCTATTTTCGATGGACTACAGCTATATATTTCTCCTGACACGTTGAATTTCTCACGAAATTTTTTATACGTTTAAGTGTTGAAAAAATGCGTTCTACTGATGAACTCGTGGCAGGTATTGTCAATACTAATTTACACAATGCAACACTGGCAATAATGACTTAACAACTCAATAAAATACAAATGGAGAAGCTAAGCTACACACTTCTCTGCAAGAGATGCATGCAGAAATAAGAGAGAAGGTTCAACATATGTTATGGAATTGCCCTGTTTTATCGCTAACCAAGCAATCCTTTCAGGACCGTAACTTCTGAATCGCATAGCCACCTTTATTAACTAGATTGGCTGGTGGCTTAGTCGATGTGCCCTTTCTGGGTGAGACTGAGAGTTGAGTGGGTGAGGACTGAGAGGATCCAATAAGGAATAAGTGCTGACGTCATTTTGGATTGTCTTGGCCTTTTAGATTTAGATTAGATTAGATAGATTTGGAACAATCAATAAGGAGACGTGGATTACTTCGTGAATCAAGCATTGTCTGAGCATGAGTATTTTAGAAAATATTTGTATGATCGTTGTAGGGTTGATAGTGCATTATGGTACTGTGGTCAAGTTGATGATGTTCAGCATACACTGTTTGCGTGTAAATGGTTTAGGGAAAAATTCTGTATGGAATCCGGCAGGTACTTATCTGCCTTTATGATATACTTAGTTGAAGGGGAAGAACAATGGAAGCTAATATATCGGATAATCCCAAATATAATAGGCTGTAAAGAGAGGAAAGAGAGACAATGAGCACCATGAAGTATATCCAGACACCGTTTGCACTGAAGCAATATGACAGCGGACTCCGGTGTAAAGTTGTAATGGAGGAGATTTTTTAGCCGGTAGGAATCAGTCACTATCTAACTGTGGGTGTCTTATACAAGATTATTTCCTTTCTCATCAAAAAAAAAATATTTTTTAGAGATTGGATTAGAAAACGCATTAATAAAAATAACTGTGATGCTACATCTGTCATATACAGGGTGGTCCGAACTGTATTCCGGAAACTTCAGCGACATATTCTGTAAATAAAAATAAATAAAAAAGTTCGTATAAATGTATGTTCTAAAACGCTTAGTTTCGGAGATACAGGGT
The DNA here is from genome assembly GCF_002938485.1 of Sitophilus oryzae. Taxonomy (NCBI): domain Eukaryota; kingdom Metazoa; phylum Arthropoda; class Insecta; order Coleoptera; family Curculionidae; genus Sitophilus; species Sitophilus oryzae. The sequence continues at coordinate 1,268,564 of NW_022146029.1, forward strand.
GTGGAAGTTTACTTTTATTTCGATTTTTTCCAAATAATTTCTGAAGTAACGTCAATATTTGGATTAAAATTGGTATCTGGTAGTTTTTTTTGACATGGGAAATTTGATCTTGATGTCATTATGACTCCTATTTATAGAGGGCGCCACCTACATGTGTTTTAACTGTTTTGAAGAGTAATAACTTTTTGTCCGTACCTGTATACAATTACTAAGTAAAAAAATATACATTTTCGTAATTTTTTACGTAAGAAATGTCTCTTGGTAAAAATCGTTAAAAGCAACCCTTCTCGAGATATTTAGAAGGGAATTAGTCAATACATGTCGTTATTGACAGAAAATAAACAATGTTTAGTAGATAGTTATTTGACTGAAATGATAATTTTGGTTTGCATCTTCGAAAAAATGATGATTGATGATGATTTGGCACAAAAACATTTCTAATTTATGATTTCAGTCTATTAACTATTTAGTCAGCATGTTTAATTTATGCCAATGATGACAGGTATTGATAATTTCGATTTCAAATATCTCGAGAAATATTTCTCGTAGCGATTTTTATTAAGAGACCTTTATTACTTTAAAAACGTCGCAAATGTATATTTTTATACTTAGTAGTGTTATACAGGTACGGACGAAAAGTTATGACTCTTCAAACCAATTAAATATATGTAGATGGCACCCTCTACAAGTAGGGGTCATATTGACATCAAAATCAAATTTCTCATATCAAAAACCTCCCAGATACCAAATTTCATCCAAATATTAACGTTACTTCAGAAATTATTTGGAAAAAATCGAAATAAAAACTAAACTTCCACACCCTGTATCTCCGAAACTAAGCATTTTAGGACATACATTTAGAAGAATTTTTTACTTATCTGCAGAATATGCTGCCGAAGTTTCCGGAATACAATTCGGACCACCCTGTATAAATGTAAAAAGCATTTTGTTAAATTAGAATTAGATTTATTTTCTTAGATGAATAGGGATTGGAAATAAACACACAAAAAACTAAGTACCTACCAACTTGTGCAGAATTATCTAGCGTTCAATTGGAAAATAAAGAAATAAAATCCTGCAGTGACTATAACTATTTAGGAGTGATATTTGATAAAACAGGTAAAGATAACAAGATGATTAAAAAAAGAATAACACAAGCTAGAAGAACCATTAGCTGTCTGAGTGGGGTATTCTGGACTAATGAAATAGGGAAACAACGAAAGATTAATATACGTATATGCCAAACCTTTATAATGAGCAATCTACTCTACGGGCAGAGACATGGAAAATAAAAGAAGCTCACCGAAGAAAATTCGAAGCAGTAGTTACTGCATATAGAAGAACCTTAATTTCAAAAAGAGATCGAGTTCGAAATGAAGATATCCAGCAGACGATAGGTATAGAGGAATTTTTAATAGCCCAAAAACTTGTATGTTACGGATATGGGCAGAGAATGGATATCAGAGGATGATTACACAGGAAATAACTACAATTTTTGATTTTTAAATGGCAACGTCAGTATATTTTTACTTTATTCGATAGAAAATGACATTCCGAATAGAATGACATATCATATTATGTCAACTTTTGACATTATGGCTTAAGAAAATCGTATTTTAAATTGCAATCTAGAGTGCCATGGTTGTCTTAACAACACTAAGTTTTAATCAAGGTCCAATGTTTTTAGTGTCTTATACTGGGCGGTTAAAAGATGCCCAAATTTTATTTTTAATAATATCTCAATTTTTTCAAACGAAACAAGGGTGGCATATTTGCATATCGTCAGTGAAACGTGATAACCTCCTAACTCCATTTTTTACGTTAATAAGTTTTTTTATACCATTAAAAAGAGAAAAAAATACACCATAAATAGGGAAAGCAAAAAGCAAACACATTTTTTCCCATTAAAGAAAATTTTTTATTTTAACTCAATAATATCTGCTAACTCCTAGTGATCTGAAATAGCCACCGAAATGCTGCTATCTCCGTAATTTCCGTTACGATCACACTAAAGCAAAAACACAGATTCTTAGTCGTATGTTTTTATTAGTACAGTACGTCGATCCAGGGTCGCACTAGGCCAAAGGGGCCCGGGTGGCAATGTAAGGAAGGACCCGTGTGTTTTTTTTGCGTATTTTTTCGCCTTACGTTTTGGTCAATTTTTCCCTATTATATACTGAGTGAGTATTAAATGAACAAGAAAGAAAATCCAATGATTCTCAAAATTATAGCAAACAATTGGAAATTTTAAAAGTGAAATAACTCGGTTGTTTTGGATTTATTTGAAAAAACGGTAAAGAGAAAATATTATGTTTCTTTTATCGAGATTTACCAGCTCTGAACATATTTGCACTTATTTAAGACTCATCCTGTATAGAAATCAGGGAACTACCCTAATGCAAGGTAAAACAATGCAATGCAAATTCCATAATGCTATGCAAAAGCAAACATTGTTAAGAATAAATAATAAACTATAGGGGGGCCCGCGAAGGCTGCCTCCCCCCCCTTAATAGTTATCTATATAATATGGCCAGTCCGACCCTGCGTCGATCCGTTCTGTAAATACGGGGTATCCGTAAAGGGTAAGGGGAAAAACGAAATTCTCTATATACGAGCAATTCATCGGCGTGCTATAAATAGTTTAAATAACATTACTTACTTGTACAAGAATTTCCATAATACTTAATCAGTTTTATTTTTTTCACGTAAATGATACATAATTTTTATAAAAATTAAAAAAATAAGGAGAAAAGAAATAAAAATTTAATAAAATCACGCACTGGTCTTCCAAGCTCGGACTACTACCTTTGTATAAAAATTAGGAGATAAGCATGGAAGGATTCTACCATATCTTCTAAAAATTATAAGTTTAATTTTTAAATTATTTTCATATTCATTAAGTCCAAAATTCTGCCACTTCAGTTCTTTAAAAATGCAAAAATTTTTAAAATTTTCATTAAAAATTTATTCGTTTTTGGACTTGTATGTTTTGCTTCTAGACCGACTATATTATAAATATATTGTTATAAATATCATATTTTTTAATTTTAATTGATTATTTCTAAATCTGTTTGGGTAATATTCATTTCCATTTTCCAAATTTCAAACAATAAAGATTGCTATCTCCAGAAGTATATTTTTATTTCTTATTTCTGCAAGACGAATATCTGCTCTCTCCCTATTGTGTCTGAAAAAAATGACGTAACACGAAATATTGAGTTTTATTGTTCCCCAGCAAATAAAATTATTATCTCTTTATCATATTAACGCATCAAAATACTTCCTACATGTGTACATATTTTTTTGTACCGTTTTTTTGCTCTCCTGTAAAATTAGGAATAATGGAGTTAGCAGTTCATCACGTTTCACCGACGATATTTGGAAAAAGCATTTTTTGCACTTGTTATTTCGAGTCAAATTGTCGTTATGAATCGCATGTTACAATTTCAAGTAAACCATACGCAAAAATGTCTATGTATGAGTGTAATTTTAAAGTAAAAATATACTGAGGGTGCCATTTAAAAATCAAATGTTGTATTCATATTGCGGGGAAACAGGAAGCGACCAAAAACAATTGAATACGTCAATCAAACCTAATTTATGTCATATACTAACATACCAAATCCCGTCTTTTAACTGAAAAAATAAAAAAGTTACAGAGAGTGAGTCACTTTTGAGACGCACCTGGTATAGAAATAGGTTTCTCTCGAATTTAAGAATAATGATTTAAGGTAACGATTTCTAATTTTCAGTACTTTTGTTTCACTTAGTAAATATTTTTTTTTAATTTAGAGAAAATGATCCTAGTTTTTATATTTTACGCAAAATAAGCTAAAATAAGCTGTATACAGGGTGTCCCAATATTCCGTGGACATATAGAACTACTATGCATTTTTGAAATCAAAATAAGTTTATTAAACACAATTTACCCCTACATAAAAGTGCTTCGATTCTCCATTAGAGGGCATCAACCTTTAAAAAAGTAAACACATTTTTTCAGATTATTTAAGAACCGTTATTCCAATTCAGATTTGGGGTACCTATGTTTTGCTAAGTGCTTTAACAAAAATCAAGAAAAAGTACGGGAAGGGTGAAGACTATCCCCTCTCCTAGATAAATTTTAGTATAAATATTTTCCAACTCTACCGACAACCAATTTATACTTTTCGTAAAATGGTCCCTCTAGTAGTTACTACATTTTTTGTTAAAAACGCAAAATGTTTTGAAAAAACGCCACCGCGCATACTGTTGAGAAAAAAAAACGTTTTTCCGAATCTAATCTTCAAAAAATATTTCTTGCCACATCAAGCTATGCAGAAGCATCTGTTATGCGCTAATAATCAAGCAAAAATATAGAATTTTATGTTAGTATCACAAATTATCAGAAAGCATAGGAAATCAGAAAGCATAGGAGGAAAGTCATAGAGAAGAATCAAAGTTTGAAGATATTGAGAAATAGTACAATGGGAAGAAAAGAAATACAAAAGATCAAGGATATGCACGGCAACATAGTAACACACAAACAGGAAATCCTACACTCTATTAAACTTTTCTATCAAGAACTTTACACATCAAAACCGCAGGGGATCAAAACCGACATCCGAAAGGTAATAAATCAGGGGTCGAAAGAAATTCCAGAAATAACCGAGGAAGAAATTATCAGTGCCCTTAGAGATATGAAAAACAAAAGAGCTGCCGGCGACGATGGATTGGTAATAGAGTCAATCCAAGAAGGAGGACCAGAAATTATCAAAGCTTTAAATGTCCTATTTAATAAATGCATTGAAGAAGAAATAACCCCATCACAGTGGAACAACGCAACCATCATTATTGTACACAAGAAAGGTGACGCTACAGGCCTTAAAAACTATAGGCCCATCAGCCTTCTTAGCCACGTATACAAATTATTTACTAAAATACTCACCAAGCGTTTGACAAATAAAATAGACTTTTTTCTTTCGAGCGAACAAGCAGGTTTCCGATCAGGTTACGGAACAAATGACCATCTTCTAACAGTCAAGGTCCTTATCGAGAAATGCAATGAGTATAATAGACCACTAATGCTTGTCTTCGTGGATTTCGAGAAGGCCTTCGATTCGGTAGACCAGCGGAAGTTTCTAGAGACACTAAGTGAGAGTCGCATCGATCATCGATACTCCTCAATCATAAGACATATATATGATAATGCCACGGCAAACGTCAGAATATCGACAAATCAATGCACAGATAAATTCAATATCGATCGAGGGGTAAGACAAGGCGACACACTGTCCCCTAAACTATTCGTTGCTGTGCTAGAAAGTATGCTAAAAATGATAAACTGGGATTCAACAGGAATTAACATCGATGGCAAATTGATAAATCATCTCTGTTTTGCAGATGACATTATTTTAATAACAGACAACATACAGGAGGCACAGAATATGCTGGATATGCTGAATGATGCTTCGGAAAAAGTCGGTTTGAAAATTAACTTGTCAAAGACACAATACATGACAAACCTAGTACTAAGTGGAAATTTAAACATTAATAACATACCTTTGGAACAAGTGCATATATATATATATATATATATATATATATATATATATATATATATATATATATATATATATATATATATATATATATATATATATATATATATATATATATATATATATATATATATATATATATATATAATGTATATATATATATATATATATATATATATAAATACTTAGGGCATGAGATCGGTATTAGAAGGGATAATCAGACCCAAGAAATTCTACGAAGAATAGGTTTGTCGTGGGCGGCATTTGGCAAACTAAGGCATATACTGAGATCTGATATTCCCATATGTTTAAGAAGAAAGATCTTTAACTAGTGTGTGTTGTCTGTCCTCACGTATGGAGCTGAAACGCTTACTTTGACAAAAAAGAACATACATAGAATACAGGTCATGCAACGGAAAATGGAAAGGTCTATGTTGGGAGTTACACTCAGAGATAAAATACCCAATCATACAATACGAAATCGAACAGGAGTAAGAGATGCGGTGATATCTGTCTTACATCTTAAATGGAATTGGGCAGGACTTGTGGAATGGAGACCGGGACACGAGGCCTATAGAAGCAGAGGACGACCTCCTAGTCGATGGACAGATGACATTAACAGGGTGGCTGGAAACTGGATTCAAGTGGCACAAAATAGAAGGAAATGGCTAGAGTTAAGGGAGGCTTTTGTTCAGCAGTGGACGGTATAAGCTAAATGATGATGATGATGATCACAAATTATATTTGACAATAAGCTTCATATATTTTAAATTCATTAACTTTAAGTTTGTCCTCTAACGGATAAACGAAGCGCCTTTGTATAGAGGTAAATTGTGTCCAATGAACCTATTTTGATTCTAAAAATACGCAATATTCCACCCAATATCAGGACACTCTGTATACCATTAAATTTAGCCGAGACTCGCCGTTCAGGTGACAATTATTCTCGTGAATCCCCGGAAACATCCAACCGATACATTAATTTAGACGTTGAAAAAAATGGCAACAATCGAGCTGCTATCTAAAATAAACTAACAAACAAAAAGAATTTGAATTTTAATTGTCAGCAAGCGTAACAAACTGATTTTGATGACAGACCAGTAAAGGTGTCACCATCGACCACAATAAAAGAAAGACAGTTCACACTTAATTTCTTTTTATGGTCTATTTTGTCGCTGCTAAAAAGCGGGCGAGGTAGGTTAGGTTTTTCCCCGGGACGGTCGACTAACAGTATATATGGGAAATTCCGATTTAATTACAAAACCGATATTTGCAACTAGCAAAATATTTGAATGTAAACCATTGTCTATTAAAAAAATGTCGCCGTTGTTTGGGATTAGGTTCGATGAACAAGTGAAATAATCTTAATGATTTATCTTAACAAATTGTAGAATGGTTTTATTTACCACCCAACAAATTTTATAAGGAGATAGTTATTGTTATTGTTATTAAAGGAAATATTAGGGTATTAATTACCGAGAGTAAAGTTTCTCTCTCTGTTAATTACCGAGAACAATAATTACCCGAGGGTTTTAACACTTTATAATACACGTGGTACATAGATAAAGATTTTCTTACCGAATTTAGTTTATTTTGTCCCATTTTGAAACGAGACAAATATTGTCTTTATTAATCTTCCGCTATATTGGTAATTAACGCTGCTGGCAGGAACTCAGGTTAACTGTTTGTTGCCAGCTTATTATTGTATTAAATTACATTCTTATAAATGACCGTTTTTGTTAATCGAGTTCAGTTTTTTGTCAAAATAACGTCATTTTCATGAATTCGGCACATGTTCAAGCATGTTTACATTAAAGACCAGACCATCAGACATATTGCGGAAAAATGTCCTATAACATAGTATCACGGCCAACCAGAGGACTTCCTGATGGCGAACCAAGAGGACTTCCTGAGTCGAAAGATTATCTGAATAAGCTAGATATTTGTTTGTAAATTGTTAAAGTTTGTCCTATGTGAATGTTTATACTGATTTTGGTACTTTACTTCCCCTAGGAGATGCAAGACCTTGTCGTTGGTGGGGAAGCTCCTGGTCAGGTGTTGGGGGGAATCCTCTCTAGCACTTGGCTTGGTCTAAGAAGCATCTCACTCATCGTCTTGTCCCTGACTGTAGTGTCATGGCCAGAGAATTGCACCAAGACATATAACGATACCGGACGGGGCTACGGACAGCCTCAACCTTGGGGCACCGGGGGGCACCCCATTGTATTTTACCCCTTACTTCTACATGCGGGGCTCTGTAGAAGTGGACCGACTGTCCCTAGCGACTCATAGGAACACTATGAGATCTGATAATAATAGTAATAAAAACATCACCGGTGAAGCTGTGGGGAAACCGCCTAGCGACACTGGGAACAGTAACAATGAAAGTTCCAAGGGGCCAAACCCAAAGAGAACTACAGGAGAGGTAGCTGACACTTGCGTGAGACCATCCTCCGCAAGTGGCATACAAGCTACCACCTCCTCCAAGGGTCGGGAGCCTACCTCCTACCTCTAAACCCAACAGACGACACAAGCTACCGTTTCGTCTACCCAGTCTGGGTCGTAGCTCCTCGACTGTGAGGGACACGGGTCTCCGTAGGAAGTCCTGGGACTGTATGATGAGTTATAACTCAAGAAAGGGGGACACAATAGATCTCTAAGGTCGCAGAGATTAACCCCCCCCCCCACTTATTCTAATTCTAATTGGTACTTTAGACGCTTTTTTTTGGTTTGTATCATTTTTTATATTTTACATACTTTGCTATTTAAGCTTGAATATGTTAAATAGTCATATGATAAATAAAATACATTAAAATGGAGGAAATATAAAAAAGCTGAAGAAGCATGGAAAGATTTAAGTTTTTAATTTAAAGCAATTTACTAAAACACACATACAGGACAGAAAAATATTGTAGCAGGTGAAGTCGATAAAACTGTTCTCTTGTAAATTTATTATGTGTCATTAATGATGCAAATAAATTATTAGAATAGATGAGTGTCCATGTTCATTTTATATTATTACTGAAAATATTTATTGTATTTCATGGTTGTTATCTATAAAAGGTAGAGGAAATTATGGCATATGGTTGGATGTCATACCAGTTTTGCTGATATAATTATATATTAATACCAAACAGGAAAATTTAACAAACAGATTTTCCAGTCTGCTTATCAGGTCTATCGTAAATTCTGATGATACGATAAGTTTCGAGAATATCATAATATTTTCACCATTCTAAAGATTTGTTAGCCCGCTACTGATACTGATGCTTCCAAAACCAAAGAAGGGACAGTGATAGAAGAATTTGGGCCCAAAACAAAATACTCCAAACCAGTGGGCATCTACCCCAGCATCCTTTAGGCAGCAAATTAGGCATAGAAAATAAAGTTCGCCTACTCACCTGCCCCTCTCCTTCTATCCGCTCACCAAGGGATAGAAGGCAATGAAAAAGCAAACGATCTAGCTAGAAAAGGAGCGAGCACTCCACTAACTGGACCAGAATCGTTCTGCTTTGTCAAACCGAAACCAACTTAAAGCCGAACAGAAGAACCTGGAGGGTTCCATCCGTAACCTGGAATAGGAATCCTCCAACGGTCTAAGACACTCAAACAAGTTCCTCAGAGCTTACAACCGAGTAAAATCAAAGATTTTCCTTGATTTAAGTAAAAGCAATCTTCGGATTGTTACAGGGTTCTAACACTTTGGGGTACTGTCTCCTCAACGAACACCTCGAGTAGATTGAAGCTGAGAAACAACGGCGAATGCAGATTCGGTGGGAAAATGGGGAAATACCAGAACACCTTATCACCGAGTGCGCCGAAACAGCAACCATTCGTGCCATAAACTTTGGTACGGCTGATTTCGAAGAGATCTGGCCTCTCTGTAGCCGTCTCAGATACTGGCTTTCGTCAAAGCCCTGAGACTGTGTGATGAATTATGACCTGTTACAACTCAAGAAAGGGGAACACAATAGATCTGTATGGTCGCGGTGATTAAACCCCCCTACTACATTCTACAGTCTAGCCTACGACTGCCTTATGCCATTTAAAACAAAGTTAAATGAGCTAATGGGTTCAGTTCACAGTTAATATTATACAATATAATCGAAAAATACGGCGTCAGCTATGGCTATGAAATGAAGATCGCTGTCATTTTATATGTAAAATTATATGGGGAATGTCACGTATAGTGTCATTTGCAATTCAACTGGACGCCTTTTTTTTCGATCATACGGTACATCCAGAATGGTAAAAAATAGGTGTTACATATGTTATTGAAATTATGTAAATTATTTAGTGTACCAGCAGAGATTCGAACCAATAATTATATTTTATAAAAATATTTGATTTCTTAAATGAAAGAGTCTAGACTATAATAATAGGCTATATTATGTTTATAGGTTATTATAGTCTAGACTTTATGATTTATGAAGTAATATTTTTTTATCAATAAATTAACATCAATCTCTTTCAGTAGGTATTTCTTAACTATATAATTTAAATATAGCAAACTTATTAAAAATGCGTTAATTATGGATTAAACCTTAAAGAATATTAACAAAGGCAAAAATTTATTTATTTTTATAACACGTGTTAGTTTGGTTTGGTTTGGTGCTGGTAAATATTTTAAAAATAATTTTATGTTCAACATAAATATCCATCCGCCTACAAACGCATTTACGACATTCAAAGATCTAAAGACCGAAATTAAATTAGTTTTAATTTTTAATACATTTTAAATAGGTAATATAGAAATGAAAACCATTTTGTATACTTTCAAGTCTTATATTCTGTTAATACTCAAAGAAGTACTCTAATCAAATCTAATCTTCCCTACTGACACCAAATGTACACTAAATATTTGTAGAAATATTATTTTAATATTAAGAAGAAATGGTGTCTTTTATTTATAACAGTCATCACTGTATAGTTGTAAATAATTCTAAAATTATCTAGCTTTAAATTTCATAATAATTACCGGTAAATAATTTCTTAACGACTTTTTTAAAATTAAAGGTGTAAATTCGTTTTCAGCAAAAGAATTTACTCTTCTTTCATTTTCAAACGTATCTATAGTTTATGAAAAAATATGTTTATCAATACTTACTTTATCTTTTTTTTAAGTTGCAGGTTGCAGAAATGGTACATATTTTTATATTGAAGTTCGAATTGACACCAGGAAGATTTTATTCTTTGCTAACATGTCACTCGATTTCTTTCCTAAGCTGCTTCCTCCTAGAAAACAACAAGAAAATAAGGTCTGTATATTTGAGGAAGGAACATTTTTGTAAAATTTTATATCATCTATTTTATTTTTCTATTTTATTTTTCTATATTTCTATTCATCTATTTTATATCATCATTGAAAAAAAAATGCTTAGAAACCAAAGTGTCTACTTTTTGATAACTTTTAAAAGGAGCTGTAAAACTAGGTTAATCAGGTTGATAAACTATGGTAAGGATTGGTTCCTGAAAAATAACGGTATTATACGGAACAATTTCATAAAATAGAATTATCAAATATTGTTTTGTTTTAATTTCATTATTTCTATTAAAGAAATTTCATTTCATAATTGATTCATCTTTTCAATGGAGTTTAATATCACAAAATTTGTAAAAAAAATTGTAAATGAGCTGTTATATTCATCCTACAGTTCTTTGAGAGATTTAATGACATATGAATGACAAACAAACTAGAAAGTCTTTTAGAAATAAAAAGAATCAGTCTTTTTACGCTGGTTAATTGGTGAAAATAAGGATCAATAGATTTCAGAAACCCGTGTTCTGTAATAACAGAAATTTCAGTGTTGCAACATCAGTTTAATAACAGAAGTTTCAGTGTTTCCAATGCAAAATCAAAACCAAGACTTCCTTAGATTTTAGTCTTGGTCTTGCAGTTTAATAAGTAGTGTTGGTTTTGATCCCGGTGTTGCAGGGTATAGTTTTTTACTAGAGGTACTTAGATATCATTATTATTTTTTTATTGAGTAAATTATAGGGAGGTGGGGTAAGTATATTAACTTCGTTATATTCTTTAATTATTAGTTATCAAAGATGAGATGTAAATAAAAAACTTGGAAAAAATGCAGGAGCGAAAGAGTTGTGGAACTGATTTTGCATTTTGGTCTTGGTCTTGCAGATCTTACGCTAGTGTTTTGTTATTAAAAATAGGATTTGGGTATCTTTTAACCGGTCTGGAACAGACACGAAAGACATTAGATATCAAAAGTATTTTTCCAAGGCTCTTTTATTAAAAATTAGTGTTTTCAGTATACTCTACATTTAATTTTAAAATACAAGGTGAACACGCCTATGAGGTTTTTTTCGCGAATTTTTTTTTTTTTTGAAAATTCGGAATTCTTTGAAACATTTTTTGGATTTTTTTTTATTTTATTTTTTAGTTAAAAAACATAATTTCTTGATAATATGGCAACATAGGTAGGTAGTAGATTAAAAGATCGCGCACACTATACCTACACGGACCAGTACGGACCAGCACAGCACAAACCTGCATCCTGCATGACATCGCACACTTTACCGCCACAGACCAGCAACATAAGCGAGAGTTTCGAAAAAAGTACAGTTGTCAAGGCTCAACTACTAGAGCGTGCAACATAGAAGTATTGAAAATGAGTAGTTCAGAGGAAGAAATTATTATTTTAGCCATGTTGTGTGAAGAAGAGGAGGAAGAGAAGGAAGCTAAGAAAAAAAGAAGATTTTGGGTTCACCCTATAAATCAAAAGAGAAAGCAATATGGCGAATTTCATTATTTGTTTCCTGAATTAAAAAGATTCGAAGAAAAGTTTTTCCAATATTTTCGAATGTCACAAATCAAATTTAATTATTTTTTTTTGCTATCGACTCCCATATTGCATCTTTTCTTTCTTGGTCTCTATATATAAAATGCTTGGCTCGTATCGCACAGCTCTGAATACTTTTGTACCAGTAAAATAAGCTTTTTTTCATTCATATTTAAAACGATTTAAAGGTTCGAACAAAAATAAACGAAATCTAACCTACATCATGCAACTTGAGCCAGCTAGCGTACTCGAAATACTGACAAACCCTTCAATATTTGCATGTTTGTGGAGGTGTGCTGGTTCGCCGGTGCGCACATTAGGTCGGACCAGCACGACCAGGCATAAATATTGCCGGTCATATTTGTCCCTGACCGACACGACCTGTTTTGACGGTCGTGGCTTGTGGCGGTACGTGCTGGTACTGGTCTAATGTGCTCTACTCTATTAAATAACACGGTCACCTTCACCGGTAGATTTTACTGGTCTGGTCCGTGCCGGTCCGTGCAGGTATAGGGTGCGCGATCTTTAAATTTACAAAAAAAAATTTTTTGGAAACATTTTTTTTTAAATTTTCTAAAATAACTCCGTTATTTTAGGGAAAGAGAAAGAGAAAATATGTTTCTTTTATCGAGGTCTACCACCCCTTAAAATACTTGCACTTATTTCTGGGACACCAAACGTGTTATGTTTTTAACAAAAAATGTCAAACATTGATATATGTCATTCTTTCAGAATGTCATTATCTATCAAACAAAGTAAATAAATGCATAGGGTAAAAATCAAAAGTTTTAGTCATTTCCGGTGAAATAGTAAATGACCAAAACAAACTGAATACGTCAGTGAATCCCAATTTATGGTATATTACGAACATACCAAATCTCGTGTTTTTATCTGAAAAAAATAAAAAAGTTATAGGAGTGACCCACTTTCGAGAAACACCCGGTATTTGTCATAATTAAGCAACACAGGAACAAAAATATTTTAATAGTTTCATTCATATAGTGGATAGCCCACATAATCCAGAGTAATAATACTGAACTAATGATTACATAAAGAATAAACATAAGAATGACAAAATCAAAGGAAACAATAAATTAAAGGACCTATAAAATCACTAGTATCCTTGCCTCTAATCATAGCAATGATCAAGCAGTACATCATCCAAATAAGTCGACAAATTAGATTTATAAATTCAATAAAAAATAAAGACAATATATACAATGATTAGTAACCAAGCCGCTAATCATAGCAAAGATCAAGCAGTACATCATCCGAGTAAATCGACAAATTAGATTTATAGATATCGTCTGAACCGAGTCAAACATGAGAAATGCTTAAGGCAGTTCAGGAGTGTCCATATACGAGCGTAGTGACGAATGGTACATCTGTTTGGTCATAAGGCGCTTGAATTATAGCGGCAAACACCGACATAAAACTACGCGATCGGCGAGAGAGAACAATGAACAAAGAAATTTATAGGAGAAGTCGACCTGATACGATCTCGTTTCAAATCGTATATGAGTGTAAGCGTATGTTTGTTTGTTATTTGAACAGATTGTCTCAGGTGTATTATTAAATGCGTTGTTATTTTGTTTTTATGTTTTGTTAGTAGTTTACAATTCACGAACTTTAATAATTCCAATACAGTGTGTTCAAGGTAATTATTGATTATATGTATCATCATTTCATCATTTTCAGCTTATTCAACCATTTCAAATTATGTTGTAGCCTCCCTTACATACTCCCTTTGTAGTTGGGCCCATTGTTGTCTATTGTTGGCTATGCGAGCCCAATTTATCCCTGCTAATTTCCTAATATTATAGTCCCATTTCAGGTTCAGTCTTGTTCTAGGTCTCTTAATTCCTCGTGGGTACCATGCTGAAATTTTTATGGTCCATCTGTTATCCGTTCTTCTTGCCAGGTATCCTGCTCATTGCCATTTGAGGGAGTTGACTCTGTGGATGACTTCTATTATCTGGGTCTTATTGATCTGGTCGTATTCATTCTATTCTTTTACGGTCCCTCTTGGTTATTTCCAGCATATTTCATTCCATTGAAAGTTGTGCGACCTGCTTATGCGCAACTGCTTCCTTATGATGTCCGTTTTAAGGTTGATTTTCACTATACCTTCCATATCAGCTCCCTTCCGTTAACATAAAATATTATGTCATGTAAATCAAAAGTGCCTAGGTTTCGCATGCATAGGTCATGACTGGTAGTACACATTGGTCGAATATTTTCTTCTTTACGAGTACATAGAGTGGCATTCTAGATTTCTCCTCCTAACCTGCTGAGCCTTAGCCAGGCTTCTTCTTTAAAGCACATAAGCACATAGAGTTGGCACATGTTTATTATACAAAATGTATAAATTCTGCAGGGCAATAAGTTGTCACATACTATGATATATGCCTAGTAAAAATATAGAATACATGGGAACATGATAACCACCAGACTGACATGCATCTGTATCACTGGTGCTATGAGAACATGCTCAACCATCAGTAATAGAGGTCATCCTAGACCTAACACCACTGCACATTGTCGTCGGTAGTTATGCCAATGATTAGAATGGTCATTAACGGATTCAATACTAGGATAATTTTCAGAGGCTTGGAACACCCTCAAAAAGAAAATTCCACTCCTCCCGGTCCTAGTCGATGACATACCAAGAATTTACATCTTTGAGAAACAGCTCACTGTAGTATTGAACGATAAAAAGGATTGGAAGATAGGAAGAGTTTGCTCAGCAAGTGAAACCATATCATAGCATCGTATACTGCTGAAAACTAAATACTCCGAACCAGTGGGCATCTACTTCATGGCATCATTCAGGTAGAAATCTACGCTATCGAAATAGATAGGAACTATCGAAAACAGAAAATAGCCATCTTATCCGATAGTCAAGTAGCACTAAAAGCGATCAACTCAGCAACCATTCGAAATTGGTCAAAGAATGCCTAGAGAAGCTAAACAAATTAGACAAAGAAAACAAAGTCCTTCTACTTTGGATGCCCGTTCACCAAGGGATAGAAGGCAATGAAAAAGCCAACATGCTTATGCGCAAGCCGTTCTGCTTTCCAAGCGGAAACCAGCTTAAAACGGAGCTGAAGGACCTGGAGGACTCCATCCGTAACCTGCAATGCGAATCCTTCAACCGTCTAAGACACTCGAAAAAGTTCCTCAGAACGTACGACCGCGAAAAATAGAATATTTTACTTGATTTGAATAAGAACAATCTTCAGATTGTCGCGGGGTTTCTAATAGGACACTGTCTCCTCAATGACCACCTCAGAAGGCAGAAGCTGAGAAACAACGGCGAATGCAGATTGTGTGGGGAAAGTGGGAAACACTAGAACACCTTATAACTGAGTGTGCCGAGACGACAACCGTTCGTGCCATAAACTTTGGTACGACTGATGTCGAAGATGGAAAGCTGGTTTCTGTGGAGCCGTCTCTTGGATACTGGCTTTTGTCAAAGCCCTAAAACTGTATGATGAGTTATAACCCGTTATAAATCAAGAGAGGGGAACACACAATAGATTTGTAAGATCGCGGTGATTAACCCCCCCCCCCCCTAAACATTCTACATTCTAAAACTACCAGCCGTCCAGTGCTCTCCTATAAAATTATTAAAAGGGCGCTTATCATGTTTTCCCCTGGATTTATTTACATCACCATCATCACCACATATATTAAATTTACAAGAGAACAGTTTCATCGACATCACCTGCTACAATATTTGTCTGTCTCGGCCACTGAAGGTATTTTTTATATTCCTTTTGGTAAAAGAATTCACTATTAAGTGGAATTAACACTTATCGTCCTTCTTTACCTTTTTTTAATATTTCCTCCATTTTGATGGAAACATACTCAAACGTGTGCCGAATTCGTGCGAAAGGTGTTTTTTGACAAAAAACTGAAGTCGATTGACAACAACCATCAGTTTATAAACAAGTCATTTAATACAAGAGTAACATGGCAACAAACAAAGTTCCTGTCAGTAGCAAAGCTAGCTACCTATACAAATATACCGAAAGATTAATGAATGCAACACATTTTTGTCGTTTTAAAAAGAGTCAAAATATACTAAATTCAATAAGAAATAAAAGTAACTATGTACCACGGAACTTATAAAGCGTTAATAACCTCGGGCAATTAATCTCGGTAATTAGCACACACATTAAAGCATTAAATTCCCTATATGCTTTTAAGTCATGCTATAAGTTAGTCTGTAGTCAAATGTTAATATGTAATACTATTAAAATAATAGTTGATCTCTAAGTCCTGTATTTAAATAAAAATCGAATTATTAATGAATTTTCGTTTAGCCCACATTGACATTACTACAGTTTCATATTTTTAAAACTGTCTTAAATTTATATTTTTTATATCTAAATAATGGAAAAATTGCCTGAAGTGACACCATGTATATTTTCAATCAAGGTTACAAGTAACTAAAAACATCTTTTTCTGTTTTTATCAGTACCTAATTAACTAAATGTTGTGTTCGAGCGTGTAAACATGTAGATCATTCATTTATTTTCAACATTCTTTAATAGACGTACGAGGGATGAGCTTTTCTTAGCCAAATTTGATCTTCAAAAATGCAAACTAATACTACCGTTACTTTAAAAGAAATTATCTAACAGATTTTCGCCGATTAGAGCTTACTACGTGATTTTTTCAATACTAACCTTTTGAAAAAACCCAGTGTTCTCGCTTTGGCTTGCTGTGTAACCAATTTGATTTTAATTTGTTCATTAGGAATTTTTGTTTAGAAGTTGGAAATCCTCATTGTAATCCGGTAGATTACTTAAATTGTAATTAAATTTGTTGCTCGCATTTTTTTACATTTAATGAATTTGCTAAAGGGTAATTTTAAATAAAAAAAATAAACAACAATGAAATTCACAGCATATAGGGATTTATTTAAAAACCTAGTTTCGGGTTTTAAACTCTCATCACAATAACAATAATATTAAATTAATAATGTCTACTCCATCGGCAAGAGATATCTTGGGTCGGTGTTTACATGTCGAAGTGAATCGCTATGGGCGATCTATTAAGTCGGAGAGAGGAAAATGTGAAAAATTTATTACGTAACCACTTAATCAGATGCACAGTTTTAATGATCTGCTGATGATGCTAACATGGTCAGCGAAACGCGCGTCCAGTGTAAAAGTAAAGTCTTTTGGTGTATTGTGGTGAATTTGTCTCCATTGTTTGTGCCATTTTGTATAAAATTTGTGCAGATTTATACAGGGTGCTACAAATTAAGGGTACGAGCATTGGTATCTCGGAAACCATAATAGATACGAACATAATTAAATTGGGGGAAATTTGCGCCTTAGGATGTTCCCAAAGATGCCATCAAAAATGTTTCAAAAATTTAAAAGATTGAAGAGTTATTTAAAAAAAAAGATTTTTTTAAAAATTAATTTTATTTTTTCCTGTCCTTACTTTTTAGAAACTCCTAAAATAATTCCACAGTCTCATCGCCACTTTGTCAATGCTACCTGGTAGTATTTTTATATCCTCAAATTAGCCGATATTTTGTGAGATACATAGACCAAATAAAAATAAAAATGAGATTAATAAATTATATATTTTACCTAGTTTATTATTAAATATTATTACTATTAGTTATTATTAGTATTACTCCAACATACAGTAATTTCAAATAATAAAATTATGGTATTTACGATAATTATTACAAAAAGCCTAATTTTAAAAAGTTTTAACATCCTGTAACTCTAAAACTATGCATTTCCATACCCATGTATATAGGGACTATTTTTTCATATTTTTTGAAAAGGAGTTAACGAGTTTTTATTTAAAACTTTCGCAAGTTAATGATATTATTTTTTTTAAGATTGCTGTTAGACTTGGATCAAGGCAAATTAATAAAATTGCGTTTATCTCATCAAGTAGGTCGAAATTGGCAAAATATCAAGAGTCAACTTTTAATCGGCATTAAACTACTTACACTATTTCGCTAACAAAAGAAATAAAAGTCAGTGGCGTACATGATTTTTTTAGAAAAATATTCCACTGATAACCCATATGCACGTCCCTGGTGAATGTGACGACTCTTTTTTAGTTTTAAAAGATGTCGAATTTATAGTAACTTTTACCCTCAAAATTTCATTCGGAACGCTAAAAGTACTTGGAAAAAAAGTAAAATAAATCGAAAAAATATTAAGACTTCAACACCCTGTAGCTAGGAAACAAAGCAGAATCGGACCAATGTTAATATGAAAAATAAATCTTATTTTTAAGTGAGGAATTTCCCCACGAGAGATGGCACATGTTTTTTGAAACACCCTGTATAACACAAAGAATCCAATAATTTTCCCGGAAGATGGATTGAAAATGGTGGAACAGTATAATGGACAGGGAGGTTCCTGAACCTGTTTCCAAAGGATATTTTTTTGCATTATTTGACACATACACCTTAACATTTACAAAAAAAGAGTACAAAATGCATTCGGAAGTATAAAAAGATCTGTTGAAAAGGCTAAGCATAAAATTGGAAAATTTGTGCATTAGAGAGAGTGGTAATCCTTTCGAACATGTATAACATTAGAAACTGGTTTGTAGAAGTTGATATATTTATAATAATCAAAGTTAATATTTTGTATATTACTAGATCGTTACATTCAGATTTTAGATTCATAATACAAAAAGGTAAAAATAATATATTTAAAATACTGATCTGAATATTGCTTATTTGAATCTTTTAGATACGATCAGTTATCCCTTATAAAGTGGCTATGAGAATGTGCAATTGTTAGTTTTGCCATTTTTTCAAAAGTATTCTTGAACAGGAAAAAATAAAACTGATTTTCCAAAAAATCAGTTTTCTTTAAAAAACCCAACAATCCTTGAAAATTTTGAAACATTATTAACAGAATATTGGCGAATATCCCAAGACACAACTTTGCCCCAATTTAACTATGTTCGTATCTATTCCGGTTTCCCAGATACCAATGGTCGTATCCCGAATTTGTAGCGCCCTGTATATTAATGTGAGTTTGTTTACCCTTTCAGATAGTCAGTGCAAGTTATCTGAAGTTTTTTTTTATATAAAAAACTATTAAAATATTAAACATAAAAACCAAGATCATAAATAATAGAATCTTAGATAAATTTCTGTACTTAATCTAATAGAGAAATAATTGTGAAATACAAAAACGCTCTGTCGAATTGCTATTTTCATCTATTGCCATATGTATTATTATAAAGGAAATACAAAATGAAACCAAAACACTTTAATTCTGCACTGGACACGCGTTTCGCTAACCATCAACAGATGATTAAAATTGTTTTAATCATCTGCTGATGATTAAATGTTATGTTAGCATGGTTAGCAATTCGCCTGGTTAGCAAAACTCGCGTTCAGTGCAAAATTAAAGTGTTGTCTTGTGTATTGTCATGAATTACTGTTTTATTTTGCCGTTCTAACACTGAAGGTTCCAACCCTCAACTGTAATCTATGAAAGAAAACTAAAACACCAAAAAAAAAATAAAGGGCCAGGATATAAGTGTTACTAATGAGGGTGTAACTACACTTTCATGATAATTTTCTACAATAACTTACAATAAACTAGAAATTTTAAACTGTTGACATTTTACTATTGTCTTGATCCGACTTACGCAGGCCAATTTGTCTAAATTAACTAATAGTCTAAACCCTCCTTTAGATTACATTTGGTGTGTTAGTTTGAAACATCAAAGAACCTATTCTCTACAAATCTATACAAGGCGCCATTATTTATTTGGCAATATTATGTTATTTTGAATAAATTAATTAACCTTATAAAACAATATTTCAAAATATAATTTATATGATGGTCTCGCCATAGAATCCAATTATCTCTAAACTTACCGAAATATACATATTACTTTGTTGCTCAAATAAAAATTGGAATATTGTATTGGTACTGTCAAAGGATTAGTGTCACTACAGGCTATGAACTAAAACCCATAACCTCTACAATTTATTGACTTACAAAGTAAAAAATATTTAAGCCGCAGTTTCAGGGTGGTATGGTTTTTATTGCTAATTTGTTTTCAACTGTCTGTAGAATCGGCCAGGGTAGATTTGCATTTTTGGTGTTAATAGATTTAGCTGTAATAAATTACCAAACGCACGTTCTTAAATTAAAAGAAGAAAAGGTTATATACGACAGCAATATTCTGCCTTCCAACAGAGGAAAAGAACTATTTATTTTTATATATTTTTTTTTGAATATTAATAATTATATCTATTAAAGAAAGTTTCTGGATAAAACCTTGTGAAGTATATTATCCTCGAGCCAATTTTCCACCATACCGGGTCTCAAAAGTGGCTCACTCCCAATAACTATTTTATTTTTTCTTATAAAAAAAACGAGATTTGGTATGTTAGTATATGACATAAATTAGGATTGATTGACTACTCAATTCTTAATCATTTTTTTCTGTCACTTCCTGTTTCACCGGAAATGACTACAACTTTTGATTTTTAAATGGCACTCTCAGTATTTTTTTTAGTAACTTATGATATTTTCGCTTAAAACAAAATTGTATTTTAAATTTCAATCTAGAGTGCTATGGCTGTGTTAAAAACACTAATATTTAATCAAGGAACCTTCGAAAAATGGGTCGGATCGTCTAATGTTTTTAGTGTCTCGTCCTGTAACCGGTTAAGAGATGCCCATCTAGCTATATTATTTCGTATATTTTTCATTTTAGTGATTTTATTGAAAGCACTGTTCATTAAAATGTTGTATCTTATGTTATAGGGCCTGTTTCTCTCTACAGTTTTCTGTCTCAATATGTACCGTTTGTGTCCGGGAAGGGTTCATAGTTTCATAGTTGTCGATTTTAGAAAGAAATCAGTACATTTATTTTATTTCGTATATTTTTCATTTTATTGATTTTATGGAAAGCACTGTTCATTAAAATGTTGTATCCTGTGTTATAGGGCTTGTTTCTCTCTACAATTTCCTGTCTCAAAATGTACCGTTTGTGTTCGGGAAGGGTTCATATTTACATAGTTGTCGATTTTCGAAAGAAATCAGTACATTTATTTTATTTCGTATATTTTTCATTTTATTGATTTTATGGAAAGCACTGTTTATTAAAATGTTGTATCCTATGTTTCTCTCTACGATTTCCTGTCTCACAATGTACCGTTTTTATCCGCCAAGGGATCACAGTTTCATGGAGAGCATTAAACATTTTTTTTGTCGATTTTCGAAGGAAATCCGTACATTTATTTTATTTCGTATATTTTTCATTTTATTGATTTTATGGAAAGCACTGTTCATTAAAATGTTTTATCCTATGTTATAGGGCTTGTTTCTCTCTACAATTTCCTGTCTCAAAATGTACCGTTTGTGTCCGGGAAGGGTTCATAGTTTCATAGTTGCCGATTTTCGAAAGAAATCAGTACATTTATTTTATTTCGTATATTTTTCATTTTATTGATTTTATGGAAAACACTGTTCATTTTGTTTCTCTCTACAATTTCCTGTCTCAAAATGTACCGTTTGTGTCCGGGAAGGGTTCATATTTTCATAGTTGTCGATTTTCGAAAGAAATCAGTACATTTATTTTATTTCGTATATTTTTAATTTTATTGATTTTATGAAAAGCACTGTTTATTAAAATGTTGTATCCTATGTTATAGGGCTTGTTTCTCTCTACAATTTCCTGTCTCACAATGTACCGTTTATGTCCGGGAAGGGATCATAGTTTCATAGTTGTCGATTTTCGAAAGAAATCAGTACATGTATATTATTTCGTATATTTTTACATATATAAGCCATTTTTGTGACGTACCCGGTATATTAGTGCATCTCTGATTATTAATCTAATATTTTATTAAAAAATTATAGTTTAATACAAATATTTCTTATTCGATAAAAAAAATGTTTAATGCTCTTCGAGTACCCTCTACAATCCAGGTTTCAGTCCCCTAGCTCACATAGGGCCCGAGTTACGACGCCGACGCTCCAAGATCAAAATGTCAACGTTACCATTTTTCCTCTCGGGTCTCGTATGTCACGGCCATCTCAGCAGTCTTCACGGCCTTCAATTTTTACTCGCATCGTGCATAAAGAAGTTTTTCTTCAAAAATAATGGTTTATATTACAGCTACCATGGTTTATTGCCATCCTGTATAATAAATTGAATTATATTAAATATTCATGCAAACTTGCTACAAAAAGCAATAAAATTAATTTCATAATAATACCGAGACTCACAGTCTTAATTGTAAAAATACTATAAAAATATAAAATTTAATAACACACATACAGGGTCGCTGATTGGGTCGCTGATATGTATGGAAACGATCGATTATTAGGTAAAATATACGAGGTACCGCAAAAAGTTAAATATAAAAGTTATAGGATTTTTAAATGTCGGTTAGCGAGTAATAAATTTAAGTATACAGGGTCGGTAATAAAGTCGTGGCACATAAAAGTTTATTTTTTTTTAAATGGAACAACAATTTTTCTTTTCAATTCTTTCTTCAATTCTAAGCAAAATTCGAAATACACACACTATACCTCAAACTGCTCAAACCAACCATTTCCGAGTTATTGACTTTTGAAAATATCACTTAAACAATTCGATTAAATTAATTTCGATGTGTTTTCCGGTTTCATTTAACGATGCCATTCTGCGAAAACAGTGATACTTAATAATATTTGACATTAGTTTTCAAATTAGCATTTATACATAGATGTATAAAATGAGATTATATGAAGCCTGGAAATTACAAAATTTTCGCTTAACATTTCAAAATCAAAACTCATAATTCGGAAATGGTTGAATTTAGGTACATTATGTGTATTACGATTATTGCTTCAAATTGAAGGAATGATTGAAATATGCAATAATATACAGGGGGTTGAATTTAAAAAAATAAATTTTGATGTGCCACAACATTATGACCGATCCTGTATACTTAAATTTACTACTAGCCTTTGTACTAGCTAATAACAAGGCTAATAGATATTTAAAAACCCTATAACTTTTGTATTTAATTTTTTGCGGTACCTTGTATATTTTTCCGAATAATCGACTGTTTCCATACATAACAGCGACCCTGTATATGACGAACAAGAACGTTATAATGCGGTACGTAATTTATGCTAATATTTCAACTAATTACAAACACAAAATAACAATATAAAATAATATACCTACTTAATTCACATAATTATTACATTCCTACGTATAAAATCAAATAACTAAAACTCATCTATGTAATTAAAAGTGTTCTTTTAAATTCTTTTCATTCTATCGAAATCGAATACGATTTCGTTAGAAGTCAGACAGGTGATCAAGATCTTAGAATTGATTAGTGTAGGTCCGCGCCAGACCACTGTGGCCTAAAAAGACTTACAAGAATTCGCGGGCGTTTTCAAGGAACAGTGAAATCTGTTCGTGGGAACCCGAGATGATTGTTTTAAGAGTGTGGAGTTTTCTAGCTTCGAGACGTTAACGCTATTTTAATCTACACTCACAAAGTTTTATATATTGTGTTTCAGCCGACCGATTTTGATTATTTTTTAAGCAATTTGTAGCTAAATTATTTGACTTTTTAGTACTTCTTTCTAAATTAAAAATGAAAGTTGACATCTGTAAATTATACGAAAGAAAACCAAATGTTGATATTTTGATGAAAGTTTGAAACACCCTGTTGAGTACCTTAACAAAGTAAGATATTTAAAAAATATTTTATTATCTAGATGTATCTTTCCTTGATAGTTTATTTTTTAATTCATTTCAGTAGCTTTATTTTTATTGGAGATATTCAATTTTGAAGAAGACGATAACATTTTTTCGTACTTTTTACATTAAAACCATACCTTTGCGTTTAGTCCAAGTCAACAGACCTATATAATAGTGTTGATGATTTATGTAACGTCACTGTCTATCAAAAATCATATTATTATTGTCTGTTGGGCAGATACTCTAGCAGATATGGTTTTAAGTCCAAAAGTTGATCTCTACCATGATCAATTAAAGCGCAACAATAGCCGATACTTCAGAACTTAAAACCATCTCTACTACTTAAAGTAAACGTTAATAAACAATTTGCTGTAAATCAATACTGTCTTATTCAAAAGCGAATATCTCCAATAAAAATAAAGCTATTGAGATGAGTCAAAAAACAAACTATCGAGAAAAGACTTACCAAGATGATAAAATGATTTTTAAATTCATTGTTTTGTTAACGTATTCCACAGGGTTTTTCAAACTTTCACCAAAATATTAACAATTTGTTTTACCTCGTATAATTGACAGATGGAAACTTTCAATTTTAATTTAGAAAGAGATACTAAAAAGTCAAACAGTTTAGCTACAAATTGCTTAAAAAATCGTCAAACTCTATCGACAACTAGAACACAATATATTAAATTTTAAAATCACAATTTTAAGGTGTCCGTTTTTCGTGAGGGTGAGTGTAGAATGCACGTTATTACTGTTTAAGTAATTTTAGTGTTCTTGGGAATGTAAACCTCAAATTAGATAGGTAAGTGCTATAAAAATTGAGGTATTTCGCCACTGAAACGGAAATCAACAAAAAATGTTTAACGTCCCCTAATCAGAAGAAAAAAAAAAGAATAGAGAAAAGCTATATAAAATGTCTGAATATTGAAAAGCTTAAAATATCTGTAAATGGTATATTTTTTTGGTAAGTTTTGTTTTATGAACAATCAAAGAAGGTTATAGCCACACATTACCAGCGTCTAGAGATGCCTGAGCAATACATTTATTTATTTTTAAATGAAGCAATTAATAGAAATTCCAGCAGAACAAGCAGGTTTCACCAAGGGCAGAGGCACTCGGGAACATCTTCTGAATATGCGCCAAATCATAGAGAAAGCAAGGGAATTCAACATCTCTCTTTATATTTGTTTCGTAGACTATAAAAAAGCTTTCGATAAAGTCAGATGGCATCACCTGTGGAAAATCTTAAAGAAAGTGGGGGTACCGCAACATCTTATTTCACTTATCATCCAGTTGTATCAGCACACTACAGGATCAGTTAGAATACTGGATTCAGCTTCAAAGGAATTTTCCCTCGAACAAGGAGTCAGACAGGGATTGTGTATTGTCTCCTCAACTATTTAACATATACGGAGAATACATAATGAGAAGGTCGCTAGAATCATGGGAAGGAGGCATTTCAATAAATGGCCAAAAAATAAATAATCTACGCTTTGCAGATGATACAGCACTACTCGCTAGCAGTCAAGAAGAGTTAATCAATTTAGTAAATAGGGTAGAAAACGAAAGCAATCGGCTCGGTCTGGAATTAAATACGCAAAAAAACAAAATCATGATAGTTGATATGCAACATAACAACCATCCAAATATAAGTCATATCGACCACTTTGAAGTCGTTAAGTCAAACGTATACCTGGGATCACTATTGACAAATACAGGCACATCGGAAGAAGAGGTGAAGCGTAGGTGCAACATGGCAAAGGTAGCTGTTGGGAGACTGACCAAGATCTAGAAAGACCGCCAGATTTCAAGAGCCACCAAAAACCGGCTAGTCAACTGTTTGGTACTCCCAATATTGACGTATGGCTGCGAATCGTGGACTCTCAGACAGGCGGAAAGTTAGAAGATCGATGCTACCGAGATGTATTGTTATAGACGTATGCTCCGTATCCCATGGACTGAACGCCGTACAAACGTTTCCATTATAAATGAACTTAATAATACTAACAGGCTTTCCTGTAAGATCCGACTAAAACAACTAAAATATTTTGGACATATAATGAGGAAAAGTCCGGACAATATGGAAAGACTCATAATTCAAGGCAAGGTGGAGAGACGTAGACCACGTGGCCGCTCTCCAACTCGATGGATAGACCAGATCACGACTAGCTGTAGCAAGCCAAGGCACGATGTCATCTAGATGACAAAAGACAGAGGCGCATGGAGAAAAATCATCCATGATGTTACGCTGACCATTACACTCCCTAATGGGTGTCAGGACTGAAGAGAGAGAGAGAATTAATAGAAAAGCTTCTTTAATTTTACGTTAAGAAATTTTTCGTTCTTTTATTATAACGTTCGCATTGTTAATGCCTACTTTATTGCCTGTGTTCCATGAATGTTAGCAAATTTTAGATTTCCAAGAACCTTCCCTTTAATAAAAGTTTAGACAGAAAGATAGATTTCATCAATATAAAATTTTTGACAATTTATAGGTGTACGTCAGGGATGCCTCTTGTCTCCCTTCCTTTTCAATATATATAGTGAAGCCATCTTTCAAGAAGCTCTGGAAAAGGGAGATGAGGGAATCAAAGTGAATGGTCAACGAATCAACATATCATATCAGATACGCTGACAATGCAGTAGTAATGACAGACAATAATGAAGATCTGCAAACAATAAATCTTTCCTGCAAACAATATGGGCTAAATATGAATTTTAAGAAAACAAAATTCATGATTATTACTCAAGACTAAAATGTAAATACTTCAATATCAATAGACATCACACCAATAGAAAAAGTCCAACACTACAAATACTTGGGCACAATAATAAATGAAACTGCCGAACAACTGCAAGAAATAAAGTCCAGGATTGAGATAACCAGAAATTCTTTTTTAAAACTAAAAAATTTCTTTGCAGTAGAGATATAAACTTAGATTTAAGAATAAGAATGCTCCGATGCTACGTGTTTTCCACCTTATTGTATGGTGCCGAAGAGGCGGTACTTGAAGAAGAAGGAGACAATTTATATTTTATTGTATTAGTATTGAAAATACTTCTGGCCGCGTTTATATGGGACCCATCTTTGAAAAAACGACATGCTAGAAGCAACATGGGTTCAATAACCTGCCTGTCAACACGTACTTATGTCGATAGAGCCTGCCTTGATGAGTGAACAGGGCAAGGCCGTTCAAATCTGGACCGGCGGATAAAGAAAGCGATATTATTTTAAAAGAAAATATGTCAAGGCATGGGTTGTTAGGTACAGTTTGGCTATTTTAATCTAACTATTTCCGTAAGGGGCAAATTATACGAGAAAGAGCAGAATCACATAAATAATAAATTTAGACTAATTACCATATTTTTTATATGATTATTATTTTTTTTAATTAACAACTTAGGACAAAGAAAAAGCTTGCAAGGTTTCCACTGCCAACAGGCGTTAAAACAAATGAATCCAAGGCGTTGTCAAATATTTATTGGGATAAGTTGATGAGTTTTTACCGTTTGAATATTGTTGTAAATAATAATTATTATCATTTAATTTGTGCTTGTGTACTTATCAAAGTTCACAACACGGCGAAATTTCAATAAAATCGGCCAACGGATCTTTGAGATATTTTAATAAAAAAATGTCTATTAGGAAACATCTTGACACCCTGTATCTTTAAAATTATGCATTTCCGGACACATGTTTAAATTAACTTTTTACCTTAAAAACACTCAAAGAATCACCTCCTGAAGTTGGCCAGATACTACCTAATTAACACCCTGTATTTAAAAATAGCTAGCTAGTGATTTTGTAAGTAAAGCTATGTTTATTTAAATAGAAAAAAAAACATTTCATAAAAAATAAACAAACCCATAATTCAATTACTATACACTAATTAATTAACTTTAAATGTATCAAAATAGGCACTTTAGTAATTGAAAAATAGACATGAGCACTTCATAGAGTATACCAAATATGTAAAAATTCCAATAAAAAATCCACAAATGGCACATTAAAATCTGCATTATCTGAAATCAAATTATAGGTACCTAAACGGCCAATCAGCCAGACAACAGTGACAAGACGCCGACATCGATAACGCGATGAGCAGTTTTTAATAATTATTAAGAGTTAATACTTCAAGTAGCATTCCTTCAAATAAATTTTAATTTAAGTATTGTTAATATAGTCACATTAATGATTATAGCCTGTATGATTTCTAAAATAAAAAATCAAGCGTGTTTTTATCAGAATAATTATTAAATGATTAAATAGAAATAGTTAATATATTTATTAACTTCGTAAGTGTTACATTTTAATACCGTATGATCGAATAAAAACGGCGTCCGCGATGGCTATGAAATGAAGATCGCTGTCATTTTATATGTGAAATTATATGGGAAATGTCATCGATCGTCATTTCCAAGCCAACTGGACGCCGTTTTTTTTCGATCATACGGTATAATTATGGATTTAATAATTAAATAATTATCTTAAGGTTAAATTGTGTTAAAGTTGTTATGAGTTTCAATCATTTATATTTAAAATCTTAGGGAGGCAATATAGATTTTAGGCAGAAGAACTCAAGGGAAGGACTGTGTAATTAGTAATTAAAATCTGAATTTCGGATATGATGCAGAACTGATAAATTAGACCAAATATATTAATTGCAAGGTATGCAAAGAAATATTTTTGTTAACTTTGCAAATACTTAAGGCATGCAATAATTTTAAAAAAATTGACGTTAGATTACTTCATAATTCTTGAAAGTCTTGGATGATAAAGATTTTAATTATTATGGCTCTGTTTTGTTTAAGAAGCTGATAAATAATTTCAAAAATCAACTATCAAAATATAATGGTAGAAAATGTTAATTGGACATACTGAATGTAAACTAGGCATACATAGTTGCTGCAATCGATAATATATTTTGCTGCTTATTTTACTCATAACAAAAAACCGTCAATACTACTCACATTATGAGCACCTTTTTATACTTAAATCTCATAATGATTTTTAAAAATACATATGTAGGTACATACTATAAGTAGTGGTTGTCACGGTTTTTTTTATTAGGTATGATGAAAAGAACCTGCAAACTAAATTATCGTTGGAGCCAACAATATTTTAATTTATTTTTATCTACAGTAACTATGCACGGTAAGGGTTCAAAATATGCCTATACCACAACCTATACTGTGAGGCAACTCAATTCGAGTATAAATTAACACTTACATTCCAAGTATCTTCTTGGTCTACCGGCACCCCGTTCACCCTTATTCCATCATTTCTATAAAAATAGTATGATTTATAACTTTTAATTTTTATTGAGAAAATTGGTTAAATTTTGTTGTACGGCGAATTTAAATTTATGGGCCCTCCATAAATTTACACCGTAAGTTCGAATATTAGTTAAACCTAGGAATACCCAGGTAATAGCCGGAAATATGCAAAAGAAGGGGTGAGTTTAGATTAGAGTAGAATTAAGTTTTAGTTGGTTTTCAATTAATAAAAATTTTTGGTATATTTCGGTGGGCAACTCTACGTTTAACCATTATTCGGGCTTTTACGGTAACATAATACTCACTCTGATTGGTTTAATCTGGCTCCATTACAAAACTGTGGGTTCGAGGTGCTATTGCAAATTAATGCAATTAATTCTTTGTATACACTTTCATAAATGTATTATCATTTTTTCTGATAGAATTTACAAATTTTGCGTCACTGATAATTTTTACCCTACCGAAATCCAACATTTCTTTAAACTAATAGAATTATTACAACATCTATTAATTTTAGATATATAATATCAAAAAATGCAAGAAAAGTTACCGAATTGTACGTATGTATAACCCTATAATAAAATAAAAAATAGGGTATTCCCATTAGAAAATATGTTATATCCGCAACACTTTTTTGAAGCACCCTGTATGCTCTATAGTAATGTTAAAATGTGTTTCTTAACCTTACCAATAACTTTTCTATTTAACATTTTGTTCTAAAAACATTAAAAAACGTATTATGTAAAAAACGTCGTGTAAGGGATATAGGGGAAAACAGCCAAAAGGGGGAAAACCGACGATGAATACCATGTTAAAGACCGAATACCATATTAAAGATACAAAAATGTATTACTGTATGCGTTATTATTTGGCCATCGTTTGTTATATTCAATTGCAATTTAATATGTGTTTGGCTTCCTTTCACTATGATTCCACTCGGCTTGTCTCGTTGCAGGTTTGCGTAAAAAATTTATAGAAAATGTCTCGCTCTCGTCTCGCTCTTGTCTCGCTCTTGTCTTGCTCTCGTCTCGCGCTGGGCTCGGCAGGTCTGGACGCACCATAGACTGCCGGAGTGTTGACGTCACGAATGTCAAATTGCTTTTCAAACAAGATTTAGTTCTTTTATATTTCTATTGAGCTCTTCCAAATGACGTCACAAATTAATATAAAATGTAAAAAAAAACAGGTGATTGCCGACAACCGCCGACTTGAGTCTGGTATTTTCAATACGCCTATGATGGTTGCGCATGTTGCAAAATCTGTGAATTTTTTATCAATATAACAATTTTATCAAATTATCAATATAAAAATATTTTGTTTTTTGTTCAGAGTGTACCTTATTATTGTGTGAGTCTGGAGAGTTATAATGTATTTTGTATCTTAAACGTGTTTTTTATGATTTTAGTTAGTCAGTTATCTTTAATCAGGCAGAACATGATTAAAGATGTTCTGCGTTTCTTGTTTTTTAGTCCTGGATTTCATGTAATGATTTGCCAATCAATAAAGGAAAGTGGGTCTCATTCATTTGCTTTGATCTACCTTTTATGCGGTTTATATCTTCGTTTAGAAAGTTCTTGTTTGAACATATCGTTTTTGTCCTATCATATAAACTTATAACACTATTTTTACACTTTTTTCCATAGCAACTGTTAAAATTGCCTTATATCTGTCAAAAATAGTAGATAAAATAGTACTTTAACCACAAGGGTAGATTAAATGATACTTTAAAAGCGAGGATAGGTTAAAAACTTTATTTCTTCTCGCGCGTTTTTTAATTGCTTCCATTTTTGAAAATTTTTGTATTCCTTTTCACAAGTTATTCGGGATTTAAATGGAAGTAGTTTGGATATGGCGTTTATCGCCTCAACCTGAATATCTGTTGGTAATTTACTCATTTCGTTTTGAGCCATTTCTGGCTCCAATAAAAAACAGCAATCGACGCGAAAGAGAATTAAAAAATATTGACTCAAAACTGACAACTAAAGAGAGAGCTTTATTTATTTGCCAAATTACATAGAAAAAAAAACAACGCCAACCCAGCACAATATTTTTTCTACTCGTAATAAATTCCTTGAAATAATAATTTCTGAATATTTTTTAAAAAGTAACTCGCTATGGAAAAAAATATTGTTTTATACACGACGATAAAATTGCATTATCGTGTCCCGAAATTAATTCAATTAATAATAATAATCAATCTTTTCGGTCGACGATAAAATACCATTTTATCGTCATGTATAAAAAATAACTATTAGTTTGGTTAAATCTAACTACATGATAGAGGATATAAGATTTTATCACATTTCATGTAAATGTGTATTTGAAAGAGGTTTTTTTTAATCGAATGGAAATTGAAACGTACACTGTAAATTTGTCCGTCAATTTTTCTTTATTATTAACTGTAATAATTACAACAAATTTACCATGTATCAGAATATAAATTTAAAATATTCATTAAAATAACCTCAACATTACTAGGTTTAGTAAAATTACAGCTTTTTTTTCTGTCGGTACAATAATTTTGCATTAAAATTCGTGCTGGTAATCCAAAAACACGACCCATTACAAGAGCATGTAATACTATTTGAAAAAGTCAGTAAATTCGCCATTTTAATTACTGTGAAGTCACAGGTACCTGTAAAATTACCATGCAGGAATACTTCTCACATCGGTAGCGTCATCATCTAATTTTTAATCAAGAAGCCTTGGAAAAATAGATTTGAGCGTCTAATGTTTTTCGTGTCTAAATCGTATTTTTAATCATATCTCAAGCGTTTCAAATGGAACGAGGGTGGCTCATTAGCATATTGAGAAAAAGCATTTTTTACGAATAATCTGGTACCACAGACTTGGTATTTCGAGTCAAATTGTCGTTATGAACCCAATATTACAAATTCAAATAAACCATATGCGAAAATGTCAAAAGTTGAAATATGATAAATCTTCTATTCAGAGTGCCATTTTCTGTCGAATAAAGTCAAAAAATACCGACGGTGTCATTTAAAAATCAAAAGTTGTAGTCATTTCCGGTGAAATAGGAAGTGACAGAAAAGAATTAAATACGTCAATCAATCCTAATTTATGTCATATTACTAGCATACCAAATCTCGTGTTTTTATCTGAAAAAACAAAAAAGTTATAGGAGTGAGTCACTTTTGAAACGCACCCGGTATAATAGCAAAGAAGGATTAAATAAGTAATATTCATTAAATACAGAAACCATAAGAAGTTTCCTATTTTTAAAACGTACGAATAACGAAGGAAATATGTTATATGGGAGTATTTACTCTTTCATTCATTATTCTAATTCAATCTTTGAAGCCGGAAATATATTTAAAGGTAAGTTGATTATCGTTAACGCAAATCAAGCTAAAATTGCTAAATTTCTCTCACAATACAAACCGATCGCAGCAAATGAAAGGAGACCCTTGACATTGGCATTGGCACGAACATGTTGAAAAATCGCCAAGACCCACTATTAAGTTTACAAACCGGAATATGGCAAATAAATGAACTAGCTATTACTACCTAGGTAATCTGATGATTTCAATGTGTTATGTTACATCACCCTAATCACCCTAAATGTCATCGATGAAGTAATAACATTCTCAATGTTGAAGAGGAGAGAATCTCTCTGTCAATATTGAAAGGATAAAATAAGCGAATAGACATTCATAACGAGCATGTTAATTGGTAAATTAAACACAATATTAACGTCTCTATAATGAAAAAAACTATTATTATAGATTATAGTTACTGTTCGTTTTTGTTTTCTTATTTATTGGCCTCAGATAAATCTCTACAGATTTAAAAAATCGCATTCACCATTTTGTCAGTAACTCTATGCAGCTAATGAATTTCAATCGCAAAAAATACGATTTTGAAGCGACTTATTATTTGATGTTAAGTATAGTAAGTCAAGAAAGATGTTATTGTGATATATTAATAGCAAGTAATAAAGCTATACAGGGTATGGCAATAGTGCGTCAGGCGTCTGTAGCTCCTAGAATAAAATACGTGGGAATTTTTTTGAAGTGAAAACCTAATGTAGAAAAAGTAGTTTCGCAGATACACGCAATATTACTTCATATGGCTCTTCCAATGGTAAAATATGAGACAAAAATCACTGAGTGGCTTTGGAAAAAAAATTCTGTTGAAAATGCCATATGAAATATAAAACCGCGAATATCTGCAAAACCGTTAAAAATTTTGAAATAGTTTAAATACAAAGAATGTTCATTTTTTAATTCTCCATCTATTGAAAAAATAATATACAGGTTTTAAATGTGTTTAAATTATAAAAAAAAAACTAAGAATTTTTTTTTATCTTTTGGTAAGTTTGGCGTAGAATTTTGAACATCCTGTATAACCTACGATCACCATATTTATAGCAAAGTAAGTACAGACCATCTAAAGTAAATATCTAATATAGTTTTGATTTGCGAACAGTTCTTGCATTCTTAATAATATTTTTAAGGAAGGCTGATGAAAGGCTTATGTAAAGTGATCAGAAAGGAAGCCGAAAATTCAATAATATACAGGGTATTTCATTTAAAAAAAGCATCCCGATCTGCTCACACTTTTTTGAGGCATCCTATAGAAGTTAAAATATTTTCCTAAAATACATCCCATAGTATACAGGGTGGCCCATCGAAAACGTTCCGCAAGGCATAACGGCCAGGGTATTTATTTTTTCAAAAAATCCAAACACACGTCAATTTTGTTTGTGAGGGGGACAACTTTTGCCCTAAAAATGATTGCAAAATATTCAACCCTCTAAGCGGGAGTGTCATCCCCCAACTTTTTTCAAATGGAAAGGGGGGTCAAGTGGCGCCACAATGAAAAGAGCTTTCTATTCTCTATATTTCCCCGCTTCGTTTTTGAAAATCGGTCGAGTCATTGAGAAAATATGAAGGATTGAAATTTGAAAAGTGTATTTAAGCATTTATCAGAGTAAATGATAATTAAGGATAAATTCGACTAACTTGCTGTTTTTTCTTATTATTTCTAGATGTTTACGCATTTTTTCCCTTGCCACAACGTTGAACGATCAGGTGCGGTAGTTGCTAGATAGCTGTTCTGTGACTTGTACGTTGAAGTTCTCAATATCGTTAAACTGACCCACAATAGAATTTCCAAACGTTCAATTTCTGAGGGGCGAAACTGGTTCCGTTATGAATAAAAAGAGACAGAGAGAAAATCCTGTAGTAAATGAAGCTATGGAGGTATTCGTATGGGGCCAAGTTGCCATGGACAGTATTTACAAGAAAATTAGCCAATAAGACCGGCGGGAATCGTACAAGTTTCCAAAGAATATTAAAAAAACACAAGTTCCACCCGTACAAAATTCAGTTGGTACAAGAACTCAACGAAGACGATTTTGATCGTTGCTTGCAATTTTGTGAAACTATGAGTGAACTAGTTTGTGTGTGCACCTCATGAAAAACCCTGGGGTTGTCCTCAGCCCAGTACCGACAGTTGTGCCGATTAACTACACCGTTCAAAAAGAAAGTATACTCATCCGAAAAAAACATTAAATAGGAAATTATTATCATTCGCCACTCGTTCACTCATAGTTTCACAAAATTGCAAGCAACGATCAAAACCGTCTTCGTTGAGTCTTGTACCAACTGAATTTTGTACGGGTGGAACTTGTGTTTTTTTAATATTCTTTGGAAACTTGTACGATTCCCGCCGGTGTTATTGACTAATTTTCTTGTAAATACTGTCCATGGCAACTTGGCCCCATACGAATACCTCCATAGATTCATTTACTACACGATTTTCCCTCTGTCTCCTTTTATTCATAACGGAACCAGTTTCGAGAAATTTTGCTACTAATTGGAGAACAATTTTGCCATAAAGGTGTTTGTCAGGATGGCGTTCATTGAATATCTGCGCAACCCGATTGCAAACATCTAGAAATAATAAGAAAAAACAGCAAATTGGTCGAAGAAATTTATCCTTATCATTTACTCTGATAAATGTTTAAAAAACCTTTCAAATTTCAATCCTTCATATTTTCCCAACGACTCGACCGATCTTCAAAAACGAAGCAGGAAAGTATAGAGAATAGAAAGTCCTTTTCATTGCGGTACCCCTTGAACCCCCTTCCCATTCGAAAAAATTTTGGGGAATGACACCCCCGCTTAAAGGGTTGAAGAATTTGCAATAATTTTTGGGGCAAAAGTTGTCCCCCTAACAAACAAAATTGACGTGTTTTGGAATTTTCTGAAAAAAAAATTACCCTGGCCGTTATGCCTTGCGGAACGTTTTCGATGGGCCACCCTGTATACGTTAGGTTTACCCTTAAACAAAACTCCCAAGTTTTTTTATTTTAGGAGATACAGATGCCCGACGCACTATTGCCGGACCCTGTATATTGTATATTAATTAATTAAATATATTTTGGAATGAAAACTGAATTGAATTAATACAAAGAAATGTACTTGAATTAATATACATTATGAGCGAAAAAAAACGGCGTCAGCGATGGCTGTGAAATGAAGATCGCTGTCATTCAACTGTCATGCAACTGAACGCCGTTTTTTTTTGGATCATAGGGTACCTACTTTAAATTTAGCCAATGCAATAAAGGAAGGAGGGTGGAATAAAAAAATATTAAATATTACGAGACATTTCTATCGTCTGTTGAAAAAAATAAATAATAATATTAAACACTATTATGTTTAGCTGTTGTTTTAATATTTCAATCAAAGTGACTTCCAGCTTTCTCGAAACTTTTTAAGCTAATTGATATTAAAAAAAGTAAGGGAACGACGCGCGACGGTTATTATTATTATTTAATCAATCTCATAAATTGTAATAGAAATTTGTTTGACAAATTTTTAATGCTTTTTTAGTGTATGTTTTCATTTATTATTTTGTATTTATTATTATTTTGCAATCGACATAAAAGACCACAAATCAATAAACATTTATATATTTGGTAATTCGATTTGCTTCGTTTCATAAAAACATTACTCATAGTACTATTTTGCCTGGCTTTTTGTCTGTATTCTAAAATATTTGTAGGCTGCAAAAGATGAAAATGGCATTATTAGTCAGAAAACCGAATAGTGAATTCTTAAGAATGACTGTAACTTAATATCAGATAAATTTTAATAGGTCTCTAATAAGGAATTGGATATTTAGTTATAGATATTTATTTGTCAAAAAGCTGTAAAACCAGTGTAATATAATTTTGTATTAAACTTCTACTTTGTTTACTTCTGGTTGTTTTATAGTGCTTAAAGAATGAAGCCAAGTTATTCGGTTGGTAGAGAAAAAAATTCGGTTGGTAGAAAGTAAATAAGTATTATTATAAATGCTTTAGTTGGAGTTGCCAATAATGGATGCTCGTCTAAATATTATTTTTTTCTACTTTACTTAACTTTCAATCACAGAAATGCAATATTGTACGAAATACATTTCGACATAGAAGAGTAAATTTTGATTTATTTGTATTTTAAATAATACAAAATTAAAAATTCAATAAAATATCCAACTAATATTTTATTAAATATAAAAATAATGAAATATGTTACTTACTTTTACTTAACTTTCAATCACAAAAATACAATATTGTACGAAATACATTTCGCAAAAGAAGAGTTAATTTTGATTTAATAATTGTATTTTAAATAATACAAAATTAAAAATCTAATATTATAATATCTAATCTAATAATAATATAAAATATCTAATATTTTATTAAATAAAAAAATAATGAAACATGTTTATACAGGGTGGGTCTTAAATAAACACATATATTTTCAGGACTGGTAGATCTCGATAAAAGAAACATAACTTCTCTTTACCGGTTTTCAGATAGTCCAAAATAACGCAGTTCTTTACTTACTTACTGAAAATAAAAAAAAATGCTTAAATTTTTAGAACCACTGTATCTTTTCTGTGTTTGCTTTCTTGTAAATTCAATCTACTACCTATGTTGCCATATTATCAAGAAATTATGATTTTTAACTAAAAAAATACAAAAATTCCTTATACACACGTCCGTACCACAGCAAAAAATTTTCCATTTTTTTTTTCAAAAAATTCCAAATTTTCAATTTTTTTTTCGGGAAGTCGTTTTTCTGGGGTCAGTTTCTGGGATCGAAATATACTAACCCTAAAAATATTTGCGCTTATTTAAGATTCACCCTGTAGAGTCAAACGATCGAATGACAGTAAACCAACAAACACAGAACCACACACCAACCAAAACACAGTACGATGGATAAAAAGTGGCGTTACGGTGGCCTTTGAAATGATAGTCAGTAAAAAACAATTTTTGAAATGATTGTCTTTGATAGACAAGAAATTTTGTGAAAGATATGACAAAATGATCAGTATTTCCGAGACTAACAATTTTTATAAAATTATGTGTAATTGTATATTTTCGGTGGTTAAGTTAAATTTTGTATTGTTTCTTAATTTGCTGGATAGTATCTAGCTAAGAAATGTATAATATGTTTTTATTAAAATAAACCAGATAGATTAGGATGTATAATCCCTAGTTAGTCTATAAGCTAACCAAATGAAATATTTTAAAGTTGTTTTTTTGCTGGATATGAGTGAAATAAAACTTAGGTGTTTTATTTAGTAACTAGTCGACGTTACCACGAATTTATAGCCTTTCTTCGGGACTCTAAAATCAAATCTTAATTTAATTTTTTCTCCATGTGCATATGGGTGTTATATTTAATTTAAAGTTACATTGATATCTAACAAAAAATCCATGTAATTACATGCAAGACAAATAGATTACAAATTAAAAACAGACAAAACATACCTATCACATAAAACGTACAATAATAGACAAAATATTATACATCTACAAATTTGTTGTTTCCCTGTAAGTGCCTTTCACATGGAGCGGATCGTCCATATGCTTAAAGTAGTAGCCCCCCCCCATCACCCCCATGAGCTTATATCAATATATTTACGTGGTCGCGTTGCGCGTATGATCCGTCCGGATATTTTCGTCTGACGGCCATCCGTCAAACCCCTGCGTCGACTGACCATCCGCGTGGACTATTATGATTAACGATGCCATATGATTAAATACGCTGTTTTACATGCGCGGATTGACAGCCACAAGTGAAACTACTCTATCATACCTTGAAAACAAATCGATAAGCGCGGGCAGTCCGGAAGAAATTTGAAAATTTTTATTCGTAAACAAATTACTAACATATAAGTTTTTTATATACATTTCTTTTTTAATTATATGACTAGGTTATAGGCAAGCAAATAGCAGTTATTATTATATTTTATACCACTATTTTAAAAACATATTTGTCACATTCCTTAATGTTTAAAGTTGCAAACCGTTTGTTTGTCTCTCAAGGACCACCAATTTTCAAAATTTCAAATCTCGAGAACTCCAGAAACGTCACTTTTTTCCAAAATTGTAATGTAAGCGTGTTTTATAAGATATTTAGATGACATATTTTAATCGTAACATACACATACATAAATCCGTGTTACAACATAGTAGGTCGAACCGAATATCCAAGACACTTATAAATGCTATTTAATCTTCAGATACAGCACTTTTAATGGAACAAGGATTCTCTCTTATAACAGTGTTGTGATTTTCAGATATTCGACAAGCGTTTTATTTGAATGTTTATTTAAAAGCTTTTATGTTTAACAAGTAATAAAAGCAGGTATTTAAAAATATATCTTTTAATGGTTATTGTTATTTGGTGAAATTCTGTAACATTAATATTGTAAATAATGTCTATATCTTTGTTAACTTTTTTTCTTGGATTTTACTTTATTTTTAATGGTTCATTTCTATAATTAGTATTAATTATTTTAATTAGCATTTTCTATTATTTGCATCATCATCATTTTCAGCTTATTCAACCATTTCCAATTACGCCTCCCTCACATATTTAGATACACTCTTTGTAGTTGGGTCCATTGGTTGTCTATTGTTGGCTATGCGAGCCCAAGTTATCCCTGCTAATTTCGCAATATCATGGTCCCATCTCAGGTTCCGTCTTCCTCTTAGGCCTCTTAATTCCTCGTGGGTACCATGCTATATATTTTGTGGTTCATCTGGTATCTGTTCTTCTTGCCAGGTGTCCTGGCCATTACCATTTGAGGGATTTGACTCTGTGCATGACATCTATAACCTTGATCTTTTGTCGTATCCACTCTATTCTTTTATAGTCTCTCTTGGTTATTCCTAGTATATTTCGTTCCATTGAACGTTGTGTGACTTGCAGTTTCCCTATGATGTCCCTTTTAAGTGTCCAGATTTTGCATGCATAGGTCATGACTGGGAGTACACACTGATCGAATGTTTTCTTCTTTAGATAAAGTGACATTCTAGATTTAAATATGATTGAGTTTCTTCCATAAGTACTCCATGCTAACTTAATTCTTCTGTTGATTTCTGGTAGTAGAGATCCCGAGCTGTGCATTAGTTGTCCCAAATACATATATTCTTCTACTATTTCCAGTGTTGTGTTATGTATCAGAATGACTTTTCTTTCCACTAGTTCATTGTACATCACTTTAGTTTTTGTTAATTTCATTTTGCTAAGTTCTTTATTGCTGGTTGTATTTAGTTCATTAATTTGTGCTTGTAGTTCTTCAGAAAAGCAGACACACGGAACTATTGGGGTATCAGTTTGATGAGTGCCGTACAAAAACTGTTTACTAAAATTTTAGCAGAAGAAGTAATGTCAACCAGAATTTGTGAAGAACAACAAGGATTTAGAAATAATAAGACTGCAATAGATGCCATATTTATCATCCGCTAAATAATCGAAAAGCCATAGAATTAATAAGACAGCTTTTATGTACTTCATTGATCTTACCCAGGCATTCGATAGAGTCCAATTAACTGATGTCATAACCTACTGCAAAACAGGAGAATTCAGTCGAATATTATAAAAGTTATCGAAAAGTTGAATACCGAGAAGTATACATACGTAAGAGCGGTCAATAAACTAAGCAGAAAAATAGCTGTGACAACCGGAATCAGACAAGGAGATAACTTAAGCCCAACCCTGTTCAACATCGTAATGGACGAAATCATAAATGAAGTAAAGCACTGGGAGATAAATAAATAAAAATAATATGCTATGCTGAAGATGCAGTACTCATTTCTGAAGACGAAAATATATCTTTTTTTTAATAGATAACTTACAAAAGCTTCTATATCAGTTCCAACAAAAAGCAAAACTATTTAACATGCAAATATCCGTGAAAAATCAAAATCCCTTACAATATCTAGAGAGCCTAGAAGATATGATCAGAGTGTAGAATAAGTGATGTCATTTAAATATCTAGGGGCAAATATAACAAGCACTAGGAATCTCAAAGAGGAAGTGAAAACCCAAACAACAAAGGCATAATTAATATCAGGATATTTAAGGGATATAATTTGGCGAAATAAATATATAAGCAAATTCAGAATTTATAAGGCTTGCGTGAGACCATTTATGACATATGCGATAGAGACTAGAGCATAGAACACAACAACAAAACGGCTCCTAAGAACAACAGATGCGAACACTAAGATCAGATATATCCTGGTATATCCTGTAATTATTACTGTATTGTATTATATGACCGGAAAAGAAGTGAGGATATAAGGGAAACATGTGAAGTACAGGATGTAGTAAGATGTGCAAGAAACAGGAGAAGAGAGTGAAGAGACCATGTGGACAGGATGCCAAACGACCTGTTAGTAAAAACTGCTAAGAAGATACCCAACCGAGGACTCAACACGCCTCGACCACCTATAAGATGGTATGAAAGCTGGTCTTCATCATTCCAACTGTTCTTAGGGAACCTTTGAAGAAAACACAGGACTTGGTCCTATCGTACGAAAAAGAAGAAGAAGACACAGAAGAAGTTCTTCAAGACTATTGACAATTAGGTAGAGAAAATCATTTAAGAGGTATTAATAAATAAATAAAAATTATATAGTTTTCAGGACTATGGAATCGACATATGGACATAGGACAATAGTTGCAGTGGAATAGGGCAATAGATACAGTGAAATAGGCATTGAAAACTAATGAACTTAACAGACGGCATGCAGATTTTGTCAATCCGAGAAAGTAACGGTAGGTCATAATTTGTATCAGTGCAATGAACCATGTGTCTAGTTGATGATAAACCATTAAAGTAAAAAGTAGTAAGTTAGCGTCTCCTTTTTGCTGCTAAGGTTAATCTGGGCTAGGTCTACTTTGTTTACGTGGAATCCGAATCGCCGTCCACGCCTCTATCATTGTCAATGGCCTACCGACTTGATGAGTGTCTAAATCGACTCCTCGATATCCGATCTCATCCAGCTTCAAACCAGTGTGTGTCAATATATTTTAAACTCTTGCCGTGGTACAACAGAATGACAGAGTTTCCAAACGATCACCCGTCCATTCACTACCATCGTCCAAAGTTGCCTAACTTCGGTGATCTATCCGGAACTGGTGTTTTGACGTAGCTGGGACGTTGCCCCCATTGACATTGAGCTGAACAGATAGTTCAGTCTCTAAATTATTAGATTTTGTGAAAAGTACAAATACGAATTAAAAATGTAGCTTCGATATTGGAGGAAAATATAACTGATTAAAGGACTAATTGGAGGGACATGAACGTTTATATATATGCCTGCTTTCTAGAATATGGAAAAAAATTTGACAGTGTGTTGCACCAAAAACTTGCCGAGATTCTTAGAATCACCGGTGTGGACGACGGGAACCTGCTCATTATTACCCAGTTATATTGGAACCAGACTGCAGAGATCAGGGTGGATGGCGGAACATCTGATGAAGTAGAAATTAGGAAGGGTATCAGGCAGGGAGTGTATTATCCCCACTCCACATCTGCTCCGAGGCGGTATTCCGTGAGAGCGTTAAGGATGGTATCAAAATCTATAGTACCTCAATTAACAATATTCGCTTCGCAGATGATACGGTCGTACTGGCTGGCAACATTCTACACCTTCAGAACATGTTGGACTGCATCGGTCAACATGCAGTACGGATTACACATCAATGTTAACAGAACCAAACTTGTATTTTCCAAAACACCGGGAAAGAATGTCCTCAGAATTAACAACAAGGTGCTAGAACACGTATCGTCCATAAAATATCTAGGAGCCCTCGTTAACGACGCTTGCGACCCCAAAACTGAAATTTTGGCGAAGATCGAACAGGCTTACTTTTGCTTCCATAAAAACCTTTTCCAGCCTCGAGAGATCTAAGCCTCGAACTACGCATACGTATGCTGCGTTGCTACATCTTTCCAGTATTTCTCTACGGCTCTGAGAGTTGGACACTCAAACAGACATTGGAAAATCGCATTAATATTTTTGAGATGTACTTGTATAGTCGTATGCTGCGTATATCCTGGATGGATACAGTAACAAATGAGAAGGTGCTCAGGCGCTTGAGCAAAGATAAAGAGCTCCTATCAACAGTGAAGGAAATGAAGTTACAGTAAGTCGGTTACATCATGAGGGGTGAACGATACGATGTGCTCAGACTAATCATTGAAGGCAAAATTGAGGGGAGGAGTGTGAAGAAGGCAAAACTCCTGGCTTAAGAATCTGCGTCATTGGTTCGCAAGAACATAGATTGAAATTTTCAGAGGCGCAGTGTCACGCACCATCATAGCCAGTTGGATCGCCAACCTCCGAAAGAAGACGGCGACCTAAGAAGAAGAAATGGAATCCACTTCACAAATTCTAATAACATCTAGGAAGATAATAGTATAGGATCGTGTGTTGAAAACAGAACCTGATTCCTCGATAACTATCCCAACTATACATATTTCTCAAGCCGAAAATCGTGGCAACATTATATTGAGCGATTTAATTGGATGGTGCGAAAACTCCCAACGCGATGGAATCAAAAACGGCGTCCGAGGCGGCGCCCGCGCCTCAAAGAAATATCGACATGTTGTAAAACACAAAAATGTCCGCCGGAAAAAATACCCACTGATTTTCGGCCCCGATTAGACTAAAACTAACAAATGTTAAATGCAAATAACCGACCGGCCGGCCAAAAAAGAGTTCGGCTCGGACGCCGGGGTGGACCTCGCTCGTTCTGAATGGGTGCCCGGGCCAAATGGCACAGTGGCGGCACCGGGTGGCCTACAGCATAGAGAATAGTCAAAAGTTCAACTTTAACAACTAGTTATCGTTTTGCTCGTCGTTTTGTGTCAGTTAAAATTATGAACATTCTCAGAAATTTGCCAAGAATGGAAACTTATCCTACATCAGAGA
The DNA here is from genome assembly GCF_002938485.1 of Sitophilus oryzae. Lineage (NCBI taxonomy): Eukaryota > Metazoa > Arthropoda > Insecta > Coleoptera > Curculionidae > Sitophilus > Sitophilus oryzae. The sequence goes on from NW_022146029.1 coordinate 1,312,168, forward strand.
GAATTGGTATGATTCTATTAGTTTATGACTGCAGTGAGAATTCACCATTTAATAGAATACTTAAATGCTCCTAATTAATCTAGTCTTGACTTTTTTATTGGGTATGTTAAAAACAGTGTTTACAAAACTCGACCAACTATTGTCGACAACATGAGAGAAATGATTGTGACTGCTTTCCGAAGTAGAACTTCATATATACCTTTTAACACGAAAAGGCCTTTTGAAAAGAGAGGTATTTTATGCGGACATATGTTATTCCAACAGGAAAGGAAACATATTGTGCATTTGATTTCATCGAACTAATTTTTGTGTCATAATTATACGCTTATATCTAGTTTTAATTTTGTAATAATTAAAATACATTTTAAACGTGTATCTTTTTAGTACCGTTGAGTATTTTCCTCTATATCCTTTAATTTTTGTTAAATTAACAAAAAGTATATCACAGCCACTTAGATTTTAATAAATAATAAAAATCTACTGAGACAAAATCATAAAAATGAAAATATCTAGGAAAACCTTTGTCTGGAGGGGTAGGATCAAATAGTATTTTAAAGATATATATATTTTCCATTGAATACAAGAGTGACTTGCTTTTAAAAGTGGCCAATGTTCAGTATTAATTTTTTCTCACCCTGTATAACTTTTCGGATCAAATTTAACGTGTTGCTAAAACTGTAACTGGTTTAACGAGTCTCCGAAAGGCAACACTTTAAGCCAGAACCGATAGTACCGCACCCTTGAGCACTAACTGAACTAATGGATATGTGACAGACGTAATCGGTAGAATAGGTATCTGTATTCCATACTACGAAAAAGGCGGGCGGTTTAAATGTGAATCTAAAATTTTATGTATTTTTGAAAATATTACGAAATTAAAACTGCAAAAGATATAAAGACATTTTATTTTTAAAAACGGAATATTTGAAAATTATAAACTATTTTACACTTTTTTATTTTTATATGCTAAATTAAATTTGATAATACAAAACATATACTGAATTAATTATTGAATTATCGATAGTCTGTTTTTTGGTTCATCTCTCTAGCTTTATTTTTGTTGAAACTATTTGCTTTTGAAGATTTTTTCGTAATTTTTACATTACAACCATTCCTTTGCTTTTGGTCCTAGTCAATAGACCTAGTAAGTTGTGGTCCCGAAGCAGACCTTCTTGATATAAGATTTGCTTCGTTTAATCTTCTTCTTGCAGTCTCTTCACTTACATGTACGTTCACACAATATATATATGTAAGGTCGCGGTGATTAACTCCCCTCCTAAATTTTCTGCATGTACGTTCCTTAGATGCAATTCATTATAAATTTGAAAAGCTGGCAAACAGCGGTTTCTTAGTGATAAACTTACAATAAGTCGATGGTCTCGATTCAAAGTTCTCATAATGGAGAAGTTACTGGACGTCTAGCATACGAACTTCTCTCGAGGAAGATTACAATTTATTTCATTCACACCCTAATCTGTTAGCAACTTCTAGACTAAAAACCATATCTGCTAGAGTAATTACTCGACAGCCAACAGACAATAATAATATGATTTTTCAATAACAGTGATATTATATAAATTATAAGCACTCATAAGTCTGTTGACTGGGACCAAAAGCAAAGGCATGAGTTTAATGTAAAAATTACGAAAAAAATGTTAGTGCCTTTTCAAACGAATATCTCCAAACAATAAAGTTATTGAGATGAACGAAACAATAGACTATCTGGAAACATGCACCTGGAAAATAAGAAATATTTTCCAATTCCTTGCTTCTTTAACATATTCCACAGGGTGTTCCAAACTTTCACCATAATAACATTTTGTGTTCCAACGTATAATTGACAGATGGGAACTTTCATTTTTAATTTAGACAGAGGTACTAAAAAGTCAAATAATTTAGCTACAAATTGCTTAAAAGATCATCAAAATCAGTCCACTAGAACACAATATAACTTTAAAACACATTAAAATTTTAAGGTGTTCATTTTTCGTGCTGGTGAGTGTACTTAACATTGTAACACTTGAACCTATTACTAATTAAACAACATTTGGCAATTTTCCAAACATTCAATTCTACACCACTGTTCCCCCCTTAAGTTGCCACGATGTCCAACAGCGATAAAGCGATTTGTGGCGCGTCGTGGCGAGAACCACCGACACAGGTAAAAGAGAAGAAGGTGGTACCGAGCTCGATTTCTTCTTATTCTTTTTCTCCTCTCTTCTCTTCTTCTTCTTCGTCTTCTTCTCAGTTGTTTTATTTGTATTTTTTTCCACCGTGAGGGGAACCAAATAGCCGCGGTTTCGGATATATGTTTAACAAGGGCCCGGAGATGGTACGTTTTGCATTTCAGAGGCGTGTAGACGAGCCGATAAACATGGAGAGAACAAAACGAGAAACAAGAGGGACAATGTGAATGGAATTTCGGGACGAGGAATGTGTCGGTCGGACGGGCTCGGGGCGGTTCGGACTAGCGCCGATCGAATTATAGCGATGGAATTATGGAAAGATGCGATAGAAAAAATAAAATATTTATAAAACACTTGTTAATTTTTTTTTAAAATGCTCTATATCCTCGGATTTATGACGAAAAGGCGTAACTCGATTTTTGGCGATTTTGAGATATCAACGTCATGATATGCCCATTAGGTCATTTTTTAATATGAATTTGCGCATCTCAGTATCATACCTTTTTCATTTTATATTCATTTTCTCAATTACTAGAATTCTTTGTTATGATAAAGAGACATATGTTGAGATACAGTTCTTTGTTATATCAATGGTTTTATACTAATTGTTATACTTACAAGGAAGATAGAATTTGAGATAGGTCTTTTAAGTTATGAAAATCCGTGCGAAAGAAAATGACACATTCTGGCTGTTATTTTCTGATGGCTGCTCCATTATAAATTAGATCCAGATCAAACTGGATCATGTAGCATCCATGGAAGGGTCAAAACTACCCCCACCCCTACATAAATTTTAGTATAAATATTTTCCGATTTTTAATAAAATATATTTTATTTCCGACCGATTTCTTTTGGTAAAATGGCCCTTCTAGTATTTACTACATTTTTTGTTTCTTGTAAAAACGAGGAAAAGAATATATTTCCGAAGTTGACTTCCAGTAAATGTTTTTTTGTCACATCAAGCTATGGAGGCGCATAAAATCTAAATGTCACAAATTATATTTGACAATAAGCTTCATAAAAACCTTAAAAAAATAAAAAAAATTAATTAATTACCATTCAGGTATATTTTTTATTGATGCCCTCTAATCTAATGGTTAAACAAAGAGCTTTTGTATAAAGGTAAATTATGTGCAATTAACTTATTTTGGTTCAAAAAATACGTAGTTGTTCTATGTCCACGAAATATTGGAACTCTCTTTTTTGGAAAAAAATGGAATTTTGTAGGTCTGATTTGAAAAAATAAATTCTCCAAAAAAATTTCTGAAAAAATATGCGATGTGGAGTTTTTTTACAAGAGACAAAAATGTACTAAATACTAGAAGGACCATTATACGAAAAGAAAATATGTCATCGGTGGAGTTGAAAAATACTTCTACTAAAATTTATGTAGGGGTGGGGGTAGTTTTCACCCTTTCCGCACTTTTCTTGATTTTTGAGAAAGTAAAATATTAAAGCACTTAGTAAAACTTAAATTTCACCCAAAATTGCATTCAAATCGAAATAACGGTTCTTAAAATATGTTTAATATAATTTGAAAAAATGTGTTTATTTTTTTAAAGTTTGAAGTCCTCCTAAAAAAACTCCTTAAATATCAACTTTAAAATAATTGCATATAAATATACCGTATGATCGAATAAAAACGGCGTCAACGATGGCTATGAAATGAAGATCGCTGTCATTTTATATGTAAAATTATATGGGAAATGTCATCGACCGTCATTTCCAAGCCAACTGGACGCCGTTTTTTTTTCGATCATACGGTATTTCATACATATTTGAAGTAAAGATATATAAACTAAAGTACTTAATAACAAAAATATAAAAAAATTATAACAAGTATAACTACTATTGTTTTCTTCTTAGTTTTTTTAGAATTGAATATAAACACAAAATAATATACTTACTACTTTAAATCCTTTTTTATATTATTTCAGACTATTTTTTTCTTAGAATTCATTGTAAATTTCCGCGACTTTTATGAGATAATTTGTTCGTCTCTTGACCTTTATTTTTTATGGCTTTTAGATTTAAATCACAGATTATATATTTCATTTCATTCACCGCTTAAATATTATAATATTTAACATACCTATCACAAAGAAATCACAGTTCAATGAATCAGTTAATTCTGAAACATTTAAAGGTCTTAATCAACATATAAAAATATGATATACCTAGCACGTGTTAATATATTAAAATAAAAAGAATAAAATATTAATTAAATTTGATAAATGATTTGACCAGAAACAAATTTTTGTTATTTGCATGTCCATTACAATATGTTGTTAAATACACATACAGGGTGATCATTTCAGAAGTGACAATCGGAAATATCTCTTAGACAAAATGTGGTATCAGGAAGATATAAAATACATATCGGGCGATTAAAGAGAGAATGTGGCCTCTATAACAAAATTCTAAAAGAAAAAAATAATAAATCTAAAGAAAAGTAATAATTCATATCACCACTTTGGTCAGCTCGATTTGCTTGCTATTTTCACCACAATGCCTCTGGCGTATGTGCTGCTAACTATACAATGACCTGACAATTCTGGCTTCGCCTTGTGTCAAAATTTGTAATGGTTTTAGGTGGTTGTAAATAACACTTAGCAACATATAAACACTGGTATGATATTATTACTTAATATTGTGGTGAATTAGTGTTTTATTTCACCCTGTAGATGTTAAAATATTTTGATACATCCTAATACATACTGAAATACATCCTAATACATACTTTAGATTTGCACTTATACAAAATTACTGCCGTTTGCTTAATTTGCAAGCACATATTATCTGCTATTCCCGAAAGGCCACCTCACAACTATCCACTTAGGAATGCGGAGCACGATCTTTTTCTACCAACCCCGAGCTCAGAACTAGTTAAAGGCACAATACTGTACAATGCCAAAAAAATGTACAATCATATGAGAGAGTCACTCCAAGGTATATAAATTTGGAGCAATGTTTTATTATTTTGCCCATACCAATGCCAATATCCAAATTACTATGATCGTCGTTTCGTACATGTATTCGGTATTTACTATCAATCCAAATTGTTCCAACTCTTTCTCAAGTACCCTCAGCATGTAGCTCTAGCATCATCTTCTAATTTTTCAATTAGTCCGATCGCAAATCAAAATCGCCGACTCAACCCGAGTTAACCTGACTCCGTACTGATTCCCTCGGACCTCAAACTGTGCCAAAACTCATAAATTACCCACAAAATCCTTGACAATATTCGAAAATATGCGCCGCGTCTATACGCTGAAAGGAGCCGCCAAAATTTAAATTACTATTGGCATTCTATTGACCGCTACGGGAGTCAATAGCTGTAGTGCATAACAATGAGCGACGTTGCCACTTATGTGAAAAGGAGAAAAATATTTTGTTTTTGTCGATTCAGTGTTTTAGTTTTTATAAATTGAAAATTTACTTACTATTAATTACACAGAGATTAGAATGATTTAGAAGAAGAAAAAAAAGTAGTTTTGAAAATTTAAGCAAAAAAATATGTCTACGCTTCATACCAAATAAACTTTTAGTCGCATGGTTAAGCTTGACCGGCACAGCGTTGCCCAATTTTATATATTTTCTTTTAATCAAAATATTTTAGGAAACAAAAATAAATTAATTATAAATATATAAACAATTATTATTTACATCAGCAAAACTTACCTTCTTAACAGCACTTAAGGGACATAAAGGGCCATTACTACAGCTTTCCCGTTCAAAATATTCTAATAAAGGTGCGATGAATTTTTTACGGCTATTAAGCTATCTTCTAAAAAGAACAATGTTCGACTGCAAGGTCTGCGAGTAAACATTTTCAAGCTTAAAGTTTCACAACACTATTTAAACCAAAAACTCGTAATACAAAACTGAAGTATCAAAACGAATGGCAGTGTCAGCAAATAAATAAATAAAATTAAACGACAAACGACAACTTGCCATTTTTTACAGCAGAGCTACCACCTGAATTCCCAGCGCGAAATTTAAATTCCTGTTAGTCAGCACGACGCCGAATATGTCTATGATTGACAACAATGAATTTAAAAATCGCGCTCTCGATTACGTAACTAAAAGTTTAATTGATATGAAATATATTTTATTAAATATTCAAAGAAAAATAACCTGGATATTTTAGGACATATTTTATATACTACAGAAAGAAAATATATTTCTTTTATCGGGAAAAATATATTTTTACCCTGTGTTACCCCCTGTATTACCCTGTGTTACCTCCTAACCAAACTACCTGTATACAGGGTGGTCCAGATTCTATTCGGGAAACTTCGGCAGCATATTCTACAGATAGTAAGAATAATAAGTAAAAGAGTTCGTATAAATTATGTCTTAAAATGCTTCGTATTGAATGTGCAGGGTGTAGAAGTTTCATTTTTATTTCGATTTTTTCAAAATAATTTCTGAACTAATGTCGATATTTGGATTAAAATTGGTGTCTGGGTATTTTTTTAGAAATATAATTTCTATCTCATACTTGGAAGAAGTGCCACCTACATAATTTTAACTGGTTGAAGAGTAATATCTTTTCCTCCATATCTGTATAAAAATATTGATTAAAAAAATATACATATCGTCGGCTTTATGACGAAAAGGCGTATCTCGATTTTTGGCGATTTTGCCCAATGGGTCATATTTTAACATAGCGAATTTGCGCATCTCAATATTGTACCTTTTTCATTTTATATTCGTTTAAAAATTTGCCCCATCTCAAATACTACAATTCTTCGTTATGACGAAGAGACGTATGTTGAGATAGGGCTCTTTGTTATATCAATTGTTATACCAATTGTTATACTACAAGAAAGATGGAATTTGAGATAGGTCCTTTTGTTTGAAGTTATGAAAATGCTACCTAATTATTTTCTGATGGTTGCTTGAGACAAAATAAAACTTCTATCATGGCAGCAGCTCTCTTTTACAGTGTGATTTTGAGTCTGTTTTTTGCAAAAAAACCATTGTTAGAATGAGCTAGACTCTGCACATAGCTGTATCGGGTATGCAAAAGATTGTCCGAGAATAAATGGCCGAAGAAAAATTGATCGAAAGCAAAACAATGAAACGAAAATTGCCCTAATGGAAAAATTCCCGAGATTATAATTTCCTTAGGAACATTTTAACGGACCAAAAACTTGCCCGAAAAATACAATAATTTTTATCTCATTATCATTGTCAGGCCATTGGCATTGTCATCCCTGTCATTTTTTTGGAAAATTTTATTTATTGTGCCTATCATCATCCTGCATAAACACGTAGAATGGAAGTATCATTGAACAGGGAAAACAGAAACTGTTAGTCCACAGTTATTTGTATCAAAAAGGCACGAATGAAGAAACATGTTTTGTTTTTGTTTAGTGTGGTTTTTATTAAATGGACCGTGAGTTTAAATGCCTTGTATTAATGCCCTCAATTAACTGAATAATTACTAAAAATATATTATTTAAAAAAATATATTTTTGTGTAAAAAACAATATTATTAAAATAAGCTAGATAAGTGTATTTTAATTGATTATTGTCTTTGCTTCTGGAATGAAAAATGTCTTTGTTTTCAGTTGATCTAATCCAACGCGAATAAAAGTATTTAAAAATATTTGTTTCTGATTTTTTGGTGATTTTCAGATTTTTTCTGTATGTATGTATTGTATTTTCTTGTATGTATTCCATAATGTGAATATTGTATTTTATTTCCTTATTAAGAACACTTTACCATCATTTTTAAATGTATTTTACATGGGCGTATACTATTCGTTCGGAAATAAATTTATTATTATTATAACAAAAAGGCCTATCTCTATTAAACATCTAAAAAGAAATTATTTATTAAAATTTACGCACAATTAATCTTCAGAACGTTTCCTCATTGTCTCCGTTTAAGTGTTAATACAAAAACACTATTAAAAAATTAAAGACTACATTTATTGGCCAAATACAGTAAGTGATTTTCTTTAAATTGCTCTCCTGAAAAGTAACAAAAATCGACAGATGAAATGACACAGGTTTAGGACCATGAATTAAACAACCTTTATTTAAATTGCCGACGTTTCGACATGTATTTTCGTCTTTATCAAGGCTGCAATACAGAGAAAAAAATCTACAAAAATCTACTTAGAACATACAAATTATTGTAGCTCAGAATTCTTATTTCTGTATTTTTGGAATTTTTTATATACCTAATCAATATTCATATATTATATCTCGAGACCTATAAATTTAATCGACTAAACTATTCAAATATATTTTGCGCGTGATTTTGCTTGGAAAATAGTTGAATGCACAATAATTTAATTAAAACAGGAGACCGCGAAGCGGTTGAGGGTTTTTATTCTAAAATTATTATGCATGAAACTATTTTCTTGAAAGCAAAATCATGCAAAAAATTATTTGGGTAGTTTAATCAATTAAATTTATAGGTTGAGTGATATACGGCTAGATTATTTCCTGAATGACTTAGAAATGAAGCGAATGACTTAGGACGAAGCAAATAACTAAGATTTTTATTAACTATTTCACTACAGCGGTAAATAAAATTTAAAGACGTTTCAAAATGACGTCTCGTAAGTAATGTTTGTGTTTCTGCTACCTTGGTTACGCATCCCAACAATACATCCAGGACCGTTTCGCATGTCAACATATCAAATTCTGACGTATTTTTCTCCACTTATTTGTCCAAAATAATATCGAATGAGTGGTTTTCACCGATTAAACTCGTTATTAAGTCATACATATGAGTTGTAAATCAATGTTTTTAAATGAACTGTTGCCAAAATCTCTCAGAATTAGTGATAAACGACAAAAAGAAAAACCAAAAGGTAGCTGAAAAATAATCACGGTTAAACTGGTCTTGGGATTTAATCACTTATCTAAACAAAATTTATTCGAAAGATTAGATTAGCTGATTGGTCCATTTCACGATGAGGGAAATAATCGTAGAAATAATATAATCAACAAATTAGAAAATACCACCGATATAAGTAAAACAGCAATCAGGAAAGAGATTTAAAAAAAAATAAATAATTATACATACAAACAACAAAATATATGAAAAATACAAAGCCGAAAAAATAAATAAAATAATAATAATAAAATAAATAATAAAATTGAAAATATTTAATTAATCAATTATTGAAAATAGGTATGGCATTTGTATTTTTCATATATTTAAATTATTTATATGTATTTTCTAATATGCTGATTATATTATTTCTATGAATATTGATTAGGTCTATAAAAAATTCCAAAAAAAAATAGAAATAAGAATTCTGAGCCACAATAATTTGTATGTTGTAAGTAGGGTTTTTTCTCTGTATTGCAACCTTGATAAAGACGAAAATGCACATCAAAACGTCGGCAATTTAAAAAAAAGGTTGTTTAATTCATGGTCCTAAACCTGCGAACGTCATTTCATCGTTAACAAGATATTGAGAACGGCTCCCAAACCAAACCACAACCTGTATCTTCGAAATGAAGCATTTTAGGACACACATTACTTATTTTTACTACTTATACTACTGCTGAATATGCTGCCAAAATTTCCCGAATACAATACCACCCTGTATATGAACATTTCTGAAAGTTTTTATGTGAACATTATAAACATAAATACATGTAACATTTAAAAATATGTATGTATGAACATAACTAAATGTGTGTTCGATGATGCCACAAAGACCTATTGCTTAATGCCACAAAGTCAAGTTGTTCAATGCCACAAGGACTTCTTGATTAATTTTCAAAGTTCGTCCTATTTTCAAATTTCTGTGCTATCGTCAGACATTTGTGAAAAGTTTTCATTATTAGTTCCTTTAGAGTTTTCATTATGAGTTTTTTGTTTTTTTTATTCATTATTATTTTCCTTATCTCTTTTTTCAGATTCATTCTTTTGCTGCAATTTTTTGAGTTCATCTTCATCATGAGTTATATGTGATTCCAGTAGCCCATTTACATATTCCAAATGCCGATCATTATGTCCCTCTCGAGGCAACAATTTTCTTAAATCAGCCATTTTTTTAATTTGATCTCTAATACCAAGCATCTATCTGCATGTGACATAATTTCTATGTTGCCGTTTCTCGTTATTACTATGTTGCCGTTTCTCGTTACATTACAATGCGTATACATTACAATGCGATCATTACATGTATCATTACAATGCGATAACGAATTTTATTTGTTCTGGTATTGAGTTAAATACATATAAACCTTTCTTAAAATAGAGTAGATACGACAAAAGACCCAGGTAATAGATGTCATCCACAGAGTCAAATCCCTCAAGTAGCAATTGACATGACCCCTGGCAAGAAGGACGGACAGCAGATGGACCACAAAAATTCCAGCATGGTACCGAAGAGGAATTAAGAGACCTAGAAGAAGACAGAAACTGAGATGGGACCATGATATTAGGAAATTGGCAGGGATAACTTGGACCCACATAGCCAACAATAGACAACAATAGGCCCAACTTCAAAGAGAGTATCTAGATATGTGAGAGAGACTACACCATAATTGAGAATGGTGGAATAAGATGAAAATCATGAGGATGACGATGAAACCTTTCCTATCTAATATGGAATTAATGAAACCGCAATAAACAGACCGCGTAAAATAAGTCACTTGTATGAAAAATGCAAACGCATATAAGTAAAACCTCGTTATTCGTGTTTTTTTGCTAAATATATCTCGGAAGTAATCGGATTTCTTTGATTATGAAACATTTCATTAAATTATTCCGACATCCCTGTAGTGTGCACTCTTATATGGGATACCATTTATACGTAGTACGTTAGACAAAAAACGGCGTCAAGTTGATTTGGAAATTTGCCATATCTATAAGTAAAATGACAGCGATTTTCATATCCGAGTCAATTCTGACACAGTTTTTTTTAATCTCTGGTTATTCTTGATGGTGTAGTTTTACTCACACTTGATTAACATCCACCGCCAAGAAACTTTTTCTTGGCAGCTTGTAATTCTTTGTGACACTTTGTAATTCCCGTGATACATAAATTATTTTATTTATTACTGAATTTAGTATAGTTTGACCCATTGTAAAACGACACGTTGCATTTATTAATCCTCCAGTATATTTGTATTAACGCTGCAGGTAGGACCATGTTACTATTGTATTAAATGACTTTTTTTATAAATAGACGGTTATTGTCAATCGAGTTCAGTTTTTTTGTCAAAAAAAATACCTTTCGTACGGATTCGGCACACGTTCGAGTACGTTTCCATTAAAATGGAGGAAATATTTAAAAAACTGAAGAAGCGACAAGTGTTAGGTTAGGTTATTTTTTATTTCCACCTCAAAGTGAATCCATTTCCTAAAAGGAATATAAAAAATACCTTCAGTGGCTGGAACGGAAAAATATTGTAGCAAGGGATGTCGATGAAACTGTTTTTTGTAAATACATTATTAGAGTAGTTATCGTTTATCCATTTTCATTTTATATTATTACTCAAAATCTTATTGTATTTCCTTATAAAAGGTGAAAGGATATTTAAACGGTCTCTTAATTCCAGTTAATAATGTCCCAAGGGAGTTATTATGCTATTATATTTAGCGTAACAAAGAATAAGCTTATACTAATTCAGTAAGAAATAAACTTGTTTATCTGCTGAAGTATTATAATATATTATTGTACTGTGAATAAATATTACATGGATTTTCGGATTTTTAATGCTTATTTAGATACACTGAAGAAGAAAAAATAACATTTTATAATAAAAACGTAGTAAAATATAATTAAGCAATAAAAATGCATTTTTACGATAAAATAAAAGGAGGACCGGCTCTTTTTATCTTCCAGATAGAAACTGACGTCCGAAAATAATCTTTGCTTTAATTAGTCGACGATTTGGCAACCGCGTATTATCAGTAATGGAACAAATTTATAGGGTACTGTAAAAATAACAGTAAATCATGAGTTTTTACCTCTCGACGTTTTTATTTTATAACTGGCCTCTATCGTAAATTTTTCGACTTTGATTTTTATGATTTTATGATTTTTGCCGCTTCCAAAATTGAGCTTTGTGTCGAAGGTCCGAACACTGCGATCGCTTTGCGGCATACCGGTTCGCGCAGGCACAGGTAGTTCGTTCGTTGATTTGTTTAGTGCGGTGCTTTTATTAAGTTAACGTGGTTAATGGGCATTTGCATAATTTTATTAAAATCGGCATCGGCGCGCTTATTATGCGCCAATAATAAATCGTTTTAAATTGACAGAATATAAATATCGACTAACTCAATTATTACTATGCGATACGATGATATTTAAAATTATCAATTTTATTAAATTAATTTTTCACTCTACTAAGTTTTGACAGCTAACTTGCGGTTAGGCATACCGCTTCGTTATTTTTATGTATAAGACGATATAAACAAAAACAACCCCTTTTAGCAGGGGTATGTATTCATAAATTATTTAAATGATAAGAAAAATACTGAAATAAATTAAAATTGACATAAACATATCGTAACAAATATATAATAGGCAATTTAAACCTATTGCTTACCCGGTACACAGTCAATACAGATTTTTTTGAGCACATTGAATACATTTTGCGTTTTGTACAGGGTGGGTCAAATTGGATGCTTTTAAAGGGAAATACCCTTTTCTTTTCATATCGGTGTCTGGAGGTCAATTTTCATCAAAAATTTGATGGTGAAAACCGCACATCGATATTTGCTACCGTTTCGGAGTTTTTCAAAAATGTGCATTTTTAACAAATCGCTGTAACTTTTCTGCTATGGAAAATTTTGTATTTCTATGAAAACATTTCCAAAGCAGCTTTTTACGTAGAATTTAATGGTTTTAGTATAATTTTTTTTAAATTATTAATTTAAGAGTTATCAACAGAAAAATTGATTGTTTATTTGGGATACACTGTATATTTTTAGTTTAATAAAAAGAACTTAAAATTGACTTTCCAAAAATATAGCACATTTGATATTGTGTTATAATCCCCTTCGAAATAAAGAATTTTTAAAAGTTCGCCACTTTTAAGTAGTAGGCTTTGGACCCCTTATTGATGATATGCCCCTAATGGAACTCGAAAACATATTTTTCCAGCAAGACGAGGCACCGACTCAGAACGCTGAAGTTATCAGCAAATTTTTGTAGTCAATTTCAAGGAGAACTGATAGCTAACCAAGATTCCAGCCCTTGGCCGTCGAGGCCGCCGGACTTAGTGCCTATGGATATCTTTGAGGAAGAATAGAGGTTCTTATTTTTAAATTGCACGTATAATCTAGACAAGAATTAGAAATACTTAGCAGTTATGAGACTGTATCTTTCACCCCTACAGAGTTAATGAATTCCGCGAGAGATGTTCAAAAACTGACTCGTCTGTCCATAACAGAAGACGGTCGATATGTCGAACACCTGTAGCAAAATCTCATGTCTTGGTTTGCTATTTATTTTGATTGTTATTAGATATAGTTTAAATGTGTTGGTTAAATATAGTTTAAATTGTTATAAAATTCTGCATCTCTCATTGTAAAAATATTATTTTTGTTTTAATTGATGATCACAGCTAGAATTTTTTTCCATTACAGCCACTATTGAATGGCGCTTCAAAGCCTACTTATTTAAAGTGAGACTCACCCTGTATATGTATATCTACAAAAGGTGTTCGATTGGTACTGACCAAGCGTGACAAAATTAACCAAGCGAGTCAAAACCAATAGAGCGAAATAATTAATTAAATAAATTAGAGCAATAGGAACCGAAAACTGAAAGAAATTGGACCATTATCGCTGTTCATATTACCTGTACAGGGTGTCCCTCTAAGAATAGCTCTCCGCTGTATCTCGGAAAGTATTAGCCGTAGGGGCTCCGGAAAAAAATATTTATAACTAAAGAGCTATTGAGAAATTGCTGGAAATTATTTTCAAGTTTGTAGAACGACCGCTAGGGGGCGCAACTGCAACAAAAAATAAGAAAATTGAGTTTTTACACAATTTTGCCTAGATAAGGTGTACTATAAGTAATAGCTTCATAATCTTCAGTAAGTTTTGAATATTTTTTGTTAGAGCCATTTTCCCCTATCTGCTAAAATAAAGTGGTGGGGGAAGGTTAGATCTGTTTTGGATAGATGTTTGGTTAGATCTGGAGGATCGGAATCCAACAAGCGAGGGCTCGTTTAAAATAGCGTTTCTTACTCTATATTGTACCATATAAACAATAATAATAAGCTTTTGAACGTAGACGCTAGGGGGCGTTGTCTTACAATTTAACAAACATTGCACCTTTTTTCAAAAATATTAAATATAATAGTATATGTAATTTTAGCTGATAGTAAAGAGTAGTAAAAGCTTAAAAAGTCAGCGAAAACCGCATCTTGATATCTTCTTTCGAACCGAAGATATTAGCAAAATTATAATAAATACCAAAAAATAAGCCCTTAATTACCCTATTTTTACAACATGGTATCAGTAGCCCTCTTGATTATGCCCATTCTAACAAAAAAATAAGATAGAAACAGTAAACAGTAAGTGAACAAGTAAATGATGATTCAGTGAAGTCATGGTAGGCGTTTTCTGTCTTTTGATTGCTTTTTCAAAATGCCAACAACTTCAACTATTTCAAATAATAAAGGCATTTTGTAAAAGGAATTGAAAGATAAAAAACGCTGATAAGACCATCAAAATGTTGATCTAATAACAATTTGACGTTTATACTATTACGTCAAAAGCAACTTTTTTCCAAAGCCTACCATGACTTCACTGAATCATCGTTTCTTGTTCAGTGTTATTAATATTTTAATTATTAGATATTAATACCTCGGGTATTATGGTATTCTGGTATTTCGTCGATTGTAAAATAACCTAACTGTTTCTATCTTATTTTTTTTGTTAGAATGGGCATAATTAAGAGGGCTACTGATACCGTGTTGTCAAAATAAGGTAATTAAGGGCTTATTTTTTGGTATTTATTATAATTTTGCTAATATCTTCGGTTTAAAAAAAGATATCAAGATGCAGTTTTCGCTGACTTTTTAAGCTTTTACTACTCTTTACTATCAGCTAAAATAACATATACTATTGCATTTAATTTTTTTGACAACGCCTCCTAGCGTCTAGGTTCAAAAGCTTATTATTATTGTTTACATGGTACAATATAGAGTAAGAAACGCTCTTTCGCCGGTTTTTAAATAAAAAATATTTTAATATTTGAGGGATAGTTCCAGCCCCTTAGAATTCGAGTTTCGAAAAATCCCTTCTTATCGAACCTCTACACCCTAAAGTCAATCTGTTTTCCAAAAATCAGCTTTAAGCAGGATCGTAATTAATCAATGACCAGATTTTTCGAAACACCCTGTATACATTTTTAAAAAATCTTAAAATATGTAAAAATTATTGTTTATATGGTACAATATAGAGTAAGAAACGCTCTTTTAAACGAGCCCTCGCTTGTTGGATTCCGATAATCCAGTCCAGAGTTATTAATATTTAAATAAAAACAGATCTAACCTTCCCCCACCACTTTATTTTGGTAGATAGGGGAAAATGGCTCTAACAAAAAATATTCAAAATTTAGTGAAGATTATTAAGCTATTACTTATAGTACACCTTATCTAGGCAAAATTGTGTAAAAACTCCATTTTCATAATTTTTGTTGCAGTTGCGCCCCCTAGCGGTCGTTCTACAAACTTGAAAATAATTTCCAGCAATTTCTCATAGTCCCTTTAGTTATAAATATTTTTTTCCGTAAACCCTACGGCTAATACTTTCCGAGATACAGCCGAGAGCTATTCTTAGTGGGACACCCGGTACATATATACTAGTGATGGGATAACTCGAGCAAAATTTCGCTCGAGTACTCGATTATTCAAATAACCGACATCGCTCGATTATGAATGAGCGTTGGGAGTGACGAATTACGAGCGACGAACGCAAGCGATCCTAGAATTAAATAATTTGAAATCCGATTTTAATGTGACATACTCGATACAAAGCCGAGCGAGTTTTCTATATAAATTGCAGGTAACAAATTTATTCGACGTTATCCATTGCGTATCTGAGTGACAAAATTTTACGACCTACACCGACAATGTTTTGAACTAAACTAAATCAAAATCAAGCGAATTACTCGTCGCTTGCAACTTGCCATTCATCACCGAAAGAATATATGTTCTGCGCACGCAACTTACTGCTTGGTGTTACAAGCGACGGGCGAAACACCGTATTTTAAAATATGAGCTAAATTGCACTCGAGCGACCGCTCGATTATTGGAATCGCTTGGAACTCGAGTACTCGATTAATAAAATTACTCGCATTTTCCCATCAGTAATATATTATCTGACAAACGAATCTAAAACAGCGGAAGGAATTCGGGCAAAAAAGTCGACGTTGTCACGTTTAATTATGGAAAAGCAAAGTTGCTCGATATTATCTATAAATTGAATATATTTTAGTTCATTTCAGCATACATAATTATATATATGCTAATATGTTGACATAGTTCTTATTGTAATAATGTATATTTATCTAATTAACAGTTTTCGTTCATTCTGCCTATTATAAAAGGTAAACTATTTCCTTAAGATAATGTCCGCTTAGGGTGAGCTGGCAACGCTGACAAAATTCATCATGGCATCCCGGATTCAACCAGTCTGATTGGTCGAGATTCTCGGACGTCTTGCCGCCATTACCCCCAACTTTATGCCCCTCTCTAGGAATAGTAGAAACAGTCACTACTATTGAAAAATCCAGTGGCGGTGTTATTGTATTGTGTTTTATATCTTTAACTTGATTTGTGTTTATTGTAATTAGTACACGCGTTTTAACAAATATTACTATATTTGGCAAATGACTAAACAAAATGTAGGTACATTTAAAGTAAAATAATATTATAAACACTACTGGAAAATATTATAAAAATTCCTGATATATTTTTATGAAACACCGCACGCTCGTGGATATTTTATCGGTCATGATTTTAGAAAATTGCGATCCTCTCACCGTTGCTCCGTTGTTTCAGATCCGTTTGTCAGACTGTATGCATCTAATTGCCGCCTTTATCATCTATAAAATAATCTTTATCAAAAATATGTTGACCAAAGCAAGATTTATTTGGTCTGCCCTCCGCCATATCTTATCTGAGCCATATTGTGTTCTAGCAATCTAGTAAATATTGATCTTCTATATAGTTTCCTCATACTTTTGATTACAATCTTTACATGAAATTTCATAAATATACCCGACCTTTCCAGGGGAGGTGTTTTATCTTTAAAAATTCTTTCTAAATCAAGGTATATCTCTCTACCAAATGGTATTGAAATATAGTTTGGCATATCTTTCTCTACTTGAAAAGTCGAATTCGCACAAATCGCAAACTTATACCTACATTCTCTAATTATTTTATCAACTAACTAGAGTGTACCAGCGACTTCGTTCGCGTCGAATTAATCATTTGTAATGGTGATGATAAAACAAAGCAAGAATTTCCATTAACTTACAAACTGGATAAAAATTTTCTCACATTTATGTCAGAATGAGAAAAAACAATATGGCGATATTATTATATAACTTGGTAATATTTGAGGGGTAGTTTCATTTCGTTGGAATTTGACTTTCGAAAAATCCGTTTGCCAAAAATAAGCTTTTTACGTCAAGCAGTTTAAGCAGAATCGTGGTTAAGAAATTACCCAACTTTTTGGAATACCTTGTATGATTTTTTAAAATATTTCGTAATATGTAAAAAAACCAAATAAATTATGCTTGTCCAAGCGTTTTCCCGAAAGTCTCATCGTTTTTTAAATAACAAATATTGTAATATTTGAGGGGCGTTTTCACCCTCTTAGAATTTGAGATTCGAGAAACCCTTCCTTATCGAACCTCTACACCCCACAGTCAATCCGTTTACCAAAAATCAGCTTTGAACGTCAAGCAGTTTAAGCAGAATCGTGATTACTCAATGGTCATATTTTATGAAACACCCTGTATAAATTATAAAAAATCTTAAAATATGTAAAACAACAAAATAAAATATACGTGTTTAAGAGTTTTTCCGAAAAATTCACCGGTTTTTAAATAAAAAATATTTTAATATTTGAGGGATAGTTCCAGCCCCTTAGAATTCGAGTTTCGAAAAATCCCTTCTTATCGAACCTTTACACCCTAAAGTCAATCTGTTTTCCAAAAATCAGCTTTAAGCAGGATCGTGATTAATCAATGACCAGATTTTTCGAAACACCCTGTATACATTTTTAAAAAATCTTAAAATATGTAAAAAAATAGAATATACCTACGTGTTTAAGCGTTTTTTCGGAAACTTGGCCGTTTTTTAAATAAAACATATTGTAATATTTGAGGGGTGGTGTCACCCTCTTGGAACTGGAATTTCGAAAAATCCCTTCTTATCGAACCTCTACACCCTAGAATCAACCTGTATACCAAAATTGAGCTTCTTACGTTGAGTGGTTTGAGCAGGATCGTGATTAATCAGTATGTCAGTCACTTAAGGATTTTATATATTAGTGTAGATACTATCAATTCAATTCTATCAATTATATTTTGCTGTTACATCACCAAAGCTTCCAACCTCCAACTGTAAAAATATATAATTAAAAATCGTTGTGGACAGGTCCATTAAGTGCCACCTGCGTG
Organism: Sitophilus oryzae; assembly: GCF_002938485.1. NCBI lineage: Eukaryota > Metazoa > Arthropoda > Insecta > Coleoptera > Curculionidae > Sitophilus > Sitophilus oryzae. The sequence goes on from NW_022146029.1 coordinate 1,330,991, forward strand.
GCATAAAAAATGGAACTTTCTTTAAAAGTGACACCTTTGACAAATCAATACTCAATATTTTTGCGACAGACATTGTCCCCGATTGGCTACCCTCAAACCGTTCGGGTACGAGAGGCCCATTGATCTTGGGTAAACGTGACCACGAATATGCGCTATTCATAAGGCCAAGTCGATAAATTTCGCGAAAACTTTTCACGCGTGCACCGGAACGCGACACATCTTTTAGTCATGGCCGACGACCGACGGCTTTCAACCGTCCTGTCACAAATTCAAAGAGTCGCTAGTGTTTTATTCTCGGACGCCATATTGCCCAGTCGTAATGGCTTTATTGCCAGACGTATACCCTTTGACGAATAATCAAATAAAGCCTTTGGAATGTGGAGATTTGTATATGAAGGAATGAAAGGTGATTTAACAAGCGCTTGCAGCTTCCTTATTAACTTTGCTCGGTAACTCATCGACTGATAGTAAAAGCGCAAGTTAAAATTCTATAGAAAACATTCAGGTACAAAATATTATGCTTTCCTATGCCAATATATAGGATCCTATATCTGCTACGCGAAACAAAGGGTTTCTCCATCGGGTCCTATTTCTGGCAGTTGTTTTTGCTTAGTTCCATGTTGCTCCTATTTGTTGGAGCTCATCCAATACGGAACTATATTGTAATAGACCATGTTTGAGTCGGTCGTCCTTGTTGTCTTTTGCCTAGGGTATTCCATTCTAGCGCTGATTTTGCTATGTTACCATCAAGTTTCCGGAAGGTGTGACCTATCCATCTCCATTATCTTTTGCAAATCCCAAATATTCTTGTTGGTTTGTCTTTCAATAACTATTAACGTTATATTGTTTTGCTATTCACGTAATTATTTCAGATATTCCTTTTTCATGTGGAATAGCCAGAATCAGTAAAAATAATAGAATATAAGTTAGTATCAGTAAAAATAATTTGAATTATTACAAGGTATTTGGCAAATACATACATTTTCTCATATTTTATGGTATGTAATAATTCACAATTAACGACATCAAATAAAGCAAAAAATCTCCATTCCACCTAATTGCTTATCGCACCGTAAGTTCTTGCACGACGCAACACCAATAGAATTTGACAAATTACCGCCGAGACTCTACCGAGGCAAAACAACCTCGTCCACGTTACGCGCAAATATCTCCTATCTAAAAATAATACCTCCCATAAAATTTAACGCGAGCCTTTTTAGTAGCGCTACGTTCTTTGTTACCCTTGTTAACGTCAACCGGCGAGAGAGATACCTGCCAGACTGGACAAACCACCATTTTTCATTTATTCATTACGAAGTGGCTTTATTTTCGGGTGGTCTAAAATAGACTGGCCAATCTCGACCGGAATAAGAATACCTACCCGGCCTTAGCCCAATAACTTTAGAGATTAAACAAAAAAAACAGTGTGTGCACTATGTGCGCTACTAACAGCTATTAAATTGAAGGATTTGAAGGACATGTTTGAAAAAGTGACATATTAATTACTGTTTTAATATAAATATTATTTTCAATTTATTTCTGCAAATTTTGTGGAATACCATCCAAAATACACACTTTTATGCAAATGCCTAATAATGTTAGCGCTCTTTAATAGTTATTTTTGTATCTAGTGCGCGAAGTGCTACTTTGGTGATCGATACTTGAATTTTTTAACGAGGCGTAGCCGAAACATATATTAAAATCGGGATATCCCTAAAAATTATTATTATTATATTATTGCTTCGAAAAAAAGGCGTGAGCTTGGAATGTGTGTTTTTTTATTACTGAACATCGTCATCGATTTCCTCTGAGGTCATTTTGATACTTGGTATTTCTGGTGTTTGCCGCCGCGAGGAACTTACTAAAATGACGGTCGATAACATAGAAGATAAAGATTCAATTTCGATTGTTAAAGTACTCGATACAAAAACAAACATAGCCTGAGTCTTTACAGTGTCAAATTTGAATTATATTGAGATTTACCGAAAATACGTAGCTCTTCGTCCAATAAATGCTATCAGTCGCAGATTGTTTTTCAAATATCAAAATAAAAGATGTGTTAACCAAGTGGTCGGCATAAATTCTATTGATAAGATGCCTAGCATGATAGCAAAACACTTGAAGCTGCCAGATTATAAGGCCTACACTGGGCATTGTTTCTGGAGAACTTCAACCACACTCCTTGCTAATGCAGGGGGTGATATATTTAGTTTGAAGCGCCACGGAGGATGGAAATCTTTGACAGTGGCCAAGGGATACGTCGAGGATACTATCAACAATAAAATTCAAATATCAAATAAAATTTTAGAGTGTCAAATACCGGGATCAAGTACCTCTATATCAAAATTGGATAGTGTCTCAAGTCCCAAAACCCCCATATCTCAAGCAAAATTCGAACTATCTAGTTTGGGATTAAATATTGGTTCGTATACTGGTTGTACTATTAATGTTAATATTACAGTTGAGGGTTGGAACCTTTGGTGTTACAGAGCAAAATAAAAACACTAAATCACCACAATACACCAAAACACTTTTACTTTTACACTGGACGCGCGTTTCGCTAACCATGTTAGCCTCATCAGCAGATGATTATAAACTAAAGTACAATCTACAAGTTGAGCGTTTATATACTCGCCCAGTGGGCACCGAGTGGGCGTGGCAAACTCTGGCCAACCGAGTCAGAGCCCACTGAGTGTAACAGTTAGATTTCCGCTACTAGAGTAGTAGGAACAAAGAACTTGAAGGAATTGGATCGTTGTCTCTGTTCATACTATCTTTACATTTATTAATTCTGATACCTTCATATGCATCTAATTGCCTGTAATTTGAGACTTGTTTAATTAATTTTAAATTATTAAGATCTATACAATGTTCTTTATCAAAAATATGTTCGGCAACGCAAGATTTATCCGGTCTACCATATCTTATCTGAGCTAAATGTTCTTTAAATCTAGTTAATATTGATCTTATAGTTTGTCCAACATATTTCTGATTACAATCTTTACAAGAAATTTCATAAATACCCGACCTTTCCAGTGGAGGTGTTATATCCTTTGGATTACCTAATAATTGTTGTAATTTATTATTAGCATTATACACAAGTTTATAACTGAAATTCTTAAAAATTCCTTTTAGACCACGGGATAAATCTCTATCAAACGGTATCGAAAAATATTTAGACGTATCTTTCTTCACTTGAAAAGTTGAATTTTCAGAAATCATTAACCGATACCTACGTTTTCTAATTAATTTATCAACTAGTGAAGGAGAATATCCATTACACTCAGCTACATTGCTAATGTAATCTCTTTCTATTTCATATCTTTCGTTGGAAAGTGGGAAACTCAGTAATCTATTAACTAAGAAATTTAAACTAGCCATTTTATGTTCAACACTATGATGTGATTCATTAGGAATATATCTGCGTGTGGTCGTATTTTTCCTATGGATATCAAATTCCAGGCAATTATTAGTATTTCTAATAACTAATACATCTAGAAATGGTAATCTGTCGTTGTTCTCAATTTCATGCGTAAATTTAATGGAAGGAAAACGATTATTTAACTTAGAAATAAAATTATCTATGGTGTCTGAATGTGTGTCAAAAACAGCAAAAATATCATCCACATGCTTAAACCATACTCTTGGAAAATACTCAAACTGATTCTTAGCCTCCACTTCAAACCTGCTCATGAATAAATTAGATAAAAATGGAGACAATGGATTACCCATTGCTGACCTTCCCGCTGTTCAAAAAAGTTGTTATTAAATTGAAAACAATAACATGGTTAGCGAAACGCGCGTCCAGTGTAAAAGTAAAAGTGTGTTGGTGTATTGTGGTGATTTAGTGTTTTTATTTTGCAATGTTAATATTGTAAATAATAACTAGAATATGCATTAGTGTTAACTTTGATATTTGTTATTTGTTTGTACTTGAATATTTCGAAATAAATAATTAGTTATGATTTAGTTCATCATTTTCCAAAAATCAAAATTCCAAAATCCCATATAATTTACATGCAGTGTGCGAAATAGGCATTTCGCGCATTACTTCGCGAACCGTGTCATGATAACGTAGGAAAATGAAAAAAAAAGTGTCACTTCGCACATTGTATATACACATATCAATTCGCGAACCTTGTAATTTTTTGACGTTTGTAGAAAAAAATTATTTAAGAAGAAATTTGCCGGATCCGGAAGAAACTGCAGATTTGGGTATTCTCATCTGACGCACTTAACGTCCTTACTGATTGCGCTCAGTGATTCGAAAACAGCTATATTAAAGGATTGTTTTGCTTGTCGAATTGTAATTGTAACAGTAACCATTTTTCATCGTTTTATCCACATTTGACCATTAGATACCTGAGAAATTGCGCTGCTGTGAATATTCAGGGTGATCCGAACTGTATTACGGAAACTTCGACAGTATATTCAGATAAAAATAAGTAAAAAAGTTCGTATAAATGTCTGTCCTAAAATGCTTAGTTTCGGAGATACCGGATGTAGAATTTTAATTTTTATTTCAATTTTTTCCAAATAATTTCTGAAGTCTGTCGGTTTTTGACATGAGAAATTTGATTTTGATATCAATATGACTCCTACTTCTAGAGGGCGCCACCGACATATTTTAACTGGTTTAAAGAGTAATAACTTTTCGTCCCTACCTGTATAAAACTACCGAGTAAAAAAATTACATTTACGACGTTTATTACATAAAAAGGTCTCTTATTGGTAAAAATCGCTACGAGTAATGGTTCTCGAGATATTTGGAATCGAAATTATCAATACCTGTCTTCATTGACATAAATTAAACACGTTGACTAAATAGTTATTAGACTGAAATCCTAACTTTGAAATGTTTTATTCCAAAAGTTCAAAAAGAAACTGTTTTATCATCATTTTTTCGAAGAAAAATTTATGATTAATTAAAAAAAAATTAAAAAGTCCCAAAATTTATCAGTCAAATGATTATCTACTCAACATATGTTGTTAAAAACCAAACATGTTTATTTTTTATCAATAATGACATGGATTGACTATTTCCATTCTAAATATCTTGAGAATGGTTGCTCGTAGCGATTTTTATCGAGAAACATTTATTACGTAAAAAATCACGGAAATGTGTATTTTTTTTACTCAGAAGTTTTATACGGTACGGACGAGAGAAAAGTTATTACTCTTCAGAACAGTTAAAACACATGTAGGTGGCGCCCCCTACATATAGCAGTCATATTGACATCAAAATCAAATTTCCCATGTCAACAAACTCCCAGACAACAATTTTCATCTAAATATTGACGTTACTTTAATATTACGTTTTTACTTTACAGAAATTATTTGAAAAAAATCTAATTAAAAATGAAACTTCTACACCCTGTATCTCCGAAACTAAGCATTTTAGGACATACATTTATACGAACTTTTTTACTTATTTTTATCTGCAGAATATGCTGCCGAATTTTCCGGAATACAGTTCGAACCACCCAGTATATGCTCAACGCTTATCCAGAAAACGATTCGCACGGCAACAAGATGTCGAAGATCCAGAATTCGGGCCCAGGGAAGACAGAAAATTTACCTCGTTTTTCGGCGGCATTCATGTTAATAAATATGTCTAATTTCGGCGGTTTTTCTTTCATCAATTACCTATATCGCCGGCAGTAATTTATCCAGTTTCTTACTTACTTTTTCATTCGTTCATCGGATTTCATCTAAAGTTGTTGGGCTAGTGTGGCCCCCGAAAACCGCTAGGACGGTCGGGGTTTTGACGAGGATAGACTATGGTATTCGCCGTGGGCTCGGGCCCGCTCCGTTTTGAGCGTTTCTCACCTAAAGTTGTAAAGTAAAAGCCGCATCCGCACCTCGTTATCGGCAAAGTGGCCGGCGCCCCCTGCTGGAAATAACGACTGACAGCTTAATTTCGTTAGCTGGACCATTGACGTGGACTGTTCATGATAGGTATAAAATTCTTATGATGTTATTTAAAAAGGTTTTATTAAAAAAATAATTTGTTTAATGTTTCTATAAATCTATTGAAATAATGATACAAATGATAGTGTTTCCGGTACCGAACGTATTTTTCGGAACCGGTACCGGTTTTCTCGGTACTTTACAGCATACTATAGTAGACATGTAGAAATAATATAGAAATAATCATCTCATCCGATAATCAAGCAGCATTAAAAGCAATCAACTCCGTAACCATCAATTCGGAATTGATCAATGAATACCTAAGGTAAATGAATAAATTAGGCAAAGAAAAATCTTCCTACTCTGAGTACAAGCCCATCAAAGGATTGAAAAAGCAAGGTAATGAAAAAGTAGATAGGAACTATCGCAAACAAGAAATAACCATCTTATCCGATAGTGAAGCAGCCTTCAACAACAACCAAAAGCGATCAACTCCGTAACTATCAATCCGAAATTGGTCAAAGAATACCTAGGGAAGCTGAAAATTAGGCAAAGAAAAATAATTCTACTCTGGCAAGCCCACCAAGGGATAGAAGATATTGAAAAAGGAAGGTAATGAGAAAGTAGACAGTCTAGCGAGAAAAAGAGCGAATACTCCACTAACTGGACCAGAACCGTTCTGCTTCCGAAGTAGAAACTAACTTAAAGTGTATCTCAAGTACCTAGAAGACACCATCCGTAAGCTGGAATGGAAATTCTCCGACACTCGTCTCATATACTCGAAGTCATGGCGCTTTTATCAGGTCTCCTCAACAAATCTCAGTAGATTGAAGGTAATAAACATTGGCGAATGCAGATTCTGTGGGGAAAATGGGGAAATACCAGACTTCATCACTGAGCGTGCCAAGACGACAACCATTCGTGCCATAAACTTTGGTACGACTGTTATCGGAGATAGAGAACTAACCTCTCTAAAGTCGTCTCAGCTACTGGCTTCTGTCAAACCCCCGAGACTGTATGATGAATTATAACTTAAGAGAGGACAGAATAGATATATAAGATAGCGGTGATTAACTTACCCCTCCCTTATAATCAAAAATCTAAAAAATTTGGTTTTTTTAACAAAACCAAAATCAAACGTGAACACAAAGCAAAGAAAATAAAAAAATAGAAAGTCACAACTTAAAATTCACACCAAACAACAAAAACCAACTTAACTAATTTGAAAAACATCTTTGCATTTGTGAGTTAAACATTCAATTGCCTGTAAAACATATAAGCGTTTTTTTTTGGGTTTAGCTGTTCTTACTTATTTAGTTATTTAAAGAACTCCAAGTTACTTAGAAATTTTATTTGGGGGATTTTGTGACTCAGTAATAACATAATATGATCACACTTTGAGTAGAGTATTTTAGAACTTAAATTATGCTGTTTTCTTACAATTCGAAAAAAAAATTATATTTTGTAAAAAATTGTAAAATTTATCACAAAATCACCTCGTCTTCCGGTACTGTTATTATTATAATCATAGTTAATCAGATTTGCTTCATTATTTAGGAGTGTAGAGTCTGAGCGCATATGGCCGTAGATGGTACTGTATTTACCCACTGTTATTAGGATCACTGATTTGTGTTTTATGTAATAAAAAAAATGAAGAAAATAAAAAACTATTTTTTTATTACATCTTATACACATGGAATATTTGGTACCGTGTATGATCCGTGGAATCAATAAACTACTTTATTATCTGAAATTTGATAATACCTGCAAATTTAAATACCCTACGACCAAAAAACAGTGTCAAATTTGCGTTGACATTTTGTTTGTAAAATTAAATGGGGAATGTCATCGATCCTCATTTTCAAGACAACTGTCATCTTCGATCATACCGGACATCTATATTATATTGAAAAAACTGCATTAGGGTAATTTGAACTTGTAGGGAAATTTATTTGCTTGTACTAAATATAGTTAATATATACATAAATACCAAAAAAAATTGTGTGTGCACTACGTGCGCATATTATTTGAAGTGAAATCTCTTACTTCTTCTTCTTCTTAGGCCGCCGTCTCCCTTCGGAGGTTGGCGATCCTAACTGGCTATGATGGTACGTGAAACCGCACCTCTGACGCAGATCCTTAAGCCAGGAATTTTGCCTTCTTCCCACTGATCTCCTGCCCTCAATTTTGCCCTTGATGACCAGTCTGAGCACCTCGTATCGATCACCCCTCATGATGTGACCGACGTACTGTAACTTCCTTTCCTTCACTGTTGATAGGAGGTCTTTATTTTTGCCCATCCGCCTGAGTACCTCCTCATTTGTCACTCTATCCATCAAGGATATGCGCATCATACGACGATACAAGTACATCTCAAAAACGTTAATGCGGTTTTCTAATGTCTGATTGAGTGTCCAACTCTCAGAGCCGTAGAGAAATACTGGACAGATGAAACAACGCAGCATACGTATGCGCAGTTCGAGGCTTAGATCTCGGCTCGAGAAGAAGCTTTTCATGGAAGCAACGTCTGGCCTGTTCGATCTTCGCTAAAATTTCAGTTTGGGGGTCGCAAGCGTCGTTAAGATTTCTTACTAACAGCTATTAAATTGAAGGATTTGAAGGACATGTTTGAAAAGTGTAGTTTGAAATGCTGAAAAAGTAATATCAAAACCATTGGTTTGCCAGCCAGAGGAAGGTGCTTTCTCTATCTCTTCCGCTTCATTTTCCATATTTTAAAGGGACAAAAGAACATATCAGGGGAATGGCCAAAGAATACTAAAACTGTTTTTAAGTCTATTACTAGTCTAACTGAAATGTACTGGTTTACTATTAATCCAATTATTACTAATAATCCATAATCCAAGAACTGAATATCACAGAACATCTCTCAACTTTTATACAGTCATGTATACTTAAATATTTCGCATAAAATAATCACCTGCAGATTCAAATACCATACGATCAAAAATACAGCGTCAGTGAAGATGGCTGTCATTTTGTTTGTAAAAAAACTTTCTCTAATTGGTTTTGAAAAATATAAAAAATGCTCACTCATTTTTGAATATTTCTTAGATAAAGAAAATGATAAAAGAAACCAATTTTAACAAATATTAGTATAAAACCAAGTGTTTACCTTATTTTAATAGCCAGTATTAAAATCGCAATAAAAGTTACATTTATTCTTTTTAAATAAGTCAGACAAAATCTCCGACCGGACGCTTTGATATGCAAACTATTAAAGACCATAAAATAAGTTTTATATTCTTTTAAATTTTATGTTATTGTGCGATATTAGGCGAACTCGATAAAAAAATGCTATAAATTTTAATTTTTCCAAATATGTTAAGGCCATTTTATGTTGCTGCATCTTTTTTTATTCTATATAGGAAGTTCTGTTTTTCTGATTTTAATTTTATGGGGCAATTCCATTAAACCATACTATGATATTGTCTGCACCTTTTCGTAAATTTAAATGTCAAGATAAATATCCTATAAAAATACATTTAAAAATGTCTCTAAATAAGAACACACTGACGTGAGAAAATGTACATTTTTCTTTCTTACTCAATAAAAAAAATTGGAAAAAATTTCATACTAAATTATTAATTCCTTTAACTTTCACATTTACTTTATTTATTAGTTTCTATTGCGTTTGTCTTTTTAAATGGGAAATTTGGAAATACCCAACCACTGAACTTAAATAATCAATATGAAATTTAACAACAATGAGTCAGTCATAATTGTTGACCTCAGATTTAAATGACAGAACTCTAATATTGACCGCCAAGGAGGAAAAATAAGGTCACCATAACATAAATTATTTTTTGTTGAAATTTTAGACGGTTCGGTCAGATCTGTAACTGACCGTTAACAAGTATAACAAAGTATGAATCTTAAAACTACTGAGCATAATATAGACTACTCTATGGCAAGACATTTACTCATGACGTAGTTTGGTCAGTGTCGTAGCGTGGGTTAGGGACGCCCGGGGCGGTGAGCCTCTTGGAGAGAGGTTAGCCGCCCCTACAGAATCCGTCCGCCGCCTTTATAACAATTTTTTGCCGCCCCGCAGGAACTTGGAGTGTAGCCGACCGGGGCGGCCCGTCCCCTCCAACCCCGCCTTGCTACGCCACTGAGTTCGGTATAGTCCAGTGTATTGGTTGTTCACTGAAGATTACAACATTGATACGTTATTTAAGTGTTGTGTCATATTGTGGAAATGTCCACACTTGTTTCAGGTGTCGTTATTTTTTTAAATAAAACAGGCACTCTTTAAATTTACGTTTTTTTTCAATAAAAGTCTTTTGTGAAACCAACAAGGATTTTATTTATATTTTTTTTTACTTGTAGCAACCAATACGATTCACGATTCATTCTTTCTCTGAGTGCATTTAGGAGACTCTAGTTACGAAGAAACTCCAGTTTGTGTTGTGAAGCTTGAACCAGCAATTTTTTACTTCTTTATTATTTCAACTCATTGCTTATATGTTGATTCTATTTGTTAAGTCTTACTTGTAGCAACCAATACGATTCACGATTCATTCTTTCTCTCATTGTAGCACATCTGGTTTTGTTTTCTCTAATGAACTTCTTAGACTAGTACTAAATTTAAAAATAGTTTTAGTGCTCTTTGGTGTGTTTGGATTTAGTACTGTTTGGCTATCGATCTGCCCTTGTTTGATGATCCTTTATATAATATAAGTCCGCTTCTACAGCGTGATCCGCCGGTCCTTGTCGCCATTGCCTTCTGTCCATCCAGTCATCGGCTTGTAAATTGCGCAATGACATTGCCTTTGTTACCCCCTTTAACCATGTCTCTCGGGGTCTTCTTCGTTTTCTTTTTCCAGTTGGGATCCATTTCATTATATTCTTTGGTAGCCTTTCTTCTCCCATTCGGTTTACATGCCCATACCAGATTAATTGTTTTTGTTATTTCTTCTATGATGGTTATCTCTTTCTTCGTTATTCTTCTTATTTCTTCATTTCGCACTTTTACCAATTTTGATTTTCTTGCCGGTCTTCTGAGGAAGTCCATTTCAGTTGCTAAAAGCTTCCCTTCCATGGATTTGCTCATCTGCCATACTTCAGCGCCATAAGTAAGTGTGTTCTTAACTATAGTGTCATATATGCGGGTTTTTGTTGTGGTATTTATATTTTTTTGCCAAAGAATAGAATTTAGTGCCCCTGTTATGTTTCTGGCTTTGTTGATTCTATTATTGATGGTATTGTCGCTTTTTCCATTATTATGTATGTTAGTATCTATCTTATGTATGTTAATACCTATCTATATAGATATGTGAATTCAGTGATTCATGATTTTATTTTGTTTCCGTTTTCAATTTTTAGGTGTTGCCTTTGTTGCCCCCGCATAGATATTCTGTCTTTTTAAAATTTATTTGTAAACCCCATCTATCATACTCCTCATTTAATTTTCTAAACATGTACTCAATGTCATCTACATCTCGGGCCAGTATTACTTGATCGTCGGCGTAGTGAATGGTATATATTGTTTTATTTTCGAGTGGTATGCCCATTCCACTTCATTTTCGTTTCCATTGTTCCAATGCTAAGCAAATATAGCAAATATAGCAAATATTGAATAAAATTGGAGATAGACCACATCCTTGTCGGAGGCCCTTACTTATATTAAATGATGTTGTGAGTTCGGCTCCAATTTTAACTCGCGCTAGCGGGTTCTTGTAGATTTCCTTTATTGCTTTTATTAGGGTAATATTTATTGGTGACCGGTCGAGTACGTGAAAAAGTTGTTTTATTGGGATAGAATCATATGCTTTGGTTAGGTCTACAAAAATCATGTGTATCTCTCCACCTATAGCTAACACTTTCTCATTTAGTTGTGTTATGCAGAAAATATTATCTACCGTTGAGCGACCGGCTCTGAAACCCGACTGCTCTTCTGTCTAGTCACACTCACAAGTCATAGTCATTTGTTATTAATGTGCTAAGTAATTTGCCATAGAGTCTATACAATGAACGGTTAACAGAAACACCTCTATAATCCTCCCATATGTTAATTGCGTCTTTTTTATGTATTGGAGTTATCCATCCTTCGTTCCATTCCTGTGGTATTTGTTGACCATTGATACAATTTTCAAAGAGTGTTTTAATAATATTGTGAAGTTTTGGTGTGCCACATTTTATTAATTCATTGGGGATTCCTCCTGGGCCGACTGATTTTTTTTTAAGTTGGGTAATTGTCGTTTTTAATTGATCTAATTCGATGTTAATTTTTTTCTCCTTCTAAATTAAATGGTAGTTCTTCTGGTTGTAATTTATATTCATCTCATTTAACATTTTTTCGAAATATTCCTTCCAGCTATCTTTCGCAATTACATTAAGTTTTAGCTTTGTCTTCTTATTATTTCGAATGGAATTTATGAATTTCCACGATTCTGATGTTCTTCTTCCTTCCATGTAGATTTCTAACTTTTGGCATCGTTTTTCCCATTAGTTATTCTTCTCTTCCAAAATTATCTTCTTAAATTTTGCTCTTTGGTGTTTATAAGCTAAGTAATCCGCATCTTGTTTAGTTTGTAGCCATTTGAAGTACAATTTTTGTTTTTGGTTTTTCTGCTCTAAATTTTTGTTGTTGTTGCATGCTGTTTGTTCTCCCAATGCCTCCATAGCGGGTGTATTTATTGCCGATTTTATGTGTTCATATATCATTTCTGTTGAGACATGAATGTCAATGTAATCGCTTGTTTTATAGATTATAGAAAAGCCTTTGACTGCGTTAACCATCAAAAACTTATAGAAGTCCTTAAAACAACCGGAATAGATAGAGAAGAAATTCGACTGATTACAAATCTCTACTGGCAGCAAAACGCAGTGGTTAAAATTGAAGGAACATCGTCAGAAGAAATCACGATTAAACGAGGTGTAAGACAGGGCTGTGTGCTGTCACCGCTCTTATTTAATATATATTCAGAGGCTATCTTCAAAGAAGCTCTAGAAGGAATCGAATGTGGAATTAAGATTAACGGGAAAGTGATCAATAATATCAGGTATGCCGACGATACAGTTGTGCTGGCCGAGAATGAACAAGATTTGCAGAGGCTAATGAATGAATTAGTTCGGCATAGTGAAAACTGCGGTGTCCTCATAAATACCACAAAAACGAAGGTTCTTGCATTCATCAAAACACCTGTGCAGATTCACCTGGATATCAACGGTGACCCAGTAGAGCAAGTGTCTTCATACAAGTATTTGGGGTGTATTGTAAATGATCAATGCGACCCGAAGAAAGAAATTAGAAGCCGCATAGAACAAGCTAGAAAAACATTTATAAATATGAGACAATTTTTCACAAGGTCAGATTTGAGTTTGGAGCTACGGGTACGCATGGTCAGATGCTCATTTTTCAGTTCTCCTGTACGGGTGTGAGAGTTGGACTCTTGACATATCGTTAGAAAAAAAGTAGATACCTTCGAAATGTATATTTACCGCCGTATATTAAGAATATCATGGGTCCAAAGAGTTTCAAATGTGGAGGTTCTTAATCGAATGAGAAAACAGAAAGAACTCATGCTTACCATCAAAGAAAGAAAAACACGCTACATAGGCCACATAATGAGGGGTAAAAGGTATGAACTTCTCAGATTAATAATTGAAGGCAAAGTCCAGGGCAAAAGATCTATCGGCAGACGCCAGAATTCCTGGCTAAAGGACATTCGTAGATGGTTTGGTTGCTCATCAATCGACATATTTCGTATGGCTGTATCTAGAATGACGTTAGCTATTTGGATCGCCAACCTTCGAAAGGAGACGGCGTCGTAAGAAGAAGATATCATTTCTGTCGTTTCATTTTCAAAATCATCTCTCAATTTTTAATCTAGTCTTTGTCGATATAATTTCTTAGTGCTTGATTTAGTGATGATCCTTTAAAATAAGAAAAGTGAAGCGAGAGAGATAGAGAGAGCATATTTCTTAGACTGGCGAACCGATGAGTCTGTCATGCAATTCCATATAATTTTGTTCAGGGACTTCTCGGAGTAGCCACTCTGAAGGAAATGTGTTGTTTTAATAATACTTATTTTGATATTATTAGTTTTTTTAAGTTTTAAGATTATTTAGAACTAAGAGATGGTTAGTCAGAGGGCAGCGACAGGCGAAAGAGTTTATAGTAGAACATTCACCAAAATTCACGGCTGAAAGCTGAATACGCATCTAAGCTAATGCTGTCTGAAGAAAAAACGACAGAACACATTTTATGTCGGTGCGACAGACTGGCAAATATGCGGTTCTCGGTAATAACCAATGATATCCATTAACAGAGAGCTACATGGAGGGCCCAATCTCCGAGATACTAGAGTTTGTGAAAAGGATAGGACTTGAGAATGTAGCCTAAGGATCAAAAGAGGACCACAATAGGTCTAGAAAGGTCGCACTGGATCAGGCTGATAGCCACCTTGAAGTATCTAATCTATCTAATTTAATCTTGGTCACAGCATATGGTAATCACTCGATGATATAATATATAGAATATAGATTATATTTAATTGGCTTCGGAATGGATTGACTGACAACTTACATATTGTCTCGCGTGTGTCGATTCTATGTAATTAGATGTCTAGTGCTGAGCAAAGGCTAGACCAAGATTCCCATGGTTTGGTCTTGCCACCTAATAAGTAGTTTTGGTCTTAGTGTTTCTAAGTGCATCCTTGGTCTAGGTCTTACTGTAAGAAAAAATAGAAAATCTTTGAAAAAATTAGTTTTCAAGTTATTTAATGCGACTGAAACTTTAAAGAAAGGAGCAGTATTTGTCTGATATTTTTTATTTTTCAATAAATATTTAATCAGCATTGGCTTTCTTTAAAACGTTATGCAAATGAGGGAGAAATACAATTTACAATAAATTAAAACAACAATTTTGAACAAATAAGTAACTTGTTATACCATATTTATTTATTTCAATGATATAAAAATATAAGCACCTTAGCTAATACGGCAATGTTCTATATGTTTCGAGAAAAAAAGCTTTTGACAAATATGGTTTATTGTTGACTGCTACCATAAAACACATATGTTCGCTGGCTTAAGTTTTTTTTTGTAAACTCCTTTTATTCTAGCGAGCTGTTTTGTTGACACTTAACTAGATTTCATGTAATTTTTGTTGTTGGTGTGTATGGCACAATATCCATTGATATGTCCATGTAATCAATTATCTTTCTTTTTTATAGAAGATCTTAGGGATCTCGTCTTTTTAACCTCTTAAATGTATGATTTGATTTCGGTCAGTTGTCTTGCTAATATGTTAAGATGGGATTTAATTCTCTTACATATGTAGGCAATGAATTCTTAACTTCTTCCTAAACATTCTTTATTTTTAGGTAATTGTGAAGTTGATTATTTGTCATATAAAATAGGGCACCAGTTATCATGCGAAAAATTTTGGATTGAAATCGTTGTAAAATTTGTATGTTTGATGTAGATGCTGTGCCCGATAAGTGCAAGCCCTAGGTCCAGATACGTTTTAGTATGCATTTATACAGTAGGAGTTGATTTGCTAAAGATAGTTAAGATTTGCGTCCCATAAGCCAGTAATAGTTGCGGAAAAATTTTTTCGTATGACTTTTTATTTAATAATTTATGGTGAGGAAGAGTAATATATTTTTTTAATTCTAGTCTTTGTTTTGGTTTCGCTTCTTGTGCAAGACCAGGACCAATTTCATTCATTAGTTGCAGGGTTAACTGTTACTATTATTGACAGGGTTACCTGTCACTATACTAATGATACCTGATAGACCCATTTTCAGGGTTAACTGTTACTATTATTGACAGGGTTACCTGTCACTATACTAATGATACCTGATAGACCCATTTCTACTAACAAGAACGCCCAGAGATGACACAAAGAGACTTTCTTCTTTCTCAATCTTAAATCTGAGAGTCATTTTATGAATCGAGTTGATTGAGAAAGAAATCGATCTGTCATTCTCAAACACCTCAATTAAAACAGTTTGTTCTAACTGTAGTTGCAAAAGTTTTATTATCAGCAGATTTTTAGAAACCCATCATACAGATAATATAAAAAGTTCACAATTTTAGAAAAAAACTACTGCGTTTTTCATCTAAAATGTTACTAGGCATCACGTTGTAGCTTTATTTCTATCAATTTGTAGATCTCAAAAGTAGTTAAATATGCTTGATTTTATATGAAAATAGCGAACAATGTTATGACAATTCCCACAATTTGTGTCAGAGGATATTCAGATTATATTCTTTGAAATGAAAATGACAATCATTATTACAAATTCTAAAACTAACCATATGTTTTGACACAATTTGCTGTTACTAGGCACTATTGTAAACTGAGTTCGTAAGCATAATAACTTACAATTGTGTATTATGTGTTGTGTTATTGCATGTAAGTTTTTTCAGTGCACGCACCTAGGATAATTAATTGATAGATTAATTGAATAGTATCAAAAATGTCGTTGGGCGAAAATACTCAATTCTCAAACAAGTAATAAATAACTTTGTTTACGGAGTCATTCGTTCACCGCAGACCTCCTAGATGGTACCAGCGCTAACCCCGCCCCTGACCCCCGCGTGAAAAATATGTACGTCTAAAACGTGGATCCAGGTATTTCGGAACCCGCCGACATTCCAGTGCCAATAACGTGTGAAATATGCCCGCTCTGTGCGGTAGTGTTTTATGAAAACGGGCGGCGAACGTATAGACACACACACTAAAAAAAGAATGAGTAAAATTAACCGCAAAGATCGGATGAAATGGCTCCAATCTCAAGCTGTATAAATTAACTAAAAATTAATAGTTAGACGAGTTGTCAGTCTTATACTGGTTACTCTTAATATTGGTTAAAAATTATATACTATACAGGGTGAATTTTCTATGATGTTCGCTATGGGTATTTCGGAAACTACTGGAGATAGAGAGTCGGTTAAATGGGGAAATAATTGCAGTTTTGTGGCGTCATAAATGTGTATGTAATAAGTCATAGAGGTTGTAGATAATCCTCAATGAGATTGTGTTCTCCGCTTTTTTTAAAGCCTGTAATTTTTGACATATGACACAAACATTTTTTTTTAAATAGAAACCATAGTTGGCCATAGTTTTAGAAAATGTTCAAAAAATCCGCGATTGTTTTAAGTACATAACAGCATCTTTTTAAAACTGAATTATCTACTAGATTTTCTCACGGAACGACCTGTCGACTTTATTAGACTTTTCTCGCACCGCCTGTTCGAAAGCCTCTCTTAATTCATAAGTTCTTTTGTTAACCTTGTTGTTAACCATACCGCATAAAAAATCTAAAATGGATAGGACAGGTGAACAAGGAAGCCAATGCAATTAGTTGTAGTTCTTCCACTTCTTCCTATCTTGAGTTTGCATGCATAATTTTGATATAAATTATTTTTAACATTTCTTTCATTATGGGGGGGGGGGAGTGTCATAATTAAAGTCATGTTGGAACCACTCTATTGATGAGCCAGTCCCTAAATTCAACTTTTCTAATGTCTTGGAAACCGTTCTGTAAAAAGCGTAAGTAAAGTTCACCGATCAGCCGATCCTCCAAAATGTATGGCCAAGAAAAGTCGAACCAATAATCCTAGACGCCTTTCTTCATTTAAGAAATTCATATTTACAATTTTTTTTCATTTTAATTTACAAAGTTTGGATGTGACAGTTTGACATCTGAGAGCAACGACAATGGAACTTGCTTCCATAGCTAACTAAATGAAATGGTTTAAAAATGACACGAATTGGCTCAAATTCAGTAATTTTTCGAAAAAAAAAATATTATAGGTCATATCGCTATAAAGCTTAAAAATGGCTCCTTTTATGAAGTCACTGCCAACTATGGTTTCCATTTTAAAAAAAATATATATGTTTGTGTCATATGTCAAAAATGACAGGCTTTAGAAAAAAGTGGAGAACACAATCTCTATCGACAACGTTTATCTGAAAACTTTTTGTCTAAAATAGATTATAATGGAATTAGGAACATTTTTTAAAATAGCCGAAATTTGTTTTTTTTTCGAAATATTACTAGATATTTCGAATGAACTTTTTAAAAAATTTGCAAGGCACATATTTATGATACCCACAAAACTGCAATTCTTTCCCCATTTAACCGACTTTCTATCTCTAGTAGTTTTTGAAACACCCATAGAGAACATCGTATAAAACTCACCCTGTATAAACCTCAAAGAATACTAATAATAGGCCAACATAAGAGAAAAATAAAGATATACAAACCAGATCTAAATAGAAAAATGCCATGAAAAATGAATAAAAATATATAGCAAATAGGTTGCTGTTTATTTAATGAAATCGATTATTTACCGAAGATCATATATTATTATGATTATGACATAATGCTTATAGTACGAGAGCTAGCAACGTCGGGAAAACAAGTATTTTAAGACGTCTGGCTCTTTGATATATCTTTTATTATGCTCTCTGGAACAGCATGCGGCCCGTCTGGCTGCCGATACCCGTTGCGTTTACTACTGCGCATCCAAAGAAGATTCTCTATTTTTTACTTAGTACTTTAAATTCTAGTATTGAATAAAAGTCGAGTAAGTCTCCACTAACTCGGCGCGTAGAGCTTTCGCCTATGAAGCGAAGGTCAGTGGTTCGATACCGGCTGGGGGTGCAACTTTTTTTATTTTTTTTTCGTTTATATTCTGATAGTAAAGTATTAAATATTTGCTTTTTTATCACCAGAACGGATGGCGCTTATGGGTTTATGATCCGTAGTGTATACATATAAGTAGAATTTGATACTTTCATTTGTTTTGAAGGATTATTGTAGTAATTAATTATTAGATAGGTTTAGGATGGTCTGGCTGCCGCGCCGGTAGGTTGCGTTCACTACTGCGCATCACAAGTGTACAGGGTGTCCCATTTTTGTGCGTTTTTGGGATTTCTCGTTTATAATTTCATTTTAAAGATTTAAACATAATATATAAAAATTAACATTTTAATGCTTTATGAAGGTAATTTCTGCCTGTCTTTCTTCAAAATATTTTTTCAGCTGTTGTTTATTATTTTAATAATCATTTTAATAATACTTTTTTTAACAGATTGTTATCTAAAAGCTACACAAGTTTATTTTCAGTTCAGTTTGTTAAAATAACGATGGAAAACAAAATTATCTGGTTAAATTAAATTAAATAAAATAATAATACTTTTTAAACAAGATTGATTAATGTTAATGTGTAGAAAATGAGCAAATCTAGGGGTAGAATATTTAGTTACATAAAAATCTCTAGTATCTCCACTCATAAACGAGAAATCCCAGATATCCCAAATCCCAAAAAACGCACGAAAATGAGACACCCTGTACCCATGTGATGCGCAGTAGTGAACGCAACCTACCGGCGCGGCAGCCAGACCATCCTAAACCTATCTAAAATTAATTACTACAATAATCCTTCAAAACAAATGAAAGTATCAAATTCTACTTATATACACTACGGATCATAAACCCATACACGCTATCCGTTCTGGTGATAAAAAAGCAAATATTTAATACTTTACTATCAGAATATACACGAAAAAAAAAATAAAAAAGTTGCACCCCAGCCGGTATCGAACCACTGACCTTCGCTTCATAGGCGAAAGCTCTACGCGCTGAGCTAATGGAGACTTACTCGACTTTTATTCAATACTGGAATTTAAAACACTAAGTAAAAAATAGAGAATCTTCTTTGGATGCGCAGTAGTGAACGCAACGTGTATCGGCAGCCAGACGGCCTGCACGCTGTTCCAGAGAGCATAATAAAAGATATATCAAAGAGCCAGACGTCTTAAAATACTTTCTCGAAAACGTCGCTAGCTCTTAGACTATTATATCTGGTTTTCCGCCACTGGAGGGAAAATTGAGTTATCTATTAATTATTGTAGTTGAAGGTTTAAGGGAAATGAAGTTATGTATTAGTTTACTTAATAACTATTCTGTTCTAAATTCACAATATTTTGAAGATATGACTGTAAACTTAAATGCTTTAAACATCTTCATCGTTCTGTATCTCTGGAAGGTTGTGAAACCATTGCAAGATACATAATGATACGTTTCTCATAAATATCACAAATTACTGTATGAATCTGCCTGAAGCACAGGCTTGATTTATGTGAGATACATGACTGGGTTTAAGACTAGGAGCTTTTATTTGGTGTTTTATAAGGTGATGGTGAGAGGTTTTACTTTTTGTGCGGTCACTTACCTTAGAGATGAATGGAATTGTTTCGATTTCGTAGTCATAGTGTTTGCGCGAGAAGTTTAGTTAGAGAACTATTTAGTCAATTTATATTAGGCTCCTATTTTTTCTTTCTTTATTTCTCAGTAACAGTTTAGCAGTCGTACGAGAAGGTTGTGTTACCGATCGTGCGTTTTGTCTGCCGGTTATTGAACGTTTTGTTTTGTTTTGATTTGACTTGTTTTTGTTCCTGACCCGAAATCAACTCAAAGTTCACTGTTCGTTTAAACTTGACTTTGTTTACGTGTGGTAGTTTTTTGCAACATTAATTGATAATTTTTCGCCGTACTTGTTTCCGCTGTGCGTGAGTTTTAGCTTGTTTATACTTCCGAATTTTATTCAGCTGTCATCGACTTTTATTAATATTATTAATCATTTACATTATTATGGCTGAATTTAAGTGCGACTCTTGTCAAAAAATCCAAAAGGACAGTTATAAGGTTCGCTGAGTGGAGAGTGTCGAAGAAGTATTTGTATGACCTGTACAGGACTGGATAAGGCAACAACAAAGGTGCTATGTCAACAAAAGTACCACAACGTTAGATTTTTCTGCACTGTCTGCGATTCTCCTACATTAAAATATGTTCATGATAGAATTACACAGCTTCAAGAATGCCAGGTCCAACCAGAAATCATCGAAGCACTAGGATTCTGTTTAAAAAAAAATATTGACATTTTTCCAGTCATAACTGAAATGTATGACATGCTGAGTGACCACGATTCCAAGTGGAAAATTTTACTCAAGAAAATTGATGACATATCCAGGATATCAGATACCACACAAGAATCCTTATTTAAGTCTATAAATGAGATAAAGCAAGACACTTTCAATTTATCATCAATTTTAATGGACAACCATGATGGGTCTGTTAAAGTCCAAGTTCATGACCCATCTAAGGAAGAAATGGCGAAGGAAATGGCTACCTTAGGCAGAGCGTTAAACAAATGTCGCTCACATTGGAAAAGCTTGTTACAAGGGATAAGACCTGTACAGATCATAATATGCAGCGGAAAAAATCCATTTCAACGCAGACGGGCCCTATAGATCACCAAAATAGTACTTTAGATAGTACTTTAGCTTTTATAGATTCGCCAAAAAAAATAGTTTCACCCAAAATAGTGTCATCGCAACCTCCTAAGGCCGCCATAAGAGAAGACTGGAATTATGTGGTGGTGTCCAGAATTCCACCTCCTTACACAGCGAATCAACTTGCGCACTATGTTAAAGAAAAACTAGGAACCACCGACTTCATCAGATGCTTTCCAATGCTGAAAAATAAGGACAGTTCCCATTCCGATTTCAAAATTGGAGTGCAAAAGAGGTGTCACTTGGTGCAGCTTAAGGACATAAATATGTGGCCGCCGGGAACCATAATAGATTCAACCTCAACATCCTTAAGCCAAGCTTCGTTTACTTCTTCGGTTGAACCTGCTCAAAATCTCAAAATAAACATCATTGAGAACCGCAAGCTACCTCACCTACTTGACCCACCACTGGCAACTATGCCAAGGGAGGTAAGAACTATTAAGATTGGGTCTGACAGGGAGGCTATAGCTGCTTGCAAGTCCCTGGCGATGGAAAATCCAGAAATTATTGTGCAGGGAAGTGCGAAGAGAGATGGTTTGGCAGTTATGGACCCGATGACCCCACCTATAGTACGGCTGTCTCAGGACTCAGATGCGGTAAATGGACGTTACGTGTTGGCCAGGTTGAGGGACCCCTCCATTTTGAAATCTCTTAGGCTATTCCTTGCCTATCTTCACGACCAACCATCCAGTGTGTGTTTTGAAGGACACACTAGTACCAGCATCAAATTGATGCTTGCATCAGAAGGGCTACCTAGTGACCTGGAGTCCTTGCGTAAGTTGTACTACCGCTTCCACAACGCCTATGGTATTGGTTCAACTGAAGTTGATGCAGATCTTTCAGCTTTCAGGTCATTCTTTTCTGCGGAGAGCCTTCTACGACTTCAAAAAATTAGGGAAAGTCATGGCAAATATTATTCCAGTGGTTCCCCAAATAAGAGTAAAAATTTTTAGTTGAATTGACGCGAACAGAGGATCAAGCACCCTCTGAAGAATTAAGCGATAGCAAGCTTGGTCTATTCCTTATTAATATTCAGTCCTTAAGACATAAAACAGATGAATTATATCTTTTACTAGAAGAACTTGAATTTCCAGATATCATTGCCATAACTGAGCACTGGTTGAATTTTGATGAGCCTGTGTTTATTAAAAATTATACCACAGTAGCCAGATTTGATAGAACAAATTTTTCTCATGGAGGTACTATGATAATGTCTTTAAACAACGACTTTTCCGAGGTAACTAGGTACAATGATTTGTTATCTGAAAAAGTATTCGAATTTTCCATTGTCCACCATAATGCTTATGACCTTTACATTATTTGTATTTATAGAACACCTGACTCTGACGTGCAATTATTCTGTCATAATCTACTAAGCTTGCTTGAGTCCCTGCCCTTGAAAAGCAAATTAATTTTGTGTGGTGATCTTAATATTGACTTTCTTAGTGTATGTGCTGCTCAGGAGTTTCTTCAGTCCATTTTTGATTCTTTTGGAATGGTCATGCATGTAGGCTCACCTACCAGAATATCAATACCAGTTCTAGTACTATAGACTATGTTGTGTCATCTTTTGATCCTAACTCCATCGCCTGCAACGTCTTTAGCTCAGGTCTCTCTGATCATGAAGCAGTTTTAACTGAATTTTCGATAAAGTCCAAAATCAAAAATGCCCCTCGTAAATTATGCCGTATTTTTTTCAGAAAGAATGCTCAAAAGTTCGGTCACTTATGTAAAACAACCAACTGGGATACTAGCTCTTATGATGTCGACACCGAATTTTCTATTTTCGTAAAAACATTAAGCAGTCTAGCGTTCAAATCCTTTCCTCTTAGGCCTATAAAAAATAAGCATAATAAACCTTGGACCACTAAAGGCCTACGCATATCTTCTAAAAACATGCGTTCATTATCTCACTTAAAAAAATTCTCAGACAGTCTCTTCTTCCACAATTACGTAAAACTATACAGAAAAATTTATCATAAGACTATAAGAGCCGCTAAGGACCTTTATTATAATAGGAGAATAGTCAATTCTGGTAATGTTGCTAAGGAAACATGGTCTATTGTGAATGAGTTGAGAAACAAAGCTTCTTCGTCTAGCAATATCTCTACCTCGCCTGAGAACCTTAACGATTACTTTGTAAATGTAGCGAAAAACTTAACTAATACCATATGTCCTCCTCATGATCCACTTTCTTATCTCTCTAATGATAATGTAAACTTACACAGTTTCTTTTTTTCGCCCGTAGTTCTTGAAGAGCTTCGCAGTACAATTAATACCATCAAATCCTCTTCTGGGACCGACGGGCTAACTTTAAAAATGTTTTCGAATCTGCCAGAAAGCACTCTGAATCACCTAACAACTTTAATAAACATGTCGTTCCAAAATGGTATTTTTCCAAAATGTCTTAAGACGGCAATAATCATTCCACTGCACAAAGGAGGAGACAAAGATGAAGCTTCTAACTATCGCCCAATTGCACTCCTTCCAACGCTATCTAAGATCATAGAAAGGTTGGTTAAAAGCAGGCTGGTATCTTTTCTGTTTAAGTACAAAATACTTACTGAATATCAATTTGGATTTCTAAGCAACAAGTCCACAAATGACGCTATGTTTTCCCTCCTTAATAAAGTTTACTCCAGCCTAAACAACCATCATTCTACAGCAACAATTTTCTGTGATTTTTCTAAGGCGTTCGATTGTGTAAATCATGAGATCCTAATTAATAAACTGCAGCACTATGGGTTCAGGGGATCATCTCTCGAATGGTTTAAGTCGTATCTGAGCAACAGAAGTCAACTTGTGAGGGTGGATACCACGTTGTCTTCTAGCAAGCCAATAGAATGTGGAGTACCACAAGGCTCAGTACTAGGCCCTATTTTGTTTCTTCTTTTTATTAACGACATTGCTAACATAAACATCAAAATATGTCTTTTTGCGGACGACACTAGCTTCACTTGGAGCAACAAGGACATCGCGGCACTTCATAGGATTATATCAAATGACTTAATCACCATTAAATCTTGGTGCGATTCGAACCTCCTGAGTCTCAACATTTCTAAAACTAAGGCTTTGTCGTATAAAAACTCGTTGCAGCCTTTTGTACTTGACAACACCACCATTGACGTCGTAAAATCCCTAAAATTCTTAGGGCTTGTTGTGGACAATTCTCTGAAATGGGACATACATATCGAAGCTTTGTCGAAAAAATTGAGCTCTGCCTGTTTTGCATTAAGGTCTGTTTCTAAGGAGCTTAACTTGTCAGTGGCTAGAACTGTTTATTATGCACTTTTTGAGTCGCACCTCAGGTATGCCCTTCCATTCTGGGGTACGTGTTGTGCGGCTCAATTTGACTTTCCACATTTTCAAGCTCCAGAAGAGAGCTGTTCGATATTCACTGGGACTAAACAGCAGAACTCATTGCCGGGGCTTTTTAGAGAATTAAAAATATTGACTCTTCCTTCCTTATTTATATTTGAATCCGTTTGCCTAATACGTAAACATGTATCAGCTTCTCAAGAAAGGCCATCTCACACTTATCCACTCAGGAACGCGGAGCAAGATCTTTATCTACCTACCCCACGCTCAGAGTTAGTTAAAAGTTCAATATTATACAATTCGAAAAAATGCACAATCACCTGCCATTTGAAATCAAATCCATAACATCATTTTTTTCATTTCGCAAAGCATTGAACTCTTATTTACTAGACAAGGCTTTCTACGCCGTAAATGAATTATATTTGAATTGAAAATCGAATTTGATCTTGAAAACACTGGTCTAATGTTTGCTATTGCTATATTTACTAATGACATCGAAATTAATTTATTTAGAGGTCATTGATATTTTTCTATAAACTGGCTAAATATTTTTGAATATTATTTTAATTTTTTTTGTTCTTTGACATTGTAAACATTTATATATGTTTATTTTAACAATAAGACTGACAATATTATTTGTATAATGTTTTGTATTATCTTTTGTTTGTTTGTTTGTGTACCTTGTTATTTTTTACTTTGTTTGTTAGTTTACCTTTGTCCACAAATTGAAAAATTTTTTGACAATAAAGGCATTTATTTATTTATTTACTTTGTCATCAGTGATAGAACCTTTTATCTTTTGGCTAAAGAACTTCACATAGAATTTGTTTATTTTATTCACGCGAGTTTCGTATATTTCATGACAAATTCCTAATATAACTCGTTGTCATATACTTCAGCGATAGCTATACAAGTAACTTTTCCCAACGTTGGCGTCGGAAGCATACGACAATAGAAAATGGCGAAAGCTACTTACTTCTTTTGGGTATCTGCATTGTCTTGATGGTAAACGTTTAATGGAAGGAATTGATTTGGAGGCTGGAAATACTGTGTAACTGGGTGCAACTGTTTATTCATCACCGTCAAAACAGATCCTGAAAAACAAATACACCTTACAAATAACTGACTTGTATATATATAGAACCAATTAACATAAGGATAATCTTGAGTACGTTTGTAACTTAAAAACCATTCATAATACAGCATAAGAACAAAATGTCCATAAATAGATCGGCCCAATAAAATGGCTGTAAATTAGTTTCGTTATTTATAGTTTACTAGCGTGTACCAGCGACTTCGTTCGCGTCGAATTAATCATTTGTAATGGTTATGATAAAGCAAAGCAAGAATTTCCATTAACATACAAACGATAAAATTTTCTCACATTTATGTCAGCATGAGAAAAAACAATATGGCGATATTATTATATAACTTGGTAATATTTGAGGGGTAGTTTCATCTCGTTGGAATTTGACTTTCGAAAAATCCGTTTGCCAAAAATAAGCTTTTTACGTCAAGCAGTTTAAGCAGAATCGTGGTTAAGAAATTAGCGGTATTTTCGAGTTATTTATAAAAAATTGCAGAAAAATATGCAGTTTTTAGATAAAAAACCAAGATTTTCAATCCTAAATGACTCGGAAAATATTAATTTTCTGAAAAAATGTTATAGAATATTTTTTGCTTAGAAGTCATCCCTTTATTAATTTTTGTAACTAAAATGGGTGATCCATTTTTCACCACTTAAGCACTTAAACTTTCAAACTTAAAGGGGATAAGCCTGCAGAATCAGTGGGAGGAAGCAGCGCACAATAGAACGCATAGGAGAAAAATTTTAATCTCAGTTAACAACAACCAAAAAGTAAAGAGACAACAAAGTAATGAGATTTTTCAATGTCCGGAGTGCGGAAGAGAGATAACATCACGTATCGGGCTTTTAGTTACAGAAAAGCTCATGAAAGGAAACGCCTTGCGTAACCATCTTCTGATGCGTGTCAGATACTTTTCAGCGAACTATGGCAGTAAGTAAGTAAGATACTGTCTTTATACTTGGCCCATTATTGAATGTATCTTACTTGATATTTTGCTATGCAAAAAAACGTCAAATCACGCCAAGTTTGTTAATATAATCCTTATTCAGTGCTTTAAAATAAACATTTTTGTAGTTACTTTCACTGATTTTGTGGCAGGTTTAAATTTTAATTTACATAAATATTAATTATGGCAAATTAAACGCTGTATTTTTTTTCGTGTACCGACAATGCCGGCGGTACCGTCAAATGAGCAGTCCGTCGTACCCGGACCGAATTTCAGTCGGTACGGTGACACGGGAAAAATGCATTGCCAACAATGTTAACGGCCGTATTGTGGATGGTTAACGATACACGTGCGAAAAATAGTGTGTTCACATGATTTCATCTGTTAAATTAACGTCGAACAAGCAAACGTGTCGATGTGTCGCAATGTTGATATAAGTATTGCCAATATCTTTCCGTCGGGTTCATTGTAGTTGACACTTCCCAGAATGTCGCCACTAAAACAGAAATATACAAGAATCAAAATACACTCAGATGCAAAAAACGCAACAGTCAAATTTAAAGTTTTATATATTTTTTCTTGTTATTACCGAAATTTTCATGATTTTTTACCCAATTGTATAAAAATATATTAACTTTAATTCGTAAAGTTAGTTTTGTATAAAATTTAGTATCTACCTGTTGGGTTTTTACAGGGTTTTTACAGATTTTACCTAATGGGTTTTTACAGATATCTAATGACAGATATCTAATAACCTACCTTAACTTTAAAACATCCTGTGCAATAATTTCGTGAGTGAGTTTTCCTAAAATATTATTTCTCTGCCAGAGCCACGTCTTCTGAGCATTTTATTATTCCTGTTAATTTTTAAGAGCGAAGTGAACTTGTGATTCAACTATCATAACTTTTTGATATTATTTTTGAGGTGGCTTTGTTGACTATTGTAGGAATATTACCCTGCATTGTATACTCTGTACAACTCTATAATAAATTTAAAAAAAAAGACGTTAAAAAGTAACGATACAGTCCTGGCTTTAATAAACATTAATAACAATTATAGAACCAACAGTATTAAAAAAAACATAGCTGTAAAAATATTCTAATACTTTTTATTGCCTCCCTTGGCTACTATAACAGTCTGTAGACGTCCGTCCATACCATCAATGAGGCTGCATGTTATATCATATTACCTTATTATCATAGTTATGTTTCCTCATTCTTCTTTACAGACTAAGCAAAGTTCATTTAATGAAGCTACTTTGCTACCTCTAACCCTCCTGCCAAGCATATGCCAAACGTGTTCTATAGGGCTTAGATCTGCGAACATGCTGGACACTTCATAGTAGTATATAGTTCGCAAGAATCACTAAAGCCATCTGGTTATATTAAAAATTAACATCAAAAAGTAGTGATGATTGAGAACATTTGCAAATTGTTGGTAGCAAGTTCATTTCACTCTTAAATATTAATCAAAGCATGTGTTGAAATAGAAACAAAATGCTCAGGAGTCATGGATCTGACCGAAAAATAATGTTTCAGGAAAATCTATTAACAAAATTATGCACAGGATGTTATAAAGTTAGATTAAAAGCAATATATTACTTTAACCGAGGGGCAAACCGCTGCCAAAAATGGTGTACAATAAATACCAATTTTGGGAAAAAAGTACCAAAAATATCAAATTATTTCCAAAAAAATACTAAATTAGAACCAAAAATACCAAATTAGTATTATTCTTTTTAGTATCTAAATAATTTGAGATATTTGGAGCTTTAGGGCCTATTCATGTCAAACTACGATAATTAGGCCAGAAAAACATATAAGCTTAATTCGAGTTCCAAAAAAATACGATTCTAGAACGGTTTAAACTAATAGCACAGTCTAATTACGACAATCATTCATGTCAAAAGTTGGAAAAAATCATATTGTGCCAGTGTTTTGAACCGTTCTAGAACCGTACTGTTTGGGAACTCGAATAAAGCTACTGTCATGAAACGTTTAAAAAGTCATTTTAACGGTTCCATTAACATCGATACTTCAAAAATTTATAAAATAAAAACTAGACATAAAAAGTTATTTATTTTTTTGTTATTTGCGCTATTTGTTACTTATAAGCTCAAAAATATAATTATATGCACAAGAAAAATAAGAAATTCTAACGAGATCCATATTATGTTTCCATGATGCGAGTTCTTTAATTTCTTGACATTTTTTCGTATGACGCTATGTACCGTTTTTGCGTAAAAAACATTTTTATGCATTGTAAAATTGCAAGCTTGGCAATTAATATCGGGTAAAAATAACCTAAGTATGTATATTACGAGGTATATTTTATTGTTAAGTAGGTACTTACTTTGGACACTAAATATAAAAACTTTAAAATACATCATATAAAATAGGCCAACACCAAAAATTTTTGATCGCGTAAAAAGCGCGAAGGCGGCTCATTTTCAATGCAAATGGACTAGAAATGATGCAATCAGCTTCCCGGCCGTCCGTCGCCACGCGCGTCTAATCCACATCCATCGTGGTCCATCCATGTCCAACATCCATCCATGTCCAACAAAATACCTGTTTAATAACAATACCAAATTTTAATAATAACCAAATAAAACCAGTTTATTACCAAATAATACCAGTTTATTACCAAATAATACCAAATTAGTACCAAAAGTACCAAAAAATACCAGTAATACCAATACTGATGCTTGTAAATACCACCAGCGGTTTGCCCCTCGACTTTAACCCTTTCTAGAGCAATACTAATTATTTTCTAGTTTGATTAAATTGACTTCAAAAATATTTAAACTAGCACAAAACGAGCATATATTCTTAATAACATTTTTCAAAAAGTTAACAAATAAGGGAGTGTGATAAGGGGGTGGTCGATTTTTCAACCAGAGACTGTTAAAGCAAATAGATAATATGTAATGATCTAATGTATATATGTATCATACAATGTAACGGTAAAAAGTATGTTAATTTTGATTATCTCTGTTAGCTCTCTACTCAAAATATGCCCATATCAAGTAAATCAAATTTTGTTTTTCGAGAAACTCGCATCCAATGTGAGAAATTATCAAAAATATACAGGATATAGTAACGATTTTAGAAAATATCATCAGAGCCGTAAATTTGGTGCACTAAATAAAATGAAATAAACGTAACAGATACATTGATTGATTGTTTCTATATTTTTAAATTTTTATCGGGCCAAACCAAACAAAAGTTGCATAGAAAATGCTTAGAAGAACATTATTACCTGCATGACACACAGCGAACTCAGTGTCACTAATGCTTACTGGTCGAATATTCAACCACTTACATTAACTTTTCACGCCAATTCGGCCAACGTATAGATATGGTTGATTAAATAGCCAAAGCGCGCAGAGAAATAAGCATAGGAAACAAACTGGGCGATAATACACTGCCACGCAACTGATTATTTGGTTAAATTAAAGTGGTCAATTTAGCGATCATCAAGCTATAAAGGGTTCAATTGGAGGAAACATTTTTCCGTTGCGTTTTTTTTTGCATCTAAGTAAGTAAGTACAGTAACTTCAGTACTGTAAAGTCTAGTCGAATTATAAATAATTGAGTATGCAAAAACATAGAAACGAAAGAAAAAAACTCGATTAGTGAAATAGAATTGCATTCTTTCATACCGAAAACGAGCCAATTTAGATCGGAACACCGCGCCGTAAAAAAAGTCCGGTCTCCTTCTTCCAATTCCGTCTTGTTTAGTCTTCCGACACCCGAAGACCGCCGCGGCCAAATTACAGAGCGAAACCGCCCGCCGGCCGAGCGTTTCCAGCCTCCGAAACCCGTAATCGGTCACGTTAGAAACCGAAACGACGACGGCTCTCGTCGCGTCCTCGAAATTGCCCCGATTTGAACCCCGACTCGAAGACGGATCGCCCTAGGGCCGTGGAGAGATCGATATGTCAGAAATTCGATATCTTTCCGAGTTTATCAATAGATTAGACGTCTAAAACTTGATTCAGTAGTAAGTGTTTCTAATACTGGTAATTAGTACGGTCCCTTAAAATCTTTAAATGTCGCATCAAACAAGCCCGACAGACATTCTTGAAGTTTGGCAGTCTTTTTCCTTTTAGATCCTTTCCGATTTGGACCTGTACCTAGCATTCCAGATTCTACCAAAGACCGTATTGCAGAATCCGTTGTAATATTTTGGATGGCTATAGACTAGTAAAATTACAGATCTATTGTATTCCCTTTTCTTGCGTGGCTCTTCTCCTCAGCAAAGAGTCGCAGGACTTTGACAAAGGACAGTATCTGAGACGACTTTACAGAGATCACAGATCCATCCCCGATGTCAGTCGTACTAAAATTTATAGCATGAGTAGTTGTCGTCTCGACGCACCCAGTGATGAGGTGTTCTGGTGTTTTTCCATTTTCCCCGCAGAATCTGCATTCTCCGTTGTTTCTTAGCTTCAATCAAAGAAGCAAGCAATTTCAGCAACAAGGACGTCACGAAACTTAATAAATATTTTTGAATCTTATTTTTATTTTTTTATTCTTTGACGTTGTAAACATGTATAAATGTTTATTTTAAACAATAAGATTGACAATGTAATTTGTATACTTGTTTTGTATTCTCTTTTGTTTGTTTATTTTACCGTTGTCTACAAATTGTAAAACTTTTTAAAGGAAGACGAAGACGACAAAAAGTGAGAGCTAACAATATTTAATATCCTACTATATCATTTTTAATTTGTCATTTTTTTGTCATTATTCGGTGCTTAATTGGTCTTAACATTCGGTCCTGTTGTTTCTTTTGACTTTCTGCAAGGGTTTTTACTCATGGCTTTATTCTATCGTATCCATTGCATAGTAGCATCTATTAGACATACATGTTCCAGATCAACTGTTTTTCCTCTATATCAATCATTATTGAATCATCTATTCCCATTTGTTAACTTATACCGTTGTTTTTGGTTTTATTTATTCTCATTTAGAAGAAGTATCTAATAACCACTCTTTCAAAATCGCACAAATCTTTTCCTTGTTTTTCGTCTAACCTTGATATCCAACTTGTTTCGGGGTCTTTGTTATGCATTCTTTGCTGTTGGTTTATTGTGTTTTGATTTTTGTACCAATCTGTCTTTGCAACATTTACTTGTATTTCTTACAATTTGGTTAAAACTAATTTCTGACAAAGAAAATCTTTTCTTCAATCAGTCTTTTTAGTTCCAACCATTTGGATTATTTTGTATGTTTCTGGTCTCATATTAAGATAACATTAAATCAGAAATTCTTCTACATACAACGTGATACTCAATATGCTTTAGTTGTGTGATGAGTGTGTGATTTTCTTTGAGCCAAAATTCTAGAAATCTACTTTTGGACATTGCCAAAATATTTTAATTTCAACTTCTTGTGTCTTTGCAGTACATCAAGAAGTTTTGTAGAGTGGTGTCTACTTTTTTTTTCTTTCATCCCAGCAAAAAGCTTGAGTTAGTGGGTCAAAAATATTTAATATATCTACCTTTTTAAACAACCCGTCAAATATTTTGTATAGCCAGTTCTTTTTGCATATATTATTTGACACATCCCAACGGTATCTTATTAACACGAGATACCTCCACAAGTAATTGATGGTATTCAAATGAAGAACAAGTTGATATTCTGAACCTTCGTACGAACGAGGTGACTGCCAGTAACTGTAAAGATTCCGATACTTTTTCTTGTTATCTTCATGAGATATGGCCGCTAGGGTAAGTTCCTGTTGTATAATACTTATAGATGGTGATTGTACGGGCAATCTATTATGTCTCCCTTTCTCGAGTCACATCACAAAATTTTCAGAGCTTTGAAAAAAGTCGGTATATGAGATGATTTTACAGAGGTTAGTTCTCCATCTCCGATATCAGTCGTACAAACGTTTATGGGACAAATGGTTGTCGTCTCGGCGCACTCAGTTATCAGATGTTCTGGTGTTTCCCCATTTTCCCACACAATCTGCATTCGCCGTTGTTTCTTATCTTCAATACATAAGGTGCTCATTGAGGAGACAGTATCCTGTTATTATATCCTGTCACCCTGTGACATTTCGAAGATCAATAAAAATCTTTGACTTTTCTCGGTTGTTAAGTTCTGAGAAATTTCTTCCAGTATCTTAGACCGTTGGAAGATTACCATTCTAGGTTACGGATAGATTCTTCCAGGTTGTTGAATTCCTCTTTAAGTTGGTTTCCGCTTGGAAGCAGGACAGTCCTGATCCACGCTATACTTAGTGTTCGCTTCATTTCTAGCTAGATCGTTTTTTTTTATCACCTTCTATCTCTTGGTAGACTGGTACCATATTGTATAATATTTAAAGCTCTAATTATCAAAACATTAAGTTACATATGCAATTAAAAGAACATCTTTATAGTTTACAAAGATTAAGAAGAAATAATTAACAAAGTAAATTCTTCACAATTCAGTTTCTGGTGTTCCCTACGATCTATCGATAATTTTTAGACAAAAGCCCAACCCTAGGGTGTCCTGGGTGGCCGCGCCACCGCTATCGACCGACTCCGCGCGCTCGTTAACCGTCGTGTGACACCGGTTAATCTCGAGCGGGGTGGCCGCCGTCGCCACCGCCGCGTATGCGATGATGGGTCGCGAGATTAGAGCGGGAGACGCGCAGAGGGCGCCACCAAAACGCCGGATAACATCGCGCAGCGTAATTGGATCGGCGACGCAGACGGACGGACTAGGGCAAGTTGAGAAAGGGTTGATATTGGAATTTATGTGTTTAGGCGATCTATCGATTGATAAGACAATCTGAATTAATTTGTGAAGGGGTTATTATGGGAATGGGTCACTTCCGATGAATACGAGACATGGTGATACAGTACAATCTCTTTAATAAGAACAGACATTAATAGAAACATCCAATAATTGGAACGCTTGTTCCATAATCGGAATGTTTCTTTATAGATTTGTCGATTAGGTAGCCTGGTGTCTCTATGCTCTGACACTCTTTGAGTAACACGTTTGAGTGTATAAATCAGTTCACTTCTGATCTTTAATATTTACGTATCTTCATTAGAAATCTAAAGATAATTATTCAAAGAGAAACGTATAACGTGGTAACTTAAAAAGTATGAAATTATTTCAAAAACTATTCATAAAATAAAGATTTTTGTACATCCCAAGGGTAACTAGGGTAGCTTCAAAAGTTTTAAAAACAGTACAATAACTATAATGCTTAAACCTGGGTTTATTTATTGCAATAAACCTGGGTTTGTTATTTCAAGTAATGAACTCGTGATTCAGTATCTGTTTGACAGTGTTGATATCTGTCTGAATTCAATATCTAGTTGACTGTGACTGGCGATTGATTAAATATAGAAAATAATATCAGCTATAGATAACTGTATAGCTTGGGCATTGCAGAATATGATTCCACAGCATAAGATTTTTTATTAAACGGGCGCCGTAGCAAGCTGTATTCCAAAAACAGAAACAGCTGAGAATTTCATTTTTTTTTAAATTCGTCTACAATAGAACAGTTCGAAACCAATGTGGGATATATGGTTATAACAATGTGCAATTAAGGAGTAAAGATGATTTTTTTTTTAATTTTGTTTTCTTTACAATGTCATGGTTTATACAAGGTGTCCAAGAAATAAGTGCAAGTATTTTAACTGGTAGTATAATTCAACCCCAGAAACACGCCTATGTGGTTTTTTTAGCGAAAAAAAAATTGAAAATTCGGAATTTTGTGAAAAAATGTTTGGATTTTTTTTAGTTTTTAGTTAAAAAAACATTTCTTGATAATGGCAACGTAGGTAGTATATTAAATTTACAAGAAAGAAAATCCAGAAAAGATCCAGTGGTTCTCAAAATTTGAGGAAAAAATCAACTATTAAAGTAAACTATTAAGTAAAATAACTTCGTTATTTTGGACTTATTTGAAAAACAATAAAGAGAAAATATGTTTCTTTTATCGATACCTACCACTCCTTAAAATACTTGCACTTATTTCTGGGACACCCTGTATATGTCAAATCAACTATTAATATAAAATATATTATTAACAGCGCTTTCAGCGTTCTCAAGATTGCCGTCGGACGCACTCCGGACCATACGCACCCATGTGAAATTGTTCATATAAAGTCATGGTACTTGCTCGAAGTCGCGGACGCTCCGCTCCATCTGAAAGCGCTGTAAATCATATAAGAGTGTTTGCAGAATATAATACAATATGTGTAGTGTATAGGCTCACCCCTACAACTTTTTTATTTTTTCAGATAAAAAGCGTGATTTGGTAAGTTAGTATAAGACCTAAATTAGGATCGATTGACGTATTTAATTGTCTTTTGTCACTTCCTGTTTCACCGGAAATGACTACAACTATTGATTGTTCAATGGCACCCTTGGTATTTTTTTATTATATTCGATAGAAAATGATACTCTGAATAGAATGACATATCACATGTCACTTAACCTAACCAACTTTTGAGATTTTCGCATATGGTTTATTTGAAATTGTAACAAGCGGTTCATAACGACAATTTGACTAGAAATACCAAGCGTGTGTGTACAACCAAATTATTCGTAAAAAAATGCTTTTTCCAAATATGATAATGAGCCACCCTCGTTCCATTTAAGAAAATTGAGATATGATTAAAAATACGATTTGGCCATCTTTTTAACCGGCCAGGACAAAACACTAAACACATTAGACAATCAAGTCTATTTTTCCAAGGCTCCTTGATTAAAAATTAGTGATTTTAACACAGCAATGGCACTCCAGGTTGAAATTTAAAATACGTTCTTTATGCGCATATGGTAAAAATTGACATATGATAAGTCATTTTATTCAGAGTGTCATTCACATTTTTTTTTCATATACTTACTGTGTCCTATCGAATACAGTAAATATATACCGAGAGTGCCATTTAACAATAAAAAGTTGTAGTAATTTCCGGTGAAACAGGAAGTGACAGTAAACAGTTAAATACGTCAATCAATCCTAATTTACGTCATATACTAACATACCAAATCTCGTTTTTTTTTTATCTGAAAAAATAAAAAAGTAGTTATAGGGGTGAGCCACTTTTGAGACGCACCCGGTATATTCAAATAATGTTTCATTTTTTTCATCATATCATACTTGTAATTGATTGGTGCATGTATGTAGTTAGTAGAAAAGTTAATATTGCTATTAAAATATCTTGTAACTATTAAGTCATTACTCGCTAGGAAAGAATGAATCCGTTTTCCGTAAATGTCAAACACCGAAAAGGAATTTAAACCCCAGTCGGCAAGATGAAGAGATAAACTAGTTGAATTAATTTTGGGATGGAAGATAGACACCGGTGAATTGATGTAGCTCGATAAACTAAATGGTTTAAAGGCTGATTTGAAATGTGGGTTAGAGTCGAGATTTAAAAAAAGTCTAACTTATTTAGGGATAATTGTTTATACTTAATTAGTTAGTAACAAAAATTTTTAGAAAATTCAGATATGTACAGGGTGAGTCAACGATAGAGTAAAGTCCATTATCTCATTTGTTTCAAGGTTTACAAAAAAATGTTTAATATAAAAGTTGTAGGGATGGTTAAGGTACAAATTACAAAATTATTATAGAGTATACAAGATGATTCAAAAAAGTGTGGCGGCTATAACATATGTTTTTTTAAATGCAACACCCTATTTTTTATTTTATTTTTAGGTTCTGCGTAAAATTCCATAACTTTCTTATATATAATGTTATATACCTCAAAATTAATAGTTTTTGAAATATTTCAATTTATTTAAACAAATGTTAAATTGTAATGTGGTAAAAAATTGTCAGTGGTGCCATTGTTTCTGAAGTTGGAGTACCAAAATTTGGTAGGAGAGTTTTATAGAGATGAAAAAAAAGATATATGTAAATATATTTTAGTTAAATGATACAGGGTGTTCAAAATATATTTATGAATTTCAACTACTTAAAATTAAAAAATATAAAATATT
Source organism: Sitophilus oryzae (assembly GCF_002938485.1). Lineage (NCBI taxonomy): Eukaryota > Metazoa > Arthropoda > Insecta > Coleoptera > Curculionidae > Sitophilus > Sitophilus oryzae. Next base: position 1,367,565 of record NW_022146029.1, read on the forward strand.
TTAAATGGGACACCCTATATATTATCATTTTTTCTGATAGATTTTACAAAATTCTTCCACTTTTATTAAGTATGTCATATACCTATTTTTAATAGTTTGCGATTTATTTATATTTTTTTCTATTTTTATCCATATTTTTAATACAATTACCCTATAAAATCATAATTGCCATGACAAAACAAAACTATTTATTATTTACGTTTAACAAGCAGCTTCATAATTAGATACAATTGCTGGTATTAGTTAAAATTAATTAACTTTACTCAAATAAACTAAATCGCAGTAGTGAATTTCTTGGTGTATTTCTATATTATTAAAGATGACACTTGGGATTTTTCGTCGGGGCGAATAGCCACAGATTAGGATAATACTAGATTACCTAATTGCTAAAGACTACTGATATAGGAATTTTCTTCGACATACAGTAAAGTTTTTTCTCGTAGTAATTCTGGTTTATAACTCATTTGGTAATACATACCGCCATTACTCGCTGACGAGTATTTGACACGCATCAGAAGATGGTCACGCAAGGCGTTTTCTTTCATGAGCTTTTCTGTGACGGAAAAGCCCCATACGTGATGTTATCTGTCTACCGCACCCCAGACATTCAAAAATCTCATTGCTTTGTTGCCTCTTTACTTTTTGGTTGTCGCTCTTAACTGACTTTACAATTCTTCTCCATTCCGTTCTATTGTGAGCTGCCTCTTCCCGCTCATTCTACCTGTTAATTTCCTTTAAGTTTTCGTGGAAAATATCCTTGAACCTTTTGAGTTGTCCACCCGGCCTCCTCTTACCGTCTACAAGCTCACCGTAAAGCAGAGATTTTGGTATGCGCTTTTCTTGCATTCTGCATACGTGACCAGCCCATCTTAAGCGGGACTTTGTAATCATGACTTCAATACTCTCGCAGTTAGCTTTTTCAAGGACCGATACGTTTGAGATATGATGGAACCATTTTATTCTTAAGAGTTGTCTAAGATGTCTCTGTTGCAACTTGTTTAATGCGTTTATGTGTCGGCGGTACCGCACCCAGGTTTCGCTTCCATATAACATGGTGGGAATTATTATCGCTCGGTACAGCGCAAGTTTCGTTTTTGTGCTCAAGTCATTTGGTAAAGCCAATATTACTACTGCCGCGAAACCGTCCCATTACACACTGAAGATGTTTTGTAGATAATATACACCTCTTCTTATAGTAGTTAGCACAGTACTATATAATATATAGTACTGAACCAAAAAATGTGGTTTTCTAGGTTTGTCGGTGTATATCAGTCACATTGATTAATTAATTTCAAGAAAATCTGTAACTATTATCTCTACCATTTATACTTATTACAACAAATTAAACTAAAATCAAATTTTGTTCTTAACTTACTTAAAAGACATGAAATAGTGATAATTATTACTTTTTGTCATGGCATCTATGATGTTATAGCGCAATTGTATTAAAAATATGGGTAAAAATAGAAAAAATTGGAATAAATCGCAAACTAATAAAAATAAGTATATGACATACTTAATAAAAGTGGAAGAGTTTTGTAAAATCTACCAGAAAAAATGATAATATATAGGGTATACCATTTAAAAAAATTGAAATTTCTTAATTTTAAATAGCTGAAATTCATAAATATATTTTGAGCACCCTGTAACATCAAACTAAAATATCTTAACATAGGTCTTTTTTAATATATCTATAAAATTCTCCTACCAAATTTCAGTTGTCCAACGTTAGAATCAATGTCATCATTGACAATTTTTTATCACACTGCAACCTAACATTTGTTTAAACAAATTTAAATATAACAAAAACTATTAATTTTAGGTATATAACATTATATATAAAAAAGTTATGGAATTTTACGCAGAATCTAAAAATAGAATAAAAAATAGGGTGTTGTATTTAAAAAAAACATATGTTATATTCGCCACACTTTTTTAAAGCACCCTGTATACGGTATAATAGTTTCAAAATGTGTATCTTAACCATCTCTATAACTTTTATATTTAATATTTTTTTGTAAACCTCGAAACAAATGAGATAATGGACTTTACTCTATCGTTCACTCACTCTGATTAAAACCAAAAATAGTACAGTACGTCTACTGGATCTATGCATATGGAATGAATTTCAAGAATGCAGACTCAATATTGGAGTACGATCAATTTACTAAAAAATACATTTAAATAAACAGCAATATGTATTTTATAGATCGCTACCTGTATACACGCAGCAGAGAGTCCTCATGGACTTGACGAATATGTCACCGCGAAACATATTCCGTAAATTCAATTCATTGGCTACTTGCAAATTTGTCGAATTTTTATAGACCGGATCGTCTAATTTTTTATGAGAAAGCTCGATTAAAACGGTAGTAGACCGAGCTTGACAACAGTGCAGTGGTTATCTATAAAATGGTTGCGTAATTTTATATTTTTTTATTGTTTTTCTTTTAAAATTTTTAATTTGTATAAAGATTATGTCTCATTTACATGGAAAAACGTTGAAAAAATAAAATTGATTTGATATTTTTGAAATTTTCGCATAGGTATATACAGGGTGTTTCAAAACAAATGCGAAAAACTTCAGGGGGTGATTCCTTGTTCAAAATAAAGGGTAGTTTGCTTCATAAACGTTAGGTCAAAAGTCAACCATTAGGGAGATATTGCGGTACAAAGATGGCGGAAAAATAATGTTTTTATTTTTTATCATGAAAACGAAAAGAGATAGACTAATAAAATTTTATGGAAGCATTACTGTTATGAAAACACACTTTCTGGTAATTTTTTCACTTTTTTAAAATGAGTGGAAGGGGTTGAAATAAACTACCCCTATCATTCTTGTTAACGAAATTTAAAGAAAAATCTTATCAAACACATGCAAATGCTTTAATTTGGATAGTTTAGTTTGTTTAGAAAATTTTTTACCTCTTGTGTTTTTTTGATAAAACTCACCGATTGGCAATTAAAAAATAAAATGTAAAGCATTACATGTCAGGACAAAAAACATTTTCTGATAAAGAATCTAGTGGGCTGTTGTAATTTTTTTAGGAAAAAATCTAGTCGGCCGCTGTTACTTTTTAGGATGTTCCTAATATTATTTTATTTCACATTACTCTACTGCAATACGTTATTATCTTGATGATTATTATTATCGTTATTATCACTAGATTCTTAATCTAAAAATGTTTTTTATCCTGACATGTAATGCTTTACATTTTATTTTTTAATTTCCAATCGGTGAGTTTTATCAAAAAAACACAAGAGGTAAAAAATTTTCTAAACAAACTAAACTATCCAAATTAAAGCATTTGCATGTGTTTGATAAGATTTTTCTTTAAATTTCGTTAACAAGAATGATAGGGGTAGTTTATTTCAACCCCTTCCACTCATTTTAAAAAAGTAAAAAAATTACCTGAAAGTGTGTTTTTATAACAGTAATGCTTCCATATAATTTCATTAGTCTATCTCTTTTCGTTTTCAAGATAAAAAATAAAAACATTATTTTTCCGCCATCTTTGTACCGCAATATCTCCCTAATGGTTGACTTTTGACCCAACGTTTATAAAGCAAACTACCCTTTATTTTGAACAAGGAATCACCCCCTAAAGTTTTTCGCATTTGTTTTGAAACACCCTGTATATAAGAAATATTATTTAAAATAATGACCGCCTTCGGTATTCATCGACGATTTCAGTATCATTTTAATGCGTTCAACATGAATGGTAACGGTGTGAAATAAATTTAGTCGAACCCTTGTGATTTCTCGAAAAATCCGTTGAAATGAACTAAGCCTATACAAAAACCTTTGAAAAACTATGCTTTAAGTTTTGATTCTAGACGCATTTGGTGAACATTTTGTAGTATGTAACCCAATATGAACTGATATTTCGATAGATATTTTCGGGAAGGCAATTTCTAGGAAGGGATAAATATTTGAGAGAAAAACTATTTCAATCTACAAATTGTTACAACAGAAAATCTATATTTTATGATAATTACTTTGATTATTTTTTACTAATGCAACTAGTATGATGTAAGTTTACGTTACATTATGAACTGATAGAGAATCCCTATTGGTATTACAAAGAAGAGATCGGATTATTACAATTATTATTGTTGCAAAATACACTTAAAACCAAAAGTAAACTAAACTGGTTTTAGTTAAATAATGTGGCGATTAATCCTTTCTTTCCGTGAATCCCTGTATATAATGGAGAAAAAAAAACACAGTTTTAACTTTCAAATTCTTAATTTTGGGGACTCACAATAAAATGTAACGGTTAGCAAATTAGAAAATAATTACATCACCAACTGAAATAAGGTGCAGTTTTTTCCTGTAGTTTCAAACAACGAAAAATGATCTCAAATTTATTTGTATACATATAAGGAAATATATGGCATAATAACGTTGAGGAAAAATCAGTGGGTAAAAGAACAATTACTAACGATTTCATTGAGAGTGAATCAAACATTAAAGACATATTATTGATGTTGACATTAAACGTGCTATTCCCAACTTCCTAGAGATCGCCAGGTTCTTGAAAATGATAAGGTCTTGTCTTGAAATCAAATAATTCTAGATTTCAAGAGAAGAAATTTTAAGTCAGTACCAAGATTTCCTGTCAAGAAATTATAAAATTTTGATGACGTGACGATGAAAATGATTAAATGCTTTTATTTATGGAAAGTAGCGACACATGCTAGAGGTAATTGAAAAATAAAGCAGCAAATACTATTTAAAATATAAAAGTATTATAATTAATTGAACACATTTTTGATTCTAAGCTATCAATAACATATTAACTTTCTAAAACAGATTAGTAATATCTAAATCCAATTCATTATTATCTTCTTTTTCAAGACTTCATTTTCCTCACAGAATCTGCATTCGCGGTTATTTCTTAGCTCCAATCTACTTAGGTGTTCTAAGGGGGCAGTGTCCTGTTAAAAAAGAATAGGTGGGATCTTTATGTCAGTAAGTGATATTTAACCCCTAAGTGCATTAAGTGTTTCTGTTCAGTAATATTGATAAGAACTGATATTCTGATACTCTATATGGTAGTCCCAATGAAGAGACTATCTACTTGTTATAGATAATTAGGAAAAGAAAATAAAATCCTCCTACTTTAGGTGCCAATTCACTAAGGGATTGAAGGTAATGGAAAAATAAACGATTTAACTAGAAAAGGAGCGAACACTCCATTAATTGGGCCAGGACCGTTCTGCTTCCAAGTGGAAATCAACTTAAAGCGGGACTGAAGAACCTGGAAGATTACATCCATAACCTAAAATGGAAAGCCTCCAATGGTCTAGACACCCGAAGAGATACCTCAGGACTTACGACCGAGAAAACAACGTACCATAAACTTTGGTACGACTGATATCGTAGGAGGAGAACTAACCTCTGTAAAACCGTCTGAGATACTGGCTGTTGTCAAAGCCCTGAGACTGTATAATGTTATAACTCAAAAAAGGGGGACACAATAGATCTATACGGTTGCGGTGGTTAACTTCCCTCCTCATGCAATCTAAATCTACATCTACTTGTTGTAAAACTCATCTAAAATAATTCTGCAACCAAATGAAGAAAATGAGCATTTGATAATACCTGAAATGGTCAGTAAATAACGAATTCCGCCTGTTCTACATTCACCCTTGAATCAGACCAGAATCTTTTTTTGAAACAATCCCAGTTGAGAAATAATGTCATATTGACCTAGATATATTGGAGGAATTCAAGCTCTCATACCGAAAACACTGAACATAAATGATCTGATAATGATGAATGATCTTCACCATTATTTCTGTCTAAATACTTGCATGTTCTCAATCTATATTATGCTAAAACTCCCATCTATTATCTCTAATAATACCGTGCGGTCCGAATGAACACCGGAAATACCGGCGGATCTCCTTCGAAAATTTAACGAACGCTTTTTACCCATAGATTTATGAAGTTAAAGATGTAGCAAAGACCACTGCGCATCCTGCCAGTTTCCCACTCCAGGATTCCAAGCGCTCGGACCAATGAATAACATTTATTTGAATAACGCGCCGACTGGGGCCGATGAGCTGTCAACCGACTCTATTTTCTGCCATTTCGTTGTGTCAGCTGTGTGTTTACAGTCGTTCTAGTGGCTTTGTTTGTGTTTAATTTGGACTTACTATTGTTTAAAAATGCCTAGGTGTGTTGTAAAAAAACTGTATTTATAATAAAAGTGCCAATTACTATCGGGATAAGACTGATGTGCATTTATTTCGGTAAGTAATATGAAATTTGATAATTTAAAGTAGCCATGTTGTTTTCTGTTTTAACTTTGTACAGGACAGCATTTAGTACGTTTTCAATTTTTATTAAATTAATGGAATCCAAATTGATAATTGCAGGAAAATCAGTTACAGTTTTCTAGATTAAAGAATAATTTCCTTATAAATATATGGAGTTCATTCTCACTTTTATTTCAGATGTTATTGACACGAAACAGTATAATAAATTAGAAATTATTTTAGTTATTAATGTCTGTATATCTAATCTAGATTTTACTTACTATCTTATCTAGCCTTTTACTTTAGCTTTTACTGCATATCTAACCTATACCTGATTTATTTTAGATTTCCTAAAAATAATGAGATGTGGGAGTCTTGGAGAGCAGCTTTGGATTTAAACAAAGATGATATTTTTAAATATTCTCACGTGTGTCATTTGCATTTTAAAGAAGATTCATTTGATAATGAAAAATCACCCTTTTCATTACATTTAAAGAAAACTGCTATACCTATATTGGTAAGTGCTAATTTAGAATATTTTATGTTTCAAAGTAATATGAAATATTAATAAACAGGGAATTTAAAAAAAACTGCTAGTTCATTATAAAATATATATTTTTTATAATTTAGCCTTTGTCACAATACTTTATTATTATATTTTACTATATTATATTTTAAGATTTAAATAAGCGAAATGAAAATTTTTTGAAAGTAGTGGTTACGTGACCACTACATTTTATTTTTGATCAATTTTTATACATTTTAAGAATATTTATTACTTTTTTATAGATTACAAGTAACACTTCATGTCGTGCTGCAAGTGAATGTGACCTATCTAGAAAGACCACTGATTCCTTTTGTTCTGAACATGCAAATACAATACAGAGTGTCTCTGTAATGGATTGTAGTTCTCTGCCGTCTACTAGCACAGGTGTTTTTAAGGACAATCTAGAACTACCATATAGACCATCCAGTAGCACTGAACCTTTAGAAAATATGACTTCACCACTTTCATCCATTGCCAAAGGATATTGCGGTAAGTCTGGTTACAAATGTAATTTGAATTAGAGATCTTAAGGGGAATATATTGGGAATTGGTCTATATCATGAAAACCATTTTGAACTATCAATATCAAAGTATGCTGGATCGAAAACCGTTTGAACATACAGTACTGCAAAATAATCAACCAAACCCTCAACTGTAATACAGTACTACTGTATAATCAAGAAAGGAAATGGCGAAAGTGAACTTGGAAATGATGATCGATGACATTCTTCGTATAATTTTTTATATAAAATAACAGTGGTCTTCATATCCAAGCTAACTTTGACACCATTTTTCAATTGTATTGTATAATTATATCTCAGAAGCTGATTATTTTAGGCATATGATGTTTTAGAAAAATGTCAGTGTAAGTTTACAGAGGAATTAAAATATACTTTAGCACATATGCTATTCAAGTATAAATAAAGATATGTAATAAAAAGCTTTGCTTCTAATATGCAGAATACCTGGATGAACTAAATAAGAAAACATTGTTGATAAAGAACTGTTTTTGACACATACGAGTGTATTACACTAAAAAAGTTTAACTGTATATTTTAATAACAAGTACAATTGCTATAAGAAGAAAACTTTGCCTGTATGTAGGGATGTGAGCAAATTATAAAAACTAAATACCCCAAATTTTTCTGACATTGTCATGTTACGGTCAAAATGAAAATGACGGTCACGTCATTTATTTTTATGACACTCTTGTCATTTATTTCTTTGTTCACCTAAATTTATGACGTAAATTTATGATATATATCTCTTTATTTCATTTTTTCTTTGAAAACCCCCAAATTTTTCTGACATTGTCATGTAACGGTCATAATGAAAATGACGGTCACGTCATTTATTTTTATGACACTCTTGTCATTTATTTTTATGACACTCTTGTCATTTATTTTTATGACACTCTTGTCATTTATTTTTATGACACTCTTGTCATTTATTTCTTTGTTCACCTAAATTTATGACGTAAATTTATGATATATATCTCTTTATTTCATTTTTTCTTTGAAAACCCCCAAATTTTTCTGACATTGTCATGTAACGGTCATAATGAAAATGACGGTCACGTCATTTATTTTTATATGTTACTCTTGTCATTATTTTTATGACACTCTTGTCATTTATTTTTATGACACTCTTGTCATTTATTTTTTTGTTCACCTAAATTTATGACTTAAATTTATGATATATATCTCTTTATTCCATTTTTCTTTGAAAACAAATGGACCTTAGTTACTCAGTGTGATATAGCTGTGTTTTGTTTCATTTTTTTTAAATATTATTATTTTATATTTTAAAAGTATACCTAAGCTATGCCTTTAAGCTTATTTAGTGAACGTAGAACCACTAAGACTGATTTTTGTTTAAGTTTGTTTGTATTTGTTAATATATCTTTATCTTTACTTCCCTAGCGATTTTTTTACATTTAAGGTAAATGACCATAAATGACCGTAAATGACACATAAATGACAATGTCATGTCACAAAAAATAAATTACCATTTTACATCCCTACCTGAATGTCTGTAAGCATTTTTTGTTGATTTAACATATTAACAGAATTTATTTTATATTTTGTCGGTTTGCATAAAAGGCAATCCATATGAATATTTGACATAATGCTTACCATGTTTTTAAACTACGGCAATAATTATTAGTTCATAAATATTATTTTCTTACGCTTTGCTAGTAATATTGTTTACTAAACATCAATATACTTTTCAGGATACTACGCCACGAGAAATGAAATTGACAAAGAAGCTAGTCACAGCTCGAAGAAAAATTAAACGTCTTAGAGCCAGTCTCCAGCATTACAAAAGAAGTCAGCCACTCTTTCTGATGTCATCAAATCATTATGTGGTAAGGTAACTCCCGAAACTTTGGAAACTTTAGCACAAATAGGTCCTAACGAAGAATTTTACAGAGGCAAATAACTAAGAAGCACAAATATGGAAATAATTTAAAAGCTTTTTCCCCTTACGTTACATTTTTATTCTGTAAAAGCTTATAATTTTGTCAGGAACACTTTTAATTCAGCTCTTCCCCATCCTAAAACAATATCGAGATGGTATAAAAATGTAAATGGGGAAGCTGGTTTTACATTAGAGGTGTTTCAATTATTAAAAAAAAGGTAGAACATGCCAATCGCACAATTATATGTAGTTTAGTAATAGATGAAATGGCAATTCGCCAACATGTAGAATTTGATGGAGTTCGATACTACGGATTTGTAGATTATGGTATTCAGCTAGAAACTGACTCTAATCCAGTAGCAAAAGAAGCACTGGTATTTATGCTAGTTGGTGTCAACGAATCTTGGAAGCTTCCTCTGGGATACTTCTTAATTGACTCATTAAATGGTTTACAGAAACATAATTTACTAATACAGTGCCTAAAATTACTAAATGAATCAATTATCCACTTGGTGTCTATCACTTTTTGATGGGGCTAAGTAACAATATTACTTTGGCTAAACAACTGGGTTGTAATTTTGATTATAAAAATATTAATTCAACATTTGTTGACCCTAACTCTGGGAGAAGAATTGCAGTTTTTTTTGATCCATGTCATATGGTAAAGTTAATTAGGAATACATTGGGTGAAAAAAAAGTTATTATAGATGACAACGGTGGAACAATAAAATGGGATTTTTAACAGAGTTGTGTAAACTTCAGGATGAAGAGGGTTTGCACTTGGCTAATAAAATGCGAAAATCACATATATTTTATAGCAACCAAAAATGAAGGTTAAATTAGCCACCCAACTATTTAGCCAATCAGTAGCACATTCTTTGGAATATTGCAATGAAATTTTAAAACTTGAACAGTTTAAAGATTCTGAACCCACAGTAAAATTCATACGCTATATAAACAACTTATTTGATATATTAAACAGTAGAAATTTGCACCAACTTGATTTCAAAAACCAATCAGTATGCAAAACTTTGAAAAAATAAATTCTTTTTGTGTGAATTATTAGATTATTTAAAATCATTAAGATTAATGGATGGCAAACTATTGTGCGAAAGCGGCAGAAAAATGGGATTTGTAGGGTTCTTATTTAATATAGAAAGCCTTCAATTTCTTTATAAAAATCTAATTTATGAGAATAATTTACTGTTGTATTTCCCTACCTACAAAATAAGTCAAGATCACATTGAATTATTTTTTGGGCAGATTAGATCTCTGGGTGGTTACAACAACAATCCATCAACAAAACAATTTAAATCGGCGTATAAAAATGATGGTCCATCTTGAATTGAGAGATTCATTTAAAGGGAATTGCATTCCGTTGGAAGCAATTCCAATTTTAACTCCTTCTGAGGTAATTAATAAAACATGTGGTAAAGAACGCATTTCAGAAGTAACCGAAGAAGTAATTGAAGTTGAGGACGATGAAATATTTCACAATGCTTTAAACATAAATATAAATATATCAGAATTTAAAAAGAGGCCATAACATACATTGCTGGCTTTGTGGTTAAAAAATAGGTAAAATTTTAAAATGCGAGGAATGTGTCTATTCACTTTCAGGTGACAGGTATAATTTAATAACGTCCTTTATTAATCAAAGAGACAAAGGACAGTACCTCTTTTATCCATCTGAAGATGTTATGTATATTTGTTTAACAACAGAAAAAATTCTTCAGATATTTTTTAACGGTTCAGAAACTGTTATCGATATTAAAAAATAAATATTAGAGTTTTAAAATAATAATTGGTAAAAAAAACTTATTTGAATCACTTAATAACCACTTTAGAGAACAAAATATTTTACTAGCCACTTTAACAACCTAATAGAATTAATTTCTTCTATATATGCAACTGTGCGAATTCATCATTATAACAAAGTCTGTTTGACAAAAGTAGAAGTATACGGTCTAGTTATAATAAGTTAGTATTATTTAAGGGACAATAATATTTTGTAATTCTGTAAAAATATATTTTTTTTCAAACGTCAAAAAGTATTAGTTTTACAACGTGACTGACAATATAAAAAGTAATTTTACTGCCTAGGCATAAAATTAAAGCACTTTTTATGCCCAAGCAGTGCGAAAATATATTATTAAACTGACATAAAGTGTCAAATTCAACAGAGCGTAACCATAGTTTCTCGATATATAATTATATACAAGGTATTACAATATAATTATACACATCAAATCTTTTTATATTATTTGGAACGTTTGAAATTGTTTAAAAATTATCTGTAGCGTTTCTAAAATAGCATGTTCTATTCAGAGTAAAAATGACTTTTTGTGCCTCGCCTGTATGTAAACGTTCAGCCTCGCCATACAAAAGTGTCATTTTATTCCTAATAAAACAATATACTATTTTTTCACACGTCACAAAAGTATTAGTTTTTGCGACGTGATTGACAATGTAAAAAGTAATTTTACTGCCTAGATATAAAAGTAAAACACTTTTACGCCCAAGCATACAAGTGCGAAAATATATTATTAAACTGACATAAAGTGTCAAATTCAAGGAGGGTAACCATAGTTTCTCGATATATAATTATATACAAGGTATTACTTTTAAATCTTTTTATATCATTTTGGAACGTTTGAAATTGTTTAAAAATTATTTGTGGCGTTTGGAAAAAAATAGCATGTTCTATTCGGAGTAAAAATTACTTTTGTGCCTCCTTACTGTATGTAAACGTACAGCCTCGCCACGAAAAGTGTCATTTTTTATTCCTAATAAAACAATATACTATTTTTGTGATTAATATTGTGTTATTTTATATTTTATAGCCCATTGTAGAATTATTTTTATTTAAATAGTTTTAAATAAAGAATTTTTAATATCATAAGGTGGTTTTTCTGCAGTCCTATTCTACAATTAAATTTGCTTATTAGCGTCCTACACCAGAAGATTTGGCCTGCAGACTTGGTCTGCGGATAAGAACTTTGTGTTTGTGTGCCGGACCAAGTCTGTAGCAGGCCAAGCCATTGGCGGACCAAGCCTGTCACAGGCCAAATCAGAGCAGACTTGATCTGTCAGATTAGATTGGTCTAAAAACGAGTAGCCACCCATACACCAGAAGATTTGGCCGGTGGACTTGGATCACCCTTATCACTTACCCCCGGTATTTTCAGGTACAGATAGCGTGTTATATATTTTATTTGACGGATAGCGTGTAAAAACGTGTATCTTCTACCAATTGTTTTATCTTTAAGATTGTTATTTGTTAGATAAAAGTTATTTATTTATACCTGAAAATACCGCGCCTTAGGGGTATAAAAAATAGATAATAACCTACCCTCAGACCTACTGAATATATATATATATATATATATATATATATAAAATTTCATCAAACTCGGTCAGGCCCAGTCAGGCCGTTTCGGAGGAGTAAGGTAACAAAAAATTAAAAAAAAAACATCCCCTATTAAAAAAAGAGCGGTTGATGGTAGAAAAAGAAAATTTAGGGTTGTATGTATTTTTGCCAAATTGTATTAATGTATTAATTGCCAAATGTATTAATTGCCAAATCATAAAAAATAGAAATAAAAAAATTCCAAAAATTAAAAAAAATATTTTTTTGGGCCACAAATCGATAACCTAGTCTCAGACCCACTGATTATACATATAAAATTTCATCAAAACCGGTCAAGCCGTTTCGGAGGAGTAAGGTAATAAAAAAATTAAAAAAAAACAACCCCTATTACAAAATAGGTGTTGGTGGTAGAAGAATTGAAAATTTAGGGTTGTATGTATTTTATAATGCCAAATCATAAAAAAATTAAAATAATTTTTTTTTTTTCAAAAAAATAAAAAATTTTTTTTTTTCTTGGGTCACCCTTATCACTTAGGGGTATAAAAAAATCGATAACAACCTAGTCTCATATCCACTGATTATACATATAAAATTTCATCAAAATCGGTCAAGCCGTTTTGAAGGATTAAGGTAATAAAAACTGTGACACGAGAATTTTATATATTAGATGTATATCATTATTCACTTAAAAATTTCTAAATCCGCTCCTGGCGTGACCCCCACCAAAGGAACCCAGATCGGAAAAACAGGCAGCCTTCGCGCATTATAAAATAGAGCATTTGTTACTTGTTTTTACCTAAACCGATAAAGAGGTGGTTCGAGGACACACACAAGCCACGATATTAATCGGGTCGCTAGATGATTCATCTCACCGTTCTACAAGTGATCGTTAATTTTTATTGGTTAGTAGTCCAATAACTTTAGATAAAATTCGACAATTCGACAAGAATAAAAATATATGCCAGTCGAAACTTTTGATACAGTTTGTTTTGTATTTGACATGTAGACGAAGAACTCATAAATTTATTATGGTATTGGGTCAGGAATCTGATTGGCAGAGTAACTTTCAATGCTATACAACTTTCCTGTCAGCGAATTTCTAAAAATCTTTTTCTTTTACTGATTTGAGATCTAGTCGATCTGCTAGTTTTAAGGTTTCCTCTGTAGGAGTTATTGGGAGATGGACTGCTTGGATGGTCTTTCCATTTTTTGGAGGTCTTCCCGGCTGTCTCTTACCCATGGGTTTCCCTTTAAGAGCTATGATTGGTAGCCTGTTTTCTTCCATGCGTTTTACGTGTGCGAACCATTATCTTTTTCTTTGCCTACCCCATCTCGCTCCATCCTGTATTCCACATTGTTGTCTGATATTTGTGTTTCTAATTCTGTCTCTTCTGGTCTTCCCCATTATGGTTCTTAGGTTCTTCATTTCAGCGACTCTTAACATGCTTTTGGGCTTGTTTGTTTCCTCTCGGATTTCTATGCCATATGTCATTATTGGTCTGATGCAGGCCTTATAAATTTTAATTTTGCTGTCTGTTCGCATTGAAGGGGTTTGTCCACACTATTGGTCTCAGACATCCTGACATGGCCGTTGCTCTGTTTTTATCTGGCTTCTCAGATCTTTCTCTGGATCATGGTAGTATGACATATTTATTTATTCGAAGGTATCTGAATTATGACACTTGCTGAAAAATTTTATTTTCTACTACCGGTTTGCATCTTACCGGCTCTTTAGAGAAAGTTAAGCATTTCGTTATTTCGTTTTTTCTGTAGAGATAATCATATTTAATTATCGGCTTACTTGATAGATTTTATGAAGCTGTCTCTGCATATCTGTCTCTGTCTCCGCGATAATGGCTACATCATCAGCCTAACACACCATGCTAACTCTGTTATGTCCCATTTGATAATCGATATTCATCAAGTCACCTTTTTATGAAAATGTCCATTAAGAGATTGAATAAGAAGGGACAAAAGCTGTCCCCTTGTCTAATGCCTCCTTTTTAAAAATATATTATTATATTCGTTCGTATTAATTAGAAGATTTAACAAATTATAAACAGAGGCAAATATTTTTAATTCATCTATATAAATATTCCACACATTTTTATTAGAAATTAATAAAAATGTGTAGAATATTTATCTATCAATTCCATCAAAGAAAAAGAGGAATGTAAAAAAATACCAATGTCTCGCAATCTAATTCTGCTACCAAAAAAAGTTGTGAAATCTCATGTAAAACGAAGTCAATTTATTTTATTTAGTTTCTATTGAAGCACCTATTGAACAATTTTGTTATATTCATTTAATTTTCTAACTTTTTGTCCACTGGAAAGTCAGTTACATTACATTTTCCTTCCGTCATAAGCTTAAAGCTGCAAAAAATTTAAAATGTGAAGTTTGTGGAACTCAGTATAGGATGTACCTTAGAATTTTGATGACGGTGAGTGAGTCACTGTCGAAATTAAAAGAATGGTCTTGGAACAAGAGTAGAAAAATAAGAAGCAGTTTATTATTATGTATCTATAGATGATGAATGATCGGTTTTTCCCATGAATTTGTAATTTTAAATCACTCTAATTTATACTTTCTTAAAAAGAAGGTTAAATAAAATAGTAACAAATAGTATTGAGAATTTAATTTTATATAACGTATGGAAAATTATTTATGAAAAGTATTGTAAAGTTTTTTTATAAACATTACCACTGCGAACGGCAGCTTTTCATCGGAGAGCAGTCGTGGATAAGGTATTTCACTGGAAAGAACTAATTAATAACAATAAATAAAAAAATACAGATATTGGGCGCCAGGCATGTACAGAGAAAGAAAACAGAGTTGTATATTACTTAAAACTAATGGCTATATTTATTCATGATGAATTCTGATGGTAAATAGCATTGTACAATTTTAATAATTACTATAGTGGTTATTTGTCGAGTAAAACTATGTATGTAAATAATATTAAATATGTTCTATGAAAAGACTATGAAAAAATACAATGCGTGCAACGTTATAGAAAATATAAGAAAGTAGCATTACTTTATTTAAATTGTTAAATTTTATGCGGTGTTAAATCTGATATGTTGCAACCTGTAGATTCTAGAACCTATGTCTTCTTATTCATCTGTTAATATAGCGCAATAATAATATCTGTAGAAAGTAATACTATTACAGGGCGTAATATAATGAAACCTAAAATCTAAATCACATTGTAACTATTAAATCGACATAAATGTTCTTAATAATCTAACCACTAAATATAGTCTGTACGATATTATTTAAAATGTACGTTACTGTTTAAGACTGAAAATATAGAAAATCTAAAACATAAAAACTAGAACGTAAATCTACACTTAGCTGTTCTTTTACTAGACTGAAATAATAAATTTAAAATATTTTTGTCTCAAAAGATAGGATCATAATTTTTTTTGAAGAAAAATATATGATTACCTTACAAAAAAAATCCTAATTTTATCAATTCAAATAACTATTTACCCAACATGTTTATTTTTTATCAATAATGATCTATCAATATATTGACTATTTCCATTCTAAATACCTTCAGAACAATTGCTCGTAACGATTTTTATTAAGAGACATTTTTTATATATTTTTTACTCAGTAGCTTTTATACAAGTACGGACGAAAAGTTATTCCTCTTCAAAACAGTTCAAACACATTTAGGTGACCCCCCACAAGTAGGGGTCATATTGATATCTAAATCAAATTTCTCATGTCAAAACCCAGACACCAATTTTTATCCAAATATTGACTGTAAATCACAAATTATTTAGAAAAAAGAAACGAAATAGAACTGACACTTCTATTATACCCTGTATCTCCGAAACTAAACATTTTAGGACATACATTTATATGAACTTTTTTTCTTATTTTCATCTAAATTTATTATTTTTTTGTTGAAAAACTCTAAAGTTATTAGGCTACTTTATCGCCCATGTAAAGGTGTCGTTCGCCGCTAAAATATTAACAAAATAGAGTGTACGCCGGAGACTAAATATAATTTCGGTTTTAGTCATAATAAGCGAGTAACAGGTTGGTCCGATACTTACGGCTCTCGTAAAATACCGTGCTAACAATGTATCGTTACGGAATTTATGACCAAGACGGGGAATTTGATGTAAATAAACTGGACTTGACATCGCTATGTATTTTTGCTCGCGAATTCATATAATAATTATTTTTAATTATTTACTGTAAATAGTGGGTATGACGAAAAAAACTGGGTATACATTTTCAATAATACTAGACACTTATATAGAAATACAAATATTAATGGAAATGGCAATGTGGCAGGACACCTGGCAAGAAGAACGGAACAGTTTTAGTTTTGCAATACAAACGCAACATTTTTACATCAAAAACTGAAAAAAATAACTGCATTTTTTGTTTTGAACCATATCAAAATTGCGTTATTATGTTTTTGTTTTTGAATAATATCAAATCTATTAAAGCTTCATTCAGAACGTCGAAATTAGTGGAATAAATCAGTGGTTTAAATTAGCGTAGAAGTTTGTTTCCTAAGCATTCAGAACGTCAAAATTAGTGGTAGTCATTTCCAATAATTACTAAAAAAAGTTAACAAACTTTTAACTTTTCCACTAATTATACTTCAAAATTTGCGAGGAATGTCATTTTGGCCTTTGATTATTATCATCCGTCAATTATTTACCGCAAGCTGTTGCATTGCTGTTGTATCCATGGAGAAAGCCTAATATTTATCTTGTAAAACAATTAACTTTTGATCCCTAACCACAATTTCTCCTGACGGAAGATAATCAAAGACTAAAGTGACATTTGTCGCAAATTTTGAAGTATAATTAGTGGAAAAGTCAAAAGTTTGATAACTTTTCCTACTAATTGAAATTGTCTACCACTAATTTTGACGTTCTGAATGCTTACATTGAAATTAAAGGAAAAAAACTTCTACGGTAAGGTAAATAAATGTACCAGTGCTCGTCACGTTAAGAAAAGTTTATAATATGTATGTTGATATATCCAAATGATATGGTATATTGCTTTTGGTAATAATTTCATTTGTAAGCAGATATATCGAATTCATTATTCTAGCTCGTATTTTTGAGTTTCTGTAACCCCAATTATCGCTATAAATCTTTTTTTCTTTTAAGTACACATTGCCTCAGTTTTCGTCACCCCTTAGATTCAATTGTCCCAGTTATCGTCATTATCGTGTCCGAGTAATCGTTATATTTAAATGAAATACCATATTTGCAGTAAACATAAAATTAATATTTACCTAATATGAACAATTGATATTTTCAAGACTTTTTTACTCCAGTACATTTTTCGTGCACCTAGCTCTTACATTTCATGCCCTGGATCATGCCCCCTTGAGAATATTCTTGAAGGTTTGTTTTCTGATTGTTAATGTTGTTTGTGCTAACGAAATTTTATGTTGCTTTGCAGTTTCGTTTTAAGTTAAATATTAGTTTTTCTTCTGAATCTCCTTTTTCGAAGGTTTTAATAATTATTTAAGTTCGGAAAAGATATAATGAGAGGCATAAAATTTATCTATTATCCATATATTATTAATTAAGATGTTTTCCCCTGGTAGGCTTAAAACGGATTGTGATCCCATTTTCATCGCGATACGGTCTGTAAAATAACGTTATCTCTCAAAGTTGTTCTTAACGGATAAATCATTATTAACAGCTTCGTTTTAAGTGTGTTATCTGCGGAATATTTAAGTTTTCTTATCATAATATCTGATAATACCAGAATTCGTCACACTCATGTCCCGATATTCGTCATCTCTAATTAACATATATTTTCTTTAAAATCCCGAAACAAATTGGTATGACGGAGACTGGTACGCATATTCTTACTGCTTAAAATAACACCATTAAAGATAAGGTCTAGACATACTAACAAAACTAATTAATCTATACGCAAGTATAATTTTTGCTTTTATGCACCAATAACCGTCATATGTGCCGACTATTAGGACACCACCACTTTTATTAGACCTAGTAATCGGCACACGAAAATAAACTAAAAATATTCTTTAAATCTTGTATAATCGCCTAAAGACACCAAGTTTAATATCAATAAAGGTTATTTAATATAAAAAATGCATAATTAACCTTAATTTTGTACACTTCTAATTTATCTTAAAAGTTTGGATGTCTTAACATACACGTTAAAGAACTTGCACAGAACCAACATCCTCCCAATCGCGTACAAAAAAGTAATGCAGAAACGAATTATGACAGCTATCATAAAATGCACATGTTGCGAAATCGATCAAATAATATCAAATCTGTGAAATACATTTTAACTTATTATTGTGCTGTATAAAAATTCCTTAATATTTGACAAAACCTGTGATGTGACACAGAAAGTGACGAACACTGGTACAGTGACGATTACTGGTACACTTACCTTAATTGAAACCACTAACTTATTCCACTAATTGCGATGTTCTGAATGAAGCTTTAAAACGTCTAATTACTAGTTATAACTTGTAAATTTCAATATTTTAATTAACAATCTCTGACAATAATTAACTTTTTGTTGTCGAGATGACATTTTAGATGGCAACTGACATATATATCATAATATCCAAAAAAAAATTTGTCTAACAAAGAAAAAAATGCTTAACGTTTCGGAAAATTTTCTCTTTCCGTCGTCGGAAGCAAAAAAATATAAAGAATCAAGAAAAAAACTATTTAAAATATTTAAATTGAACTATTCGAGAACACTTTACTTTTTAAAACAGATACGTCTACAAGAAATCGTTGACGTTCTGTTAAAATGACATTATATTAAGTTAAACTTCAAATTAACAATTACTACCTGATAACAATTACTTAATAAGGTAAAACCAAAAGCCCAAACTTTCTGTATGATTATTTTTAATTTTTACGTATGCTATGTTTATTTATGTTATGTTCTTTAAAATCAAAGAAGCGATTGCCATACATTACTAACATCTACAGATGCATGAGCAATACATTTATTTTTGTTTTAGAGTATATTAAAAAAGCCTCTTTTATTTTTATTTTTTCTTTATAGAGGCTATCGCTTCTTTCATTATAATTATGGCGTTATTAAAATTTATTCTGTGCCCTGTGTCCCATGAATGCTGACAAATCTTAGATTTGTGAAAATCTCCCTTTCTTAAATAATCTTTATGTTCTTTAATTCTAACATTTAAGGGTCTAGATGTTTCACCAATGTAAAATTTATCGCATTCACAGGGTATTTGGTATATTACATTTTTTGTTTGTTGTTCTGTATTTATTGGTTTAGTATGTGATAAAATGGATCTATACCAAATAAAATAAAAATATACTATACTATACGACATTTTTTATATATCATAATATTTTAATTTTGAGAAAACATTTACCCATTCACGAAATACAACAAAATCTAATATTATAGTTTGAAAACAATAAAAATTTATTTAGAATTAAAAAAGTTAAGCGCGAGCCCTTACGTCAAAATTTGATTATTAAATTTTCGCAATTTTTACACATATGATGACCAGTGGCGCCTCCAGTGATTGTTCGCACGGATAGTCATTTACTCCCATTTATAGCTATTAAGGAAAAAGTTCTAAAGGGGGATGTTTTGTGTAGAGAAATCGATAAATCTTGACGGGCACATCATCACCAATTTATATATAGTCCGAAATAAAAATGGCTATTTCTACACCCTGTATCTCCTAAAAGCATTTTATACTTGCTACCTAAATGTATACAAAATATTTTACTCATTTTTAACAGTAGACTATGCTGCCGAAGTTTCCCGAATACAATTCGGACCACCCTGTATATTACGTTAAAAGTAGTTTGTAAAATATAAAAAAATACATTATTTCTCAGCAAATTAATAAATTATTCATTACAAATTTATCTAAACAGGCTCGAAAGAAACAATAACTAATTTATATTTCAAGTTGAATTATATTATTTTACAATTCAAGCATGTCATAACAGGTATTTTAAAGGAATTGCGGGGTATTATAATTTTGAACCTAAAGCCTTTTATCTCCTCGTCTCCGATTTCAAAAGATTTTGCTCATAACAAGTGCTAACACGCTTTTACACCAACAAATGTTATGTGCCTTCTATAGAACAAAATTTTTAACTAGTGCTATTTGTAGAGAAGGTTCGTAATAATTTAAAAAAAAAAACTAAAATAAATTAAAAGAAATTTTATTTCACTTTAATGTACTTTCCTCAACTCACATTAAGAAGTTACTTTGCGATGCGACTGTTGATATCTCTCTATAAGAGGTTTAGATGAAATATTTTTATATTTGAATAGAAGTCTAAAAATATTATTCATCGTTAATTGAGATAGAGAGATGTAAAAAAGACAATAAAAATTCAGAGCACTACCGCAATAGTTTGTTTGGTAAGTACAATTATTAAAATTAGTCAACAATGTATTCCGGCGCCTTCACCATAAATACAAATAAAAACAAAATAAAAATTATATTTTATGTCGCATTTATCTTTTACGAAGAACCTAAGAACTATGCATTTATTTTTATTAAATTGAAACTTCTTTACGCGCGCTGGGAGTAAAAATTCAAGGCCGTGACACACGAGCTAGCGAGATGACCCGCGAGACGAAAAGTGGTAACGATCGAAAAAGTGGTAAGCCAATGAGGAAGTTGAGATGGGTCTTTAGAGGCGTCGTAAATCGGACCCTATGTGAGCTAGGGGTCGGAATGTAGATTATGGGTCAGATGGGACTCGAAGAGCCCCCTCTTTGGACTATGTGCATTATGAAACTCCATCATCAATGGCGAAAAAATCGACCGATTTAAATTAAATTTGGTATGTCGATAGATTGGACCAAGGCCAACTCGACCGTATACGACACGTGTCACTGTGATAGTTAGTTTTGACGTGAGAAACGTCAAAAGTTGATTTCGTCCGATCGCGATCAAATTTGGTGGGTAGGCTATGTGAGAGACGTGCACACGGTCCCACCCTGCAAAGTTGGATACGATGCACTATGGTTTCTATTTTAGACCCACTGTATATGGACTTTTTTGTAAGTGGAATGCAAGCAGATATACAAATGAAGAAGACCACATGCATATATTTTTGTTTAGTTTTCATTTTTATTCCTTATCAGCATTTATATTTAGGCGTTCTAGTGAAGTATTTGTGCCTATTTAGTTGTTGTTTCTTTTCGGAAGAGTTTTGGTGAATATTAAGTGATATATTTCAGTGGAATATAAAAACGGATTACTGTTATTTTTACACTTCATGGTATGTATTTTTAAGAAATCACTAACAATTGTACATAAGAATCAGCGTCCATTATTTTATAATTCATTAAAAATAATGAGTTTAAGACAGAAAATAAATAAAAAGTTAAAAGTTTAGTTTGACTTATAAAAAATTCTCCATGTTTCTCCATGATAGATGTTATTGTAAAATTTGAAACAATCTTTTGTGAACATATCAAAGAAAAAATTGGCTGCTACTAGCTGCAACTTTTTTTTAAAGGAATTTTTTTTTCTCCTATGTATCGATTGAAAAAAATAGATATTTTGGAAAAATGACTACAAGGGGCCGATAAAGTTGAGAAAAACGGGTATGTTTCAAATTTTGTAAGACAGAAATTTCAGAATAATGAACAAAAACTATCAGGCACAATGGAAAAAAGATAAATCGCCTTTGTATAAATTTTGAAAGAAGGTGGCAGAATGAAGACTGATTAAAGGAGGATTTTATCCTTGAGTTAAATGAACCCCTTCCATCCACATCATCTGCCGGCTGCCCACGATTACCTTTTTCGGAGCAATCTTCCAGAACCCAGAGAAGAACGGCCTCAAAGGTTTCCGAGGAACATAGGCAGGATTGGGCTTTACTTGTGCAGGCTGCAAAATACTTTACTTGTGCAGGCTGCTTTGTAAATTTAGTTATCCTGCCGATGTACTTAACCTACTTCGTGTACCTGACTTTATCGAAAAGAAGTTAAATGAAGAACAATTTGAAGAGAAGCATGAAAAAGAAGAGGAATACGAGGAGGAAGAGCAAGAAGAAGAAGAAATGCAAAAAGAAGAAGAGCAAGAAGATATTTCTAAAGAAGATTGTTTTTAAACAGCAGTAATTCGATGATTGATCAACTTTCTTTTTTGGAACTAGATACAGAAGATGCTTCGTAGGCAAAAGTTAATCACATGTTGAATGAGAAACTTTTTAGATGAGTTCAACTACGGTAGCGAGCATAGTTCTATCACCGGTTTTGCTAGTGGGGCATAATTGGAGCTATTTCGGCTATAACGACATTTTTTAAAGGTACATAATTATAATTTTAGAAGACGTTCATAAAACATTTAATCACTAGTTGATTAAAAAAGTATACCATTAATATTGCAAATTATGTTTCATTCTGTCATAGTATGTATCTATTTAATTTTTTGATTATGTAACGAGCACTTTGTTTACTCACTTGTTTCGTCGAACTGCTTGAATCCATTTTTGCTATTGATCAAATGGGTGTAAGAAATTATGAAGCTATAAAATGTTGTTTCAAGAGAGTTGAATATCCGGGAAAGTTGAGTTATTGAATGTTCTTGTACCCAACAACGCCCTAATTACGCTCTCCTTTACGCGTTGACATTTTTTGGGCAATTTTATTAACATTTGAAATTGTCACAGCACAACAAGACGTCTAGTTCGAATTCTTTTTGACTTATTTTTTACTACCCGAAACAGCGTTACATCACACAAACCAGGTACCTTAGTGTCTTATAGTCTCAATAACTGCACTAGCAAAAAACTAAAATACTTAAATATTATGACAAAACCCCGATTTCAATATTATTTTAATGCGATCGACATGACGGCGCGGCGGCGTGAACTAAATATTGATAATTTTTGCCGTAGAGTGCGCTGCGGTCGGAATTTTTTGAAATCAACTGAAATGCATTAAGCCTATAATTATTGTAATGACTAAATATAAACGGTATATTTAGTAGCAATGCATATTTGGCCATACATAGCAAGGAGGAAATATATCTAGTGATTCTTCTCTGTCGAGCAGTTTAAAACATTACAAATTTGATCATTATTAAACACTAAAATTAGATCCCCTTCAGCTACTTTAGAAAGGTAAGATGTTAATCTGTAAAACGAAGGTCATTCTGAAGCATAATATTTCATGTTATTATCTATTTTTCACACAATCATATATATTTCTTCTAGGCTCTATAGTTTGGTCTGTCAGATTTGCTCGCAGGCCAAATTCGACAGAGCGTGTCCGAATGTTTATTCTTGCTCTCGATGGGTGCGCAAATCGATTTCTACGGGAACGAAGAACAGTTTTTATAGCGTGTCGAACAGGATCTTCGAGGGCCTTTTATCAGTTTATTAGGGGTGTAAAATGTTTTGTCAGCTCGTACTCAAGTGGGTGGGCCAAGGTGTTAAGGTTTGGATCCTTGCTCCTGGTTAGAACGGGTTTTGGAAAACGATTTTATATATAGGGTGATTCACGGCGATGACTAGGGACTAGATGTTTAAGAAGAACCGGTGAAAATGTAGATTTTAACATGAAGGCACCTGCTTCAAGAATTTTCAGCGTTACAATGTTGCGCATCAAAAAGTGGCAGCATCTTTCTTATTTTAAAGTTAACATCCGGTATATTATTACATTTTTGGAAACCACTTTCATATCTCATAATATTTTTATTATACTAACATATACCAATCTCTAACATTTTTTGAGTTAATAAATAAAATAAATGTAAAATTGACAAAAACATGGTCTTAAATAAGCATCGGATATCATGAATTGAACATTTTAAAAGGTGAAATTTGGGTTAACGTTTAAGTTAACGAAAGTATATACAGGGTGTCCCAGAAATTAGTGCAAGTATTTCAACTGGCAGTATATTTCAATCCCAGAAACCAGAAACACGCCTAAGGGTTTTTTTTTCGCGAAAATTTTTTTTTTGAAAATTCGAAATTTTTTGAAAAGTTTATTGAATTTTTTTTAGTTTTTAGTTAAAAAACATAATTTCTTGATAATATGGCGACATAGGTATTAGATTAAATTTACAAGAAAGAAAATCCAAAAAAGATCCAGTGGTTCTCAAAATTTTAGCAAAAAATATTTTTTTTTGGAAATTTTCAAGGTAAAATAACTCCGTTATTTTGGACTTCTTTGAAAAACGATAAAGAGAAAATATGTTTCTTTTATCGAGATCTACCACCCTTTAAAATACTTGCACTTATTTCTGGGACACTCTGTATATTCGATATGATGTATAAATCAACTCGGTGAATATTACACAGCGACAGCCAAAAAATTATTTATTTCCGTTTGCAATAAAATTGCTAAAATATTTGTTATTTTAAATTCAACCCTAGGTATATTATTTGACAAATCAAAAGGCTAATAAAATAGCTTTTCAATGCAATTATCATGTTCCTATACCTAAACCTTCTGTTATTTTAAGTAGAGGTTTTTAAAAAATAAGATTTTTATTATTATAGTTTCATTTCAAAAAATTCGTTACCATGACAATTTTAGAAATTTAGCAAGTAAACTGTAAATGATACTTATAAAGTTCGAATACCTATTTGTCATGGTAACGATTTTCTTTAAACGAAACAACTATAATTGAATTATTATCTTTTAAATGGCTTTACTGAAGAAACTTGGAGGTTTAGGTATAGGAACATGATATTTCCTTGAAAAGCAATTTTATTTGTGTTTTGATTGTTTTAATAATATACCCGTGCATAGGCTTGAATTTAAAATAACCATGATTTGAGAGATTTTATAACAAACAGAAATTAATATTTTTTTTTATATACTGTTTGATATTCAATCGGATGATTTAGACAGATCGAATATGTCGACTTTCCTTAACCTCTAAGCCAAATTTCAGCTCTCAATATGCCAAATTTACGATTTAACTAATGCTTAATCATGATCATGATTTTGTCAATTTTACACACGTTTAATTTTTTATCTCGAAAACTATTAGAGATTCGAATAGGTTAGTTTAATAGAAAAATGATCAGATATAAAAGTAGTTTCGAAAAATGTAATAATATACCAGGTATTCCATTTAAAATAACAAAGATGTTACTATTTATAGTATGAAGCGGTAACACTGTAGTGCGGAAAATGTTTTAGATAGATGGAGCAGGTTCCTTTATTCAAATATCCAAATTTTCAGGAAAAAATTGTCACCGGTTCTCCATAGACGTCTAACGTGCCATGGCCGTGAATCACCCTGTAGTTAATTGTCCTGTAGATAATTTTGAAAACACATTTATATTTTAAGATGCTTTAAAATATATGCTGATTATAAAAGTTTTAGTACTCTACGAATTTTCAACACACTACATTAGAGACATCAAACTCAATCAAATCACTTTAAGGGTAAAAAATTAACATCGTATTTGTCTTTTATTTTTAAATTACATTTTTAATGAGGATCTAGCAGAACATCATTAATTAAATGAATATAATTTAATTGATTCATTTTGATCACTAAAATAAACATCATTATTAAAACTGAATTTACCAGTAACTTTGTTTGTTAGTATTTATATGTAGAATGTAGAAGGTTTAAGAGGGGTGTTAATCATTGCGATCTTACAGATCTATTGTGTATTCCCCTTTCTTGAGTTATAACGAGTTATAACTCATCGCACAGTCTCAGGGCTTTAACAAAAGCCAATATCTGAGACGGCCCCACAGAGATCAGCTCTCCATTCTCGACACCAGCCGTAAAGTTCATGGCACGAACGGTCGTCGTCTCTGCGCACTCAGTGATAATAGCTTTGTTCGTTTTCTTGTTATTACCGATTCTGAACCGTCCTACAACTGTGAAGCGTATGCGCAGAAGGAAATATGAAGACATTATTTCATTTGCGCATGCGCTGCAGGGTTCTAGGACGGTTCAGAATCAGTAATAACAAGAACCCGAAAAAAGCTAATGTATTTTGGTGTTTCTCCATTTTCCCCACAGAATCTGTATTCGCCGTTGTTTCTCAGCTTCAGCCTACTGAGGTGTTTGTTGAGGAGACAGTGTCCTGTTAGAAACCCCGTGACAATCCGAAGTTTGTTTTTACTTAAATCAAGGAAAATCTTTAATTTTTCTCGGTCGTAAGTTCTGAGGAACATCTTCGAGTGTCTTGGACCGTTAGAGGACACCCATTGTAGATTACGGACGGAGTCTTCTAGGTTCCCGCTTGGAAAACAGAACGGTTCTGGTCCAGTTAGTGGAGTGTTCGCTCCTTTTCTAGCTAGATCATTTGCTTTTTCATTGCCTCCTATTTCTATACCCAGAGTAGACGTTATTTTCTTTGCCTAATTTGTTGAGCTTCCCTAGGTATTCTTTGATCAACTTGGAATTGATGGTTACTTAGTTGATCGCGTTTAGTGCTGCTTGACAATCGAATATGATTGTGCTACACATAAGATGTATGTGTAGCAAAACGTTTGTTTTTTAATCACTAATTGTTTCAACACTGATTTATGTATAAATAAAATTGAAGAACTCGTCTTTCTTTTCATAACTGTTTCGCAAAGTTATTTAATTGTTTATTATGCTACAAAAATGCCTTTTATAGATCATACTAGCGTGTACCCGCGACTTCGTTCCCGTTGAATTAATCATTTGTAATGGTGATGATAAAGAAAAGCAAGAATTTCCATTAACATACAAACTGGATAAAATTTTCTCACATTTATCGTCACCCTAGAATAAGATTGTTCTATAGACCATTTCGATGAAACTGAGAAAACAAGGTTTAAAGTTTAAACTGGATATCCGTGAACACTACATACCAAAATGGTTCTATTAAACATATAAATTAAAGGTAATATAAAAACCTATCAAACATATGTATTTATTTGACTTTTAGAAGCTTTATTTAAAAGATAGTAGTGATTTTAGATTTGGATATAGAACAAATGTGTCTATTAGCTGTGCATTGAGCCGATTTTAGGGATATAGAACAAAATGTGGGGATATAGAATAATATAATACTCATTTTAAGCTGATTTACTTATTTTTCAAAATATTATTTCAACACAAAATAACCGAAGTGGAGACATTAAGACATTAACTTAAAACAATATAAAAAATAAAAACCTAAAACACAATAGTAGTAATTATTCGTCTACATTGTTTATTAAAAAATCATTTTTTTCCGCCTCTTTGTTTGGTATGTATAGTGATAGCATAACTTATTCACATTTTATATCTGATTTTTAACTTTCATTGGATTATTTAAATGTTTTTTTTTATCTATCTCTAGTATTGATAGTATTAGAGTGGTTTTCAAACGAACGACTGAGCAGTCAATTATTGAGTTGAAGCAGCTAGTTTCACGAAATTCCAAAGTGTGAAACATGCGAATTTGCTAACAAATCAGGCAATCAGTGCTTTTCAAAGAAACGATTAAGCAGTCAATTGCGTTGAAGCAGTTGATTTCACGATATTCCAAAGTATGAAACATCCAAATTTGCTAACAAATCAGGCAATCAGTGCTTTTCAAACGAACGACTGAGCAGTCAATTATTGAGTTGAAGCAGCTAGTTTCACGAAATTCCAAAGTGTGAAACATTCAAATTTGCTAACAAATCAGGCAATCAGTGCTTTTCAAACGAACGATTGAGCAGGCAATTGAGTTGAAGCAGCTGGTTTTACGAAATTCAAAAGTGTGAAACATTCGAATTTGCTAATCAGGCAATCAGTGCTTTTCAAACGAACGATTGAGCAGTCAATTGAGTTGAAGCAGCTGGTTTCACGAAATTCCAAAGTGTGAAACATTCGAAGTTGCTAACAAATCAGGCAATCAGTGCTTTTCAAATGAACGATTGAGCAGGCAATTGAGTTGAAGCAGCTGGTTTTACGAATTTCCAAAGTGTGAAATATTTCCAATTTGCTAATCAGGCAATCAGTGTTTTTCAAACGAACGATTGAGCAGTTAATTGAGTTGAAGCAGCTGGTTTTACGAAATTCCAAAGTGTAAAACATTCGAATTTGCTAACAAATCAGGCAATCAGTTCTTTTCAAACGAACCGATTTGCCGCCTATTTGACAAACGAACGTTTAGTGGTGCAATTTCACCCGCTTAAAACAAAAGACTTAAATTTAAATAAAAACAGATACATACATTGTATGTTAGAGAGAAAGAGATCGAGAATAAATGGATATAGAACAATCTAATTTTTATGCATAGTAACATATTTTTTGATCTGGTATTTTCGTTCCATTTTTTTTTATTACAAACTGTAGGATGTAGCCTTAAATAGTGATTTTTAGATTAGTGATGTAGGCCATTATATGGTTTCGCTACTTTCAAATTAATATGGATATAGTACAAAATATTAGATTTTTTTTCTTTATTTGTGAATTTGGCTATATTGTTTTTGTGGATGTAGAACAAGCTAATTCTGCATAAAAAAATGGTGTATGCAACTCATTTTACCCCAAAAGTGGATATAGAACAACCTAATTCTAGGGTGACGTTATGTCAGCATGAGAAAAACAATATGGCGATATTATTATATAACTTGGTAATATTTGAGGGGTAGTTTCATCTCGTTGGAATTTGACTTTCGAAAAATCCGTTTGCCAAATATAAGCTTTTTACGTCAAGCAGTTTACGCAGAATCGTGGTTAATCATTTACCAAACATTTACCGAAAGCCAAACCAAACCAAACACCCTGTATGATTCTTTAAAAAAATTCAAAATATGTAAAAAACAAAATAAATTATGCGTATCCAAGCGTTTTCCCGAAAGACTAACCGTTTTCTAAATAACAAATATTGTAATATTTGAGGGGTGGTTTCACCCTCTTGGAATTTGAGATTCGAGAAACCCCTCCGTATTGAACCTCTATACCCCACAGTCAATACGTTTGCCAAAAATCAGCTTTAAACGTCAAGTAGTTTAAGCAGAATCGTGATTACTCAATGGTCATATTTTATGAAACACCCTGTATATATTTTTAAAAAATCTTAAAATATTTAAAACAACAAAATAAAATATACGTGTTTAAACCGGTTTTTAAATAAAATATATTCTAATATTTGGGGAGTGGTTTCACCCCTTAGAATTCGAGTTTCGAAAAATCCCTTCTTATCGAACCTCTACACCCTAAAGTCAATCCGTTTTTCAAAAATCAGCTTTTTACGTCAAGCGCTTTAAGCAGGATCGTGATTAATCAATGACCAAATTTTTCGAAACACCCTGTATACATTTTTAAAAATCTTAAAATATGTAAAAATACAAAATAAAATAAACGTGTTTAAGCGTTTTTTCGGAAACTTGGCCGTTTTTTAAATAAAAAATATTGTAATATTTCAGGGGTGGTTTGACCCCCTTGGAACTGGAATTTCGAAAAATCCCTTCCTATCGAACCTCTACAGCCTAGAATCAACAGGTATGCCAAAATTGAGCTTCTTACGTTGAGTGGTTTGAGCAGGATCGTGATTAATCAGTGAGTCACTTAAGGATTTGATATATTAGTATAGATTTTAGACCATTGGCCACTTGAAATAAAAAAAGGATTTTTAACAGTAAAAATAAATATTTCCTTTTATAAACCGAAGACTTTCTTCCCTTGCCGGTCACCGTAATGGTCCGTCCTCCGGAGAGATTAAACGGCGTTTGTGTAATAAATCTTCTTGTCACAAGTATCGCTAATCCGGTGTGAAAGAAAGCAGCCCGGCTCTCGCACAATGGACCAAATTTACCTTTGAGGTAATATTTTGCCGCTCCTACCCAAATAGTGGGATACCGTTCAACCCCCTGCAATCGTTCACAAGGACCGTGGTGGGCTTGCAGTGGCGCAGGTAGTCACTCTACTTAAAACGTTACTATGAGAAACAGTAGGAATGCTTTTTTCTGTCATTTTTCGCATTCTTCAAGTGTCACGGTGATTTTCGAGGTTGTAAATAGGTTTTTTGTAATTGCGGATTTAGTGAATTTAGAATAGTTCCTTCTTTATTTAACAGTTTTAGCGCTTTTGAAGTATTTATTGCTTTATAAGAGTCTCCATTAGTCACTTTAAGCAGAGTACAAAATACAGACCAAGTTCTAGAACAGCTCGGCTGTTCGCTCTCGGTTCCAAATCAAGTTGGTACTTCAAAGGGTTTGTACGATAATCGTTGACTGTTCAATATGATTATGGGTTAATAAGACTAGAATATTGCTAAAGAATTTATGAAATCCCAAGCAGGAAGACTATAAAATGAGTCATCTAAAAAAGACGCAAAAAAGACATGGCCCCACATTTGTCTAAACTATCGCCTGGTCTTTCGTTTATTTTTCTCTGCCTAGATATTTTGTTTTCATTAAAAAGAGGCCACACAAGCAATTATTTGATGTGGAGAATCTGAAATACTCTACGATCTCCGGTAAAATTTTCACCGGACTGAAACTTTTCTAGTGTAACCTGTGCCTCGGTAAGCGGCTCAGTTTCAGTTTATGAGCTAATCACTAGCATGTGTCCAACTCTTTGTTTCAGTCATTAGTGTTTACAAGAGGAAAAGCTTTTTCATTATTAACGTTTTGAGAAAAATGCATTCTTCATAAAAAAAATATCGCTTGTTCTAAAAATGATTAATCCCGTTTATACTTTTCCAAATTTCTATACCGTTTTAGAAAAAGTTAAAAAAAAACATAAAAATATAGAGGAATTTTTTCTGACCTGAAAATCAAAAAGCATTTCTATGGTAATATAATTCCGATTTTATTCATTGATAGATGGTTATTATTTATTAATTTTTATTAACGTCATATTTTTGCTGTTATAGTATCACATTTTCCGATAACTATTATCATCCTTTCCGCAGAAATAAACAACATAAATTTTGTGCCTTCTTTAAAACAGCAAAAAATAAGATATTAAGTGAAATTCTATCAATAACAGTCTATCAAAGAATTTTTTTTTTTTATTTTATCTAAATTTGCAATTTTTAATTTTATCTAAAATGGGATGGAAATTTGGCATTTTAGGAAAAAAAATTATGAAGAAGGCATTTTTCTCAAAATGTCATTAATAAAAAAATCTTTTTTAAAGACAATCGGGGACATACTGTATATACACCTTTAGATATTCAAAAATTTAGGAGTATTGGAGTATAAAATTTATTTATTCTAAAATATAAATTATCTAGTTAGAGTATTAAATCGTTGTTTGAAGAAATAAGAAGATGCGCAACATTATGGGCGATTTCGTGACATAAAACCTGTCCGAGATGTAGCTGACGGTGCCTGTCCGAGATTTAGTTTAGCTGGTTTAGCTCTGCGCCGCTGAGCGCTGAGTCGTTTACTGCGCAGCGGATAAAGAATACTATACCATAGTTTTGCTTTCAGTCGACAGAGTGAGTTTGCTAGAATTACTGATTAATCCGTAGATTTACGGATATTTGGGATAATACGTTTATAATATGGACTTTTTTTATCATTAAACAATTTAATATACCTAATATTATACGAATAAGCAAAGAACGGCGTCAGAGTTGGATTGGAAATAAAGATCGCTGTTATTTCATATGTAAAATATTATGGTAAATGTCAATAATAGTCATTTCCAAGCCAACTAAACGAATTTTTTCCATCATATGACATATTCAGTACCTATAAAAGAATTCTTATTTTTGTTGTTTATTCT
This sequence comes from Sitophilus oryzae, assembly GCF_002938485.1. NCBI lineage: Eukaryota > Metazoa > Arthropoda > Insecta > Coleoptera > Curculionidae > Sitophilus > Sitophilus oryzae. Next base: position 1,399,830 of record NW_022146029.1, read on the forward strand.
ATGTTTGACACGAATAACTTTTCAATACATAAGCGAGGATTTTTCATCCAAATATATTTTCGTCAAACGTTTTACAGATATTATACATTTTAATATGGCAACACTGTCGATTTTGAGTTCCATACCGTCTTCGATGTGCCTTCCTTGGCAGAATTAGTAGTCTACAGAACGATTGGTGTCACCACCGTACAGCACTTGAGACGTAAGGGGAAATCAAATCAGTCTTGTCACGAATTCGCCCATTAGGTTGCGTATCTTCTCAATTCTTTCAATCAACGATCAAATCATGTTTTAAGAAAACCATTTCTAAAAAATTAGAATTTTTTTTAGAAAATTACTATTACTCTGATGAGCAGCCTGGATTTTCATGGAAACCTGTATTCCTACCATAATCGTTTATATTACATTATGTAACAGTCTTGTTCTGGGCTCCATTAAAGCTACACTTTTTTAAAGATACACAAACGATTGGCACTGGTACTCTGAACTGCTGGCATAAGTACGAGTATATTAATTCAGTATGAAAAAAATCTGTTAGTTGCATTGTTAGTGCCGTTATGAAACTAGATTTGATCATTCATTTTTAACTACTTCAATTTTTTTGGACCTTTTAAAGTTACTTTTTTTAGTAGGTGTTTGGGAAGGGTTCGAAAGGAAATAATTATATTTTTGAGACGTTTCGCGACTTTATTGTTGGTATTCTTCAGGTACCAAAACATAATATATTAATCCATATGCCTACAAACGTTCATGGCGATTCCAACGGCCAACAATAAGACACATACAGACGAACCAACAGAAACTTAACGGGCATTTTTTTGACCGATGTACACCGATGATAGGTTTATGTCGTACTGACCAAAAAAAGTCGCGAAACGTCGCAAAAACATAATTGTTTCCTTTCGAGCCTTCCCAAACACCCACGATTTTTTTTCTGCGTACTAACTAATGGGAACTAATAATAATAAATTAGACTATTATTATTATATTTAATAGATATTTTAAATTTCTAACAAGATAAAAAAATTGATGTCGATGAATTGACATAATTTGGTAAAATTTTCGTTCGATAACTTCTAACATCAGTGCCACTATCACCACATCCTAAAATCCTCTAACGCAGTATTGCCAACTATTTCAATCACTGTTGATCGCTCCGTACAAAACTACATACATAATTTCGAGAAGAATTACATTTATCTACGCCACTGCAAAAGTACTCGACCACAAACGGTCAGCACTGAGCATTTTAACAAAATGGTCATCGAATAGAGGTGTTAGTCGGCAGATCGGCTAAAGAGAGATAATTCATCCCTGCTTTCACCTGGAACCTCGAAACCCATGGCGAAACAAACGGCTTGTTTTTGCAGGGACACAAATACATGAATGCGGCCACTAATTGGATACAAGGCTAAGATACGGTGGTTGGAAGCGAATCGTGCTTTTCGAAATTTAAGAACTTGGGAGAAGCACTCGAGTGGTTTCCGGATTAACCAGTATTCTTTGCTTTCTTAGTGAATAAGCCCCGTTCAGAAAGAAATGTCAAAAATTCTTTTTAGCACGAAGAGTACCTGTTTTATTTTACATATACATTGAAGAGTTACTTAGAAATAATGCGAGCAAAATAAGAGTAGGTGTTTCACAACAAAATATAATAGTATTGTATAAGAACTTGCGATTCAAATTAATCCTTCTACTGATACTAGTTCCTGTAACAGTAATGGTAACACGGAGACTCACATTATCTTTTTGACTTTTTTTGACCTAAAAAGTCCTTTTTACTTAGGAATTTTCGCTGATAACATTATCTACAGCAACCAGCAATATTTCTTTCGCCCAAATTTAATGAGACATGTTATAAAACTTTTAAATAATTTCTTTTTTCAAACTTCACAAAAGTATTAATTTTCGCGACGTGATAAAAAAAATATTTTAACGCCTAGCCATAAAAGTAAAGCACTTTTGCTCCTAAGCACAAAAGTACGAAAATATATTATTAAACTGACATGAAGTGTCAAATTCAACCTTTTTCAACGAGTGTAAACATAATTTCTCGATATATAATTACTTCCAGGTTATTACTTTAAATCATTTAGGCTGTATTCCATTGCAAAACCAGGCCAACCAGACAGGTAAACTACGGTAAAGAGCGGTTCCTGAAAAACGTCAGTTTGATACGGAACGGTTTGGTAAAATACAGGAAACGCCAAATGTTGACGTTTTCTAAATTTCAATACCTCTATTATAAAATTTATCTTTTATGCATTTTAATGTACCTATTCTCTGTTTTTGCCTTTGCTTCTTTTCAATGGAGTTTAATAGTGAAAAGTACTTTATTAATAAACTGCTAAACTCGTTAGACAGCTCAAGTAAAGATTTGCAGGTCCAATTAAAGGTTCTATTAACTTTTCAAGTTAAGGTTCTATTAAAACAGATCAATAATAAATAAACAAATCTAATCAATATTTATATTTTTATAGCTTACAAAACATTCACGATTACTTGTTTTCTTTTTCATGTTTTCTTTAAATGTTCCTGACTTTAAGAAACAATGGCTGCATGATAAGTTTAAATGGTCCTAAAAAGTCATTCTATTTAGTTAATGAAATTTATTTACCTGTACTGCCTACCTCCATTGATTTTGGATGTAAATACAAAATATTATGAAAAATTTTATAAATTAAATGAGAATTTCACTCGAACAAAACCAGAAAAACCAGCCTTGTCGCGCTGGTTAGTTTAGTGACAGTTATAACCGAAAAATTTCTCATGTCAAAAAACACCCAGACACCAATTTTCATCCAAATATTGACGTCACTTCAGAAATTATTTGGATAAAATCGAAATAAAAATGAAACTTCTACACTCTGTATCTCCAAATCAAAGCATTTTAGGACATTCATTTATACGAACTTTTCTACTTATTTTTATCTGAAGAATATGCTGCTGAAGTTTTCGGAATACAATTCGGACCATCCTGTATAATAACTTTAATCATTATTATCGAATCATTAGACAATAAATCTGACAAGATTTCTTTGAACACTTTTTTTATTATATTGAGCAATTCTCTTTCTCTGCCTATTCTGTTGTAAACTTCGGTATTTGTGATATGGGCTATTAAAGCATGGAATATTAAGCATTCTTCGATATATCAATGTTTCGAACGATTCGAGGCGATTCATCTCTTGAACTTCCAATGTCCAAACCTCTAAAATGCCCTTAGGTTTTTCGTTGTTTATTTACCTTTTAAAAGCCCTTATTTAAAACGTTATTTTTATTTTCATTTAACTTACTGTCAGTTTTAATTCTCGTCTTAATGGTATTGTTTAAATACTTTATTTTGTTTTGATATCACCTTATTGAATTATGATGATTAACATCTAATTCTGCAAAGATCTCTTTCAATTCTTGTCTATTTAGTTCCCGATTTAGTTTGACGTAGAAGCAGCGTATATGCAAAAATATCATAAATAACAATAGTTTACTCTAATTTTTAAGATAAAGAGTTTTACCTTTAAAAATGAAATCTCTAGAATGGTGGAGAAACTCACCAGTGCAGAGATAGACGAAAAAGTTCATGGTGGAACACTGGCCAAAATTTACGGTATACCTGTTAAGCAAGGACAGAAAGACAGTCAAAGCTGTAGAGGGTCTACTAACAAGGCATTGTAAGCTGAATAGCAATCTAAAGCTCATGGGGTTGACGGACGATGTGTACTATGTGTAGGTTCTACCAATCTGAAGAAAAAACGACAGAAAACATTCTGTGTCAGTGCGACTGACTTAATGTAACCTAAGGAGCAGAAGAGAATCACAATAGATCTGATAAGGTCGCGGTGGATCAGGCCGATAGCCATCTCTAGGAACCTAATCTAATCTACCTTAAAATAATATTGTATACCTTGTAAAATAACACCTTACCAAATAAAATAAAATAAAAATGTTATGCTATTGAAAGCAGTTAGTTATCCTCATTTCCAAATCCGGCAGAAATAATACTACTTCTTCAACAACCTCTCATTAGTTTGTTATTTTTGACACCCGGAACAGCCGTTAATCTGCCAAAACACTCCACCTCGGCGCTGTTCTTTTTCGAAAAGGTGCAACGCAGCATACCACGTGCGGTAGGTCTCGCCCTCAATGGGCCAACACTGACACCTTTTTTTGAATGAAAGAGAGGACCTTTTCGCCCCCGTTGAATAGAGTCGTCAAAAACGACTGTGACAATGGCCGGCCATAGTAAATATTTCGATCCTGCTTGTACAGGGTATTCGGAGCGAGACAGAAGCATAGGTGAAAACGAGGAACTGGCAATTGACCGTCTGCCCGGCATCAAAGAGACGCCACCGCCGATTTTTCACAAAGAAAAGCTGTTTACGATTCCCGATTCTGGTCGAGATTTCGAGGCGTTCGGGGGCTCCCCAGGTGGGACGCCATTGTCGAGGGTGGTTCGTCGGCGATTGGGGATCATACGCGCAGCGGGGTCGATTTCCGGAGGTTTTTACGACTTTTCGAACTTTACGAGGGTGTTACCTGTGTTCGATTTGATTTTTCGGGTGGTAAAGGTATAAATTAAACGGTGCTCTGTGTCCTTTTCAGTTTCGAACGCTTAATTGCGTTATTATGGCCTTTACGGTACTGATTTTTGCCTTTAGAAAATGGTTTTTGTATGGTTTTATTTTTCAGAATAATTTAGTTTAGTTGACTACGTTAAAATAGCGAATAAATAATGTTTCTCATTCTCAAGTGTTTACAGATTTTTAATTTTACAAAAATTATATATTCTCACAAATACTTAAGCCCGGTTGACACGGTTAGAGTGTACGTGACCCAAGTACCTACATTTAGAAGATGCCATATGAGTAGACGCACTAGACGCACATGAATGCTATTTAGAATGTAGAATTAGTGGGAGTGCGGTTAATCACCGCGACCTTACAGACCTATTGTGTCCCCTTTCTTGAGTTATAACTTATCATACAGTCAATACTTATAAACAGTCATACTTTGACAAAAGCCCGTATCTGGGACGGTTTTACAGAGGGTAGTTCTCTATTTTCAATATTAAAGCCGTACCAAAGTTTAAGGCACGAATGGTTGTCGACTCGGCGCACTCAGTGATGTAGTGTTCTTGTTTGTACTTAGCTTCACTTCAGTTACTGAGGTGTTCGTTCAGGAGACAGTGGCCTGTTAAAAACCATAACAGTCCGAAGATTCTTACTTTAATCAAGGAATATCTTTGATTTTTCTTGGTCGTAAGTCCTCAGAAACTTCTTCTAAGAGTCTCAGACCGCTACAGGATTCCTATTCCAGATCACGAATGGAGTCTTCCAAGTTCTTGAGTTTCACTTTTAGTTGGTTTTCACGTGAGGTTTTCAGAATGGTTCTGGTCCAGTTAGTGGAGGTGTTTTCTCCTTTTCTAGCTAGATCATTTGGTTTTTCATTACCTTCTATGCCTTGTTGAGATGGCACCTAGAGTAGACTCTTTACTGGCACCCAGAGTAGTGGACTTTGTTTTTTTTTGCCTAATTTGTTCAGGTTCCTTCTGCATTCTTTGACCAACTTCGAATTGATTGATATTTACTATTATACATGGATGCTATGCGCGTTTCACTTAAATTCTACTTCTATCGTTCTAGTGTTTTATCCAAGTCGGGTTGGAAGACCTTGTAACATTCAAGTAAGTTGACAGCCAGCTTATATTTACTTGGATGCTACGAAGCCTTCCAACTTGGCTTGAATAGCACAGTTAATATCATACAAGCAGCGTACAAGTGAGACGCGCGCAGGATTAATATATGTCCAGTTATATGGCAGCATCCAGGTGTACTAGGCCCAAGTACAGGGTGGCTCGAAGTCGACGCTCATCACTGGGATTTCGGAAACCATAAGAGATACAGAATCGGTTAAATGGAGGCAAAGTTGCGCAATGCAATAGGCAAAGTTGCGCAAAAAAATGCAATACGGCATTTTATTGAGCATCAATCAATAAAATGCCGTGTTGCATTTTTTTCATAAAATATTCTGGTGATGGAATTTTCTGTACGAAACGTCGGCAAATATCAAAGTGACTATATATAGTGTTTTAAGAGTGATGAAAGGATTTAATTAAATCGAAAAAAAAGCAGGTCCGTATTTAAAAAAAGTTGATGATGGTCGCCAGAAGCCGAAACGTCAGAGTCAATCTAAGCAAATCACACAGAGTTAAAGAGCAGAAAAAGTGGCCATGAAAATGTGTTTTTCATTTTAAGTTATCTTAACAAATAAAGCCAGGAAACCATAGAAAACAAAATTGAAAATTTAGTTTTTTTTTCGAATATATTCGGAAGTATTCAGAATTTTTCAAAATTCAATACGGCATTTTATTGAGCATCAAATTGTGCAACTTTGCCTCCATTTAACCGATCCTGTATCTCTTACGGTTTCCGAAATCCCAATGATCAGCGTCGAATTCGAGCCACCCTGTACACTTGGATTGTGTCAACTTTAGCAAAATCATAGAAAAGTTTAATAATTTATTGTAGGTAGGTAATTAACGATTACTAGAAAATATGAGTTTTTCGTCACTAAAACACTTTTTCGCCAACAATCCAATGTCATTGGGTTAAACGACAGACAAGAACATAATATTATACAGTATGTCCCCCGGATTGTCGTTACAAGAGGATTTTTTTTATTACTGACATTTTAAAAAAAATGCATTCTTCATAAAAATGTTTGCTCGTTCTAATAATTTTCCAAATTTCCACCCTGTTTTACAGAAAATTAAATTAAAGATGGAAAATTGCTGAAAATCGTAAAGTCCTAAAAATCAAAAGACGTTTCTATGGTAAAATAATATTTCTATTTTATTCTTTGATGGATGGTTATTATTAATTTTGATTAACATCATATTTTTTGCTGTTGTTAAACTATCACATTTTCCGATAACTATTATCACCCTTTCCATAGCATTAAACTAAATACATTTTCTGCCTCATTAATATTTTGAAACTGCAAAAAATATAATATAAAATTCTATCAATGATAATCTATCAAAGGATGAAAACGTAATTATATTACCATGGAAACGCGTTTTGATTTTTAGGAATTAGGAAAACTATATTTCAATGTTTTTTTTTAATTTTCTCTAAAACGGTATGGAAATTTAGAAAAGTTTAAACGGGATAAACCATATTAGAACAAGCAAAAATTTTTCTGAAGAAAGAATTTTTTTCTAAATATCTATAATAAAAAAGTTTTTCCTCTTGTAACAATAGAATGAACAATAGAAAAAACAATAGAATCCTTATAATCCGGAGACATATTTACTTAGAACGAACTTATATTAACTTATTTACCTAGGCGTCATTGATTGGCCCGTTTGCCCGTACTTCTTTATATTTTCATGATACTTACGTCCATTTGGCCTTAGGAAGCTTCTAATTTATTTTCATATTGAGCAAAAATAATTTTTTAAATTGTTTAAAATTGGAGAAAAAATACTTTTTTGGAAATAGATTTTTGTGTCCGCAAACTTTCTATCCTTTTTTAATTGTTTTATAATTAGTGCTAATTTGTGACAAGATTGTCATTTCCCAGCCGTCTTTGACGCCGTTTTTTTCGAACACACGGTATTTTTCGATAATAGTTACTACTTTTTACTAAGCTATATTTTGATAATTACTGTACATTTTGACAAACCTTTATGTCAATTTTTAACAAATTACATAGCGAGTTCGTGACCAATATAACGCTGTTTGTTTTCGCTACCAAAACTTGACATTCTTATTAAATTATCGGTATTTATTCATACAATATTGTATTAGTAATATATTTACTAACTCAGTTATTTGCATAACGAGAACAAACAATAGAATTTATTGCAAAACGCTAGAAAAATGCATAATAATCAGCGAGAGAACACGTTGACCCGTAGTACACATACAAACAGCACCTTTTTTCTAAATCTATTCAGTAATAAGATACCTTTCGGCAAACGATTAAAGAACGCGACAATTAAACAATGTTTTTTCCTCTAAGCGCATTCTGCAGAGGATAAATCACAGGTGTTTAGGGATCACAGAATCGCCAGAGAACAATTTCGCAATGGTGGCATTTCGTTTGTGTCATCGGCGGATATTTTTAACGAGATTCTAGTTCTTTCACCTTTTACTACGAGATGTTTTTAAAACGCGTGGTGTGATACGGTTTTTAGTTTAATTCTCATTGACAATTTTCCCATGCACGGTTATTACTCCGATTTATATTCTAGGAATATATATCGGTCTTGGAATATGTTGTAAAGAATATCTGAGTTCCGTTACTAATTCACAAAATGTTAATTTTTATATATGCCAGATGTTCTTCCTGTTTTATATCTTAAAAAATGTATCCTTTTTTTTCTTTTAGTGTGGGTCAATTAAAATTAAATTGTCTTAAAATTCCCCTTAAGCCTAGTATTTTTACTTATTTCAGTATTATTGTTGTAACACGAAATACACAGATACACTCTCAGATGCAAAAAAACGCAACGGAGAAATTTTAGGTCAAATTTAAAGTGTTATATTTTTGTTATTTTTAGCTCTATTTTCATGAATATTTTAGCAAGCTGTACGTAATTATATCAACTTTAATTCGTAAACTCAGTTTTTTATAAACTTGAGTATTTGGCATATTATACAGGGTTAATCGAGAGGTTGTTTTTTACCCTAACTTTAAAACACCCTGTGCAATAATTTCGTGTGTAAATTTTCCTGAAATATAATTTTTATGGTCAGCACCATGTCTTCTGAGCATTATGTTTTTTGGATCATGCCAATATATGCCTTGGTTAATGTGTAAGAGCGAAATGAACTTGACACCGACAATTTGCAATTTTTTCAATTATCATTTCTTTTTGAAGTTATAGTGGAGTGCCTTAAGCCCTTGTGGGATACAAATCTCGGAATTCCATTACTGTAAATGAATTTTGATAAAACTTTTTGCATTATATTGTTAATAAGATACCTATATTACAAAGTTTACCCATTTAAATTCGTTGCTTTCACTTTAGTATTTAAATAAACAAATATATACAAATGCATACATACAAGATGGCCCCGTGTTCCGAAAAAGCTCTCTATCAGGATTCCTATTTGAGATTTTCACTACAAATCTTTTACAAAATATGTGTGTAATGGTAGTTCAGATTTCAAAAATATTTTCAAGATAAACAGGGTCAGTAAAATATATTTTTACACTTAAATTTTAGTATTTCATATGAAATGCTTTATATTTGTTTAGCTCAGTAAATTTGCTATAAAATTCCGGTTACAAAAATACCTTAATATCATAGAGTATACTGAGTGGTTTTTGAATTATGACCATTTATACATACTACATTTTCTACAGACTTAATAAACCCTCTAAATTATGAAATAGCAAATTTTTTATACCTACTTTTAAATTGGGAATATAATGTAGTATTTTGAAAGACTCTACATTTCACGATACAGGGCAGAGCTGTCACAAGTATTGGAAAAAGTATTTCAAGTATCAAATATCAGTTACAAAGATTATATTAATCAAATCCAATTCCCAAGTAATTTTAATTTAAAAAGTATTTTAAGACTCAAATACTTTAGTATAATATTTGGTTTTGTTAAAGGAAAGTACTTCAAATGTCACATGTTTATTTCAAGGATTTATGAACTACTTAAATGATTTGAAGTAAAAATAAAAATTATATGAACTGCAGAAAAACAATAAACATAATTGTATCAAGTATGTTAACTAAAATGTAGTTACAAATAAGTATTGAGAATGAACTCTTTAAAACTATAAATGAGCGAACTCGAGCTTGTAACTGCTTACAAATAAGCATTAAGAATGAACTCTTTTAAACTATAAATGAACAAACTTGAGCTTGTAATACTGACATCGCAACTTTTTCAGAAGCTTAATTATTTTATACAAAATTACTCTATTTGGTACCTTCAAATTCTTGTCAACAAAATGTGACATCGAATTTGACAATGACAAAATCACATTTTTGCTGGTATTTTAATTGCAGGTTTTTGTGGGATTGTGGGCCATATTATAAAATGGAAGATAGAAACTTGAAGATAGATTTTTGCAAATAAATTTTAAATGTCTATTCCAAATGAAACGAAATTCTAGACAAAAGTACAACTTTAACGCCTCTTAAAAAAGTCTAATACAGCTTTTGAGTTAAATTATCTGGGAAGATAATATTTGACCTTTTCAAAATTTACATGCTACCCTGTTCCGATGCCACAGTACAGTTTGTTGCATAGCCGACCTGAACATAGGAAATCTCAAGTAAATTTTAAAAATGATAAATAAGTTTTTTAAGAACTCCTTAAAATTATTTTAAATAGCTTCTACGACTTATTTCTGGAGTTCTGAAAGATAAAAAAATCAAAATTAATTGCCAAAATAATCCGGTCCCCTGATTGGAATAACAAACTTACCACCTACAAATTCAATTTTTTAATGTCAAATTGACCGTACTATTGCCAAGAATAATTTTAAAAAAACCTTATTGTAATGTCCTATTGACTTTATACGTACCAAAAATAATTTTTAAATATGAATGGTACAACTGAAGAAAAAAGAGTTTGGTCGTATTATGGAGGAAATAGTCTACAGGTGTGAAGGATTATTATCTGTAATATTTTCAAAATAAGCCAGATCAGTTATTGTGATTAATAACTTTGACTATAAATGTAGAAAAAAGTTCCAACAGGAACACTTATTAAAGACTGTAAATATAAAAAGAAGAATAATATTCATAGAGGCCATCGACAAATAATAACAAATGAAAATTAATTGAATATTCTGTTACAAGTGAAAGGTGAAAAACAAGTAGTAAGTACTTGGAACCAGAATACTTGGAGATATTGTCTAAAAATATCATACCACTGCTTGGCGCATTTTGAAGAATAACAATTTTAAGCCATTTAAATATTCCAAACACTAAGTAAAATCGGACAGAGGGAATAATGAAATATGAAATAAATTTTCTTTTGGAGCAGTGTGTTTGCTTCAATAAGTAAACACACTGCAATGAAGTTTCACTTCAACAAGAGAAACTTCTTTACGTGCTCTGAAAGTAAAAATTCAAGGCAGAGACACACGACCTAGTGGTAAGGAAAAGTAGTAACAATCGAAAAAGTGGTAAACACCCTGTGGAGTACGTTAACAAAGCAAGAAATTTAAGAATCACTTTATCATCTAAGTGTATTTTTTCAGGATAGTTTGTTTATTGATCTCAATAGCTTTATTTTTTTTGGAGATATTCGCTTTTGAAGGAGACACTAACATTTTTTCTAATTTTTTACTTTAAAGCCATGAATTTGCCTTTGGTCTTAGTCAACAGACCTATAAAATAGTGTTTATGATTTATTTAATAATAAAATTATATAAGAGTTTCTTGCCTTGAACTGCTAATATAGAAATTAATTCCACGCTGTGTTCGTCATAATATAGATCAACCTGCTCTCACTACCGGTTTCGGGGCCCTACCCCATCATCAGGTGAGCTTGGGTCGTTTCCACAATATGTCGAGCACAGCGCAGAGTATATAAACACGACTTGTCGTAAAGTAGCGGTAAGATATTAAGTACTACTCACCTGATAATGGGGTAGGGCCCCCAAAACCGGTAGTGAGAGCAGGTTGATCCACATTATATCGAACACAGCGTGGAATTAATTTCTATATTAGCAGTTCAAGGCAAGAAACTCTTATATAATTTTATTATATACCTAAAAACTGCAAGAAATTTATTTTCCATTATATAATTTGGGCTAGGCGAAAAAAGCCTTTATTTACTATCGATAGTTGTGCCTCGGTGGTACGAAAGTACTACCATTGCACGCAGGCCGCTATCTTGCGATGCGGGACTTAATATCTTACCGCTACTTTACGACAAGTCGTGTTTATATACTCTGCGCTGTGCTCGACATATTGTGGAAACGACCCAAGCTCACCTGATGATGGGGTAGGGCCCCGAAACCGGTAGTGAGAGCAGGTTGATCCACATTATGTCGAACACAGCGTAGAATTAATTTTTATATTAGCAGTTCAAGGCAAGAAACTCTTATATAATTTTATTATATACCTAAAAACTGCAAGAAATTTATTTTCCATTATATGATTTATTTAATGTTACAGTCTTTTAAAAATCATATTATTATTGTCTGTTGGGCAGTTATTCTAGCAGATATGGTTTAAGTCCAAAAGTTGATCTCTACCATGATCAATTACAGCAGCTATAGCAGATACTTCTGAACTTAAAACCATCTCTACTAGAGTAAACGTCAATAAACATTAATAATATGACTTTTCAATGACAGTGACATTACAAAAACAATATATACTATTTTATAAGTGTATTGATGTGGACCAAAAATCAATGCTAAAATTGCTGTAAATCGTTATTGTTTTATTCAAAAGCGAATATCACCAATAAATATAAAGCTATTGAGTTGAATTAAAAAATAAACTATCGGGAAAAGACGAACCTAGATGATAAAACGATTTTTAAGTTCCTTCATGCATTGTTAACCAGCCCCGGATCTACAATTTTTTTGAACCAGGGCAAAAAATTGATAGCAGCGCCCCCTCAACAGCGTTTGCAATAAATTAATTTAAAAAACTTACAAATATCTAGATATAGGTAGGAATTTTTCGTAAACGGGACAGAATGAACCCTTAAGCTTCATTCAGAACCTCCGAATTAGTGGAATAAATTAGTGGTTTCAATTAACGTAGAAGTTTGTTCCTTTAATTTCAATGTAAACATTCAGAACGTCTAAATTAGTGGTAGTAATTTTCAATTAGTAGAAAAAGTAAACAAACTTTTCACTTTTCCACTATTATTCAAATTTTGCGGGAAATGTCATTTTGGCCATTGATTAGCATCCGTTAAGAGAAATCGTGGCTAGAAATCAAAAGTTTATTGTTTTATAAGCTAAATATTTGGTTTTTTTTATGGATACAACCTCGGATACAACTGACTGCCGCAAGCTGCTGCTAGGATATTCTATTAATTTTAATTGTTTTCTTAAACATTTTGAATGATCGTAAACTAAAAATTAAAAAGTGTAAAGCTTCATTCAGAACCTCGCAATTAGTGGATTAAATTAGTAGTTTCAATTACATTTTATACATTTTAGTTTACGATCATTCACAATGTCTAAGAAACACAATTAAAATTAACAGAATATCCTAGCAACAGCTTGCGGTAATCAGTTGTATCCATAGAGAAAGCCTAATATTTAGCTTATAAAACAATAAACTTTTGATTTCTAATCGCATTTTTCTCTTGGCAGATGATAATCAAAGGCCAAAATGACATTCCTCGCAAATTTTGAAGTATAATTAACGGAAAAGTTGAAGGTTTGTTAACTTTTTCCACTAATTTTGACGCTCTGAATGCTTACTTTCAAATTAGAGGAACAAACTTCTACGCTAATTGAAACCAGTAATTTATTCCACTAATTGCCAGGTTCTGAATGAAGCTTAATTATTGAAACCGCTAATTTACTCCACTAATTGCGAGGTTCTGAATGAAACTTTAGAATGTGTTCAAAAACTAAATGGGCGTTTTAAAATAAAGTGAATACTTGATAGAAGAACGTAAGGTGCATACTAGACGCTTTGTGGAGCATTTTTTTTTGATTTTCAACCATATTATATTATGATTTTGGCGCCCCCTGACACACGCTCGGGGCAGGTGCACCGGTTTGCCCCCCCCCTTAGATCCGGGGCTGTTGTTAACATATTCCACAGGATGTTTAAAGCTTTCATCAAAATATCAATATTGTGTTTTCCCTCGTATAATTGGCAGATAGAAAGCTTCATTTTTAATATGAAAGGAGATACTAAAAAGTAAAATAATTTAGCTACAAATTGCTTAACAAATCAAAATCAAAATCGGTCCACTAGAACAAAATATATTAAACTTTAAAATACATCAATATTTTAAGGTGCCCGTTTTTCGTGCCGGTGAGTGTATATTCAAAAAATGTAGTCTGATATTAATAAGGATCTTAACATTTTAAAATATTATTATTATTATGCAATAATATGATACATTTTAATAGCTATAATTATAAGGTTTCTAAAACTATACTTTAGACAGTTGACTGAATCAAGCGACAAAACGGTAATTTGCATAATGGCGTCTGAAGAGGATGTTAAAAATGACCAAAATGACCACTGATGATTAATAAAATATACTTTGAAATACAATATTTAAATTTACTGTTAAAATCATATACACTAGAGGTTTACCAAGTTCAGTGAAACATGTGAAAGGTTCGAAAGACCAATGAATGATGGATAGAAGAAAGATGCCGCGAAATATGACTAACCAAATATTTTTCTAATTTATTACATTCCTGCAAGCCTTGTTTGAAGTGTATTTATTTGTATTATTTTTTTTGAGCTAAAAATTCTACGTTTTAAACAATTTATTTAATGTAAAGCTATTTTTGTATCTGTGTCATTTTTTAGATAAACTTATTGAAGTGCTCTGGAAGTAAAAATTCAAGGCAGTGACACACGAGCTAGTGGTAAGGAAAAGTAGTAACAATCAAAAAAGTGATAAACCAATAAGGGATTTGAGATTGGTCTTTGGAGCGTCGTAACTCGGGCCCAATATGTTAGCTAGGTGGCTGAGACACGGAATATAGATGGGGCTCGAAGAGCTACAAATATTTTTTTACCCCAAAAAAATGTATTCCTTTGTTAAATATATTAATATACATAGCATAATTTTAATAAAATTCAAACAGTTATTTACTAGGTATGAACTAAATTTAGCGATGAACAAAGACACAATTGTCAAGTCATCATTAAACCTATTCAGTACAGGTCTAGTAACAATTATTTAAAACTTAACGAGATGAAAGTCATGGTTTATTATAAATAGTATCATCTAAATGATATATTTTGACTTGAAAAAGGTTATTACTAATCTACCTAAAAAATTACAAAGACATTCACAGTAATATTATTATTTTTTGTTGGGGTTTACTCAAGCAGGGATGGTTTTAAGATCAGAAGTTGTATGAACTATTATTGCATTAACTGAACATGGTAAAGATCAACTTCTGTACTTAAAATCATCTCTGTTTGAGTAACATCTAAGAGACAATAATAATATGCTTTATCAATGACAATGACATTACATAAATCATAAACACTATTTCATTGGTCTGTTGACTAGAACCAAAAGCAAAGGCATGGTTTTGATGTAGAAATTAAGAAAAAAGTTCGCGATGAACAAAGAGAAAATTGTCAAGTCATCGTTGAAGAGTACAGGTCTAGTAACAATTATTTAAAACTTAACGAGATGAAAGTCATGGTTTATTATAAATAGTATCATCTAAAAAAAAAAAAAAACAACGCTTTATTGTACAAAAAGCCAAAACAGCTTCATCGACAAAGCAAAACAA
This sequence comes from Sitophilus oryzae, assembly GCF_002938485.1. Lineage (NCBI taxonomy): Eukaryota > Metazoa > Arthropoda > Insecta > Coleoptera > Curculionidae > Sitophilus > Sitophilus oryzae. The sequence continues at coordinate 1,415,280 of NW_022146029.1, forward strand.
AAAAAGCACAAAAACAAATATACAAATAATACAAAAAATGTCATGTCATCAAAAAAAAAAAATTTACGTCATAAAATTACAAATAAAACATATATGGACATTGCAGAACACAGGCGTATCTAGAAAATTTTACAAAAGGAAAACTGTAAATGGATAAAATCATGTTATAATAACATAAAATCAAGAGTTATAAAATATTAAATACTAGACCTTTAACCAGTGTGTGAGATGATCAAAATATTAAAATTAAAATTCTAAATTGTTCATGATTAAACATCAACAAAAAAGTCGTTTACCGCATATAGGGCTCTCTCCAGTAAGTATGATTTCAGAGCTTTGCGAAATGCGGGAAAGAATGAAAGTGACTTGATATTCGAAGGCAAATGATTGTACATTTTCTTGGCATTGTACAGTATTGAGCCCTTAACTAGTTCTGAGCTCGGGGTTGGCAGATAAATATCGTGCTCCGCATTCCTAAGTGGATAGTTGTGAGAAGGCCTTTCCGGAATAGAGAATATGTGCTTGCGGATTAAGCAAACGGATTCAAAAATGAATAAGGAAGGAAGAGTCAGTATTTTGAAATTTTTAAAGAAATTCTGGCAGTGAGTTCTACTGTTTAGTCCCAATAAGTATCGAACTGCTCTCTTTTGAAGTTTGAAAATACGATCAAATTTTGTCGCGCAGCAAGTACCCCAGAATGGAAGGGCATAACGAAGATGCGACTCAAAAAGGGCATAATAGACCATTCTAGAGGTTGATGAGTTAAGTTCCTTGACACTGATCTTAGCGCAAAACAGGCAGAGCTTAGTTTCTTTGATAAGGCTTCGATGTGCAAGTCCCATTTTAAAGAGTTGTCCACAACAAGTCCTAAGAATCTCACAGAGTCCACGACGTCAATAGTGGTGTTATTAAGTACAAAAGGTTGTATAGTACTTTTATATGACAAAACTTTAGATAAATGATATATTTTGACTTGAAAATTAAAATATAAGTCATTACCAGTCAGGCAAAAGTCTAACGTTCAGTAATTAACATAGTTTTCAATTTTTTTATAGATAGATAAAAGTAGAAGAAAATAATTTCATTCAAAATGTTTAACTAAAATTGATTTTAAAGTTTAATATACAGGGTGTTTGCTACGATGTTCTCTATGGGTATTTTGGAAACTAATGGAGATATAGAGTGGCTTAAATGGGGAAAGAATTGCGGTTTTGTGGGGTCATAAATATGCGCCTTTCAGATTTTTGAAAAAGTTCATAGCTTACTAGATATTTCGAAAAAAAAACAAATTTTGGCCATTTTAGAAATTGTCCCTAATTCCAATTCATTTGTATAATTGACAGACGAGAACTTTCATCTTTAATTTAGAATGAAATACTAAAAAGTAAAATAATTTAGCTACAAATTGCTTAAAAAAATCATCAAAATCAGTCCACCAGAACACAATACATAAAACTTCAAAAGATTAAAAAAATTCTTCTTCAAAAATGTAAACGTGTCTGCCTTTTTCGTGCCGGTGCCGGTGGATGTAGTAGTAACTAGTAACTATACATTAAAATAAATATAGTGTTAGTAATCCTAAGTTAAATTTTTGAACTAAAATTGATGACAAAATCCCATATTTCAAAGGTTCAAAAACGCAAAATTATCAAAAAAATGACACACATACAAAAATAGCACTACATTAAATAAATTGTTTAAAACGTAGAATTTTTAATTCTAAAAAATAATACAAATAAATACACTTCAAACAAGGCTTACAGGAATGTAATAAATTAGAAAAATATTTGGTTAGTCATCTTTCGCGGCATCTTTCTTCTACCCATCATTCATTGATCTTTCGAACCTTTCACATGCTTCACTGAACTTGGTAAACCTCTAGTGTATATGGTTTTAACAGTAAATTTAAATATTATATTTCAAAGTATATTTTATTAATCATCAGTGGTCATTTTGGTAATTTTTAACATCCTCTTCAGACGCCATTATGCAAATTAACGTTTTGTCTGCTTCATTCACTCAACTGCCTAAAGTAGAGTTTTAGTATCCTTATAATTATAGCTAATAAAATGTATCATATTATTGCATAATAATAATAATATTTTAAGATGTTAAGGTCATTATAAATATCAGACTACACTTTTTGAATATACACTCAACGGACACCTTAAAATATTGATGTGTTTTGATGATTTTTTAAGCAATTTGTAGCTAAAGTATTTTACTATTTAGTATCTTCTTTCATATTAAAAATGAAACTTTCTATCTGTCAATTATACGAGGGAAAACAAAATGTTGATATTTTGGTGAAAGCTTTAAACATCCTGTGGAATATGTTAACAATGCAAGGAATTTAAAAATCGTTTCATCATCTAGGTACGTCTTTTCCCGATAGTTTATTTTTTAATTCAACTCAATAGCTTTATTTTTATTGGAGATATTCGCTTTTGAATAAAACAATAACGATTTGCAGCAATTTTAGCATTGATTTTTGGTCCTCATCAATACGCTTATAAAATAGTATATATTGTTTTTGTAAAGTCACTGTGTCATTGAAAAGTAATATTGTCATTGTTTATTGACGTTTACTCTATTAGAGATGGTTTTAAGTTCTGAAGTATCGGCTAGGCCTGTTCCAAACTCGGGAACACCGTTTTAACACCGGTGTTGGGCTGACACCGGTGGTCAAATATAGGCTATCCGGTGTTCCGGTGTCGACACCGGCACCGATGTTGGTCTGGACACCGGTGTTCATCTCGATACCGGTTTTGACTACGACACCGGTGTTTGGTAAACGGTATAAAGAAGAAATAATGTTAGTTAATAAGTTCAAAATAAACCTGATAATAATAATCGTATCGGTGCTTATTTTTATTGTTTATTAAAGCGCACCGACTTTAACTTAAAGCTTTCAAATTTAAATATATTATTATTTTATCTATATTTTTTTGTCAGAATAATCACTAAAATAAAGTTTAAGTGTCAGAACAACTATAAAGTAAAAAATTGTTTAATCAAAAACAAGGTTAAGTTGAGTAGCCTTGCAGCTAGACTACGCCAGACGTATTATTTATGTATTTCTTTTTTTGTGAAACAAAGGCAATTTATTATTATTATTATTATTATTAAAAACAAACAGAAATCAAAAAAAAAATAAAGAAACAAAAATTCGTAGCTGTAAAATAAACTAAAAAATATAAAAAAACAAAGAAACGGCACCATCGACATCAATACCGACACCGGTGCTGAGATAAACACCGGTGTCGGTGTTGACACCGGTACACCGACTCAAACACCGGTGGTCATAAACACCTAATACCGGTGCGCGGTGTTGAAATCTCAACACCAAACAGGTCTAGTATCGGCTATTGCTGCTGTAATTGATCATGGTAGAAATCAACTGTTGGATATATAATAAACCATATCTGCTAGAATAACTGCCCAACAGACAATAATAATATGATTTTTCAAAGACAGTAATAAATCACAATCACTATTTTATAGGTCTTTTGACTAACACCAAAAGCAAATTCATGGTTTTAAAGTAAATAATTCGAAAAAATGTTAGTGTCTCCTTCAACAGCGATATCTCCAAAAAAAAATAAAGCTATTGAGATAAATCAATAAACAAACTATCGAGAAAAGATACACTTAGATGATAAAGTGATTCTTAAATTCCTTACTTTGTTAACGTACTCCCACAGGATGTTTCAAACATTCACCAAAATATCAATATTTTGTTTTTCCTCGTATAATTGACAGATGGCAACTTTAATTTTTAATTTAGAAAGAGTTACTAAAAAGTCAAATAATTTAGCTACAAATTGCTTAAAAATCATCAAAATCAGTCAATTAGAACACACTATACCGGGTGCGTCTCAAAAGTGGCTCACCCAGGGCCTATTTCACCATAAGGTCCGGGCCTTGGGCCCGGTGGTCTGGGGGGCCCGTTAAAGGTTGTAAAATATTCATAATTTCAAATGTAAATTTACATAGCAGAGAAAAAAAAACAGTTACCTCTGATAAGGAAAATAGAATTAAATAACATAAGCTTTAGATTGATATAATTTTTGTTTTTTTTTTTCATTATTTATTTTGTTGAATATAATAATGTTTATTTATTTTGTAAAATTATTAAAAAATAGAAACAAAAATAATTGTTTTATTTTTTTAACCCAAATTAACAAGAGAATTTTTTAATTTTATTGGAAAAGAGGGCCCGAATCTTTGCTTGGGCCTTAGGGCCCGACCAGATGAGCAAATATATAGGCTCACCTATATAATTTTTTTATTTTTTCAGTTAAAAAACAAGATTTAGTATGTTAGTATATGACATAAATTAGGATTGATTGACGTATTCAATTGTTTTCGGTCACTTCCTGTTTCACCGGAAATGACAACAACTTTTGATTTTTAAATGGCACCAGTAGAAAATAACACTCGAATTGAATGACACATCATATGCCAACTTTTGACATTTTCGCATATGGTTTATTTGAAATTACAACTTGCGGTTCGTAACGAAAATTTAACTTGAAATACCAAGTTTGTGGTATCAAATTATTCGTAAAAACATGCCTTCTCCAAATATGCCATGAGCCACCCTCTTTCCCTTTGAAAAAATTGAAATATGATTGAAATACGATTTGAGCATTTTCTAACTGGCCAGAAGAAGACACTAAAAACATTAGACGATCCAATCTTATTTTTTCCAAGACTCCTTGATTAAGAATTTTTAATCTTTTTTAACATAGCCATGGCAGGTCTAGAATGAAATTTAAAATATATTTTTTTATTAACCGAGAATGTCAAAAGTTGACATATGATATGTCATTCTATTCAGAATGTCATTTTCTATCGAATAAAGTAAGAAAATACCGAGGGTGCCATTTAAAAATCAAAAGTTGTAGTCATTTCCGGTGAAATAGGAAGTGACCAAAAACAATTGAATACGTCAATCAATCCTGATGTATGTCATGTACTAACGTACCAAGTCTCGTTATTTTATCTGAAAAAATAAAAAAGTTATAGGGGTGAGCCACTTTTGAGACGCACCCGGTATAAATTTTTAAAATACATGAGAATTTTAAGGTGCCAGTTTTTCGTGTATGTTACAACAAAAAAAAATGCAAACATTGCATAACAACAGGCAGTTTGTACGTCTAATAGCAGACTGGATTGTAGAAGAATAATTAGTAATTAAGGAACATATTTCTTTCACAAACTTGAATCCGTGGCTTACGAAGAACCTCACTGTCGCAAATAGTAAAATAAATACTGAGGGAAGGATCTACAACTGATAAAGTTTAGCCTTTTACAAATTATGGTAAAATTCAAAGTGTCATAAGTGGATTATAATCATGAATGAACCCGCACGAGCTAGTCGCTCTATGTAGAAAATTAATACTGACTTGTGAGCCGCCACCGAAAGGACAATGGCAAACCGCCACACCGGCCGTGCATATTTACCTAGTACCACCTCTTAAATAATGCCATTCGGGTATAGCGTTTATATAGGTCCCGTAGACTTGTAAAAACTGAAGACACACATCACAAGTAGATGCGAGAAGTGATATTGTAATAAAAGTTATGTAAGAAGAAAGAGAGTACAGGATTTCTTCAGAAAAAGAGTTTTGAAACTCTCTATAATTGACGTCACCTCAGGGCTTACAGAAATAATACGTTTTTTAAGGCATGGTAATTTAAAGCCAAAATTGGTCCAGATTTGGGTTTGGATGATAAAATGCAATTCTTTTTCTGAAGTGGTGTTAATTTGTCATGACATTTAATATGTGAGTATTAGCTGTCCATCCGTAACCTGGAATGGGTACCCTCCAACGGTCTAAGACTCTCGAAAAAGCTCTTCAGTACTAACGACCGAGAAAATTCAAAGATTTTTTTCTTGATTTAAGTAAAAAAAATCTTCGGGTTGGTTTGGTTTGTCTCTTCAACGAACGACACTGTCTCTTCAACGAACACTTCAGTATATTGAAGCTAAAAAACAACGGCGAATACAGATTCTATGGGAAAAATGGGGAAACACCAGAACATCTTAGCACTGACTGCGCCGAGATAACCGTTTGTGCCATAAAATTTGGTACTGGCTTTTATCAAAGCCCTGAGACTGTATAATGCGGAACAAGAAAGGGGAACACACCATAGATCTAAAAGGTCGCGGTGATTAACCCTTCCTAAATATTCTACATCTACAGTCATCATCATCATCATCATTTTCAGCTTATTCAACCATTTCCATTTACGGTGTAGCCTCCCTTACATACTCTCTGTGACAAAAGTACAGTTCTGTCAGCAATACTGTACATTTAATATGTCTTGTAATAGATGGCTACTGCTACTTCATCTTCATCAATGTCAGCTTATTCAACCATTTTCAATTATAGCATATATATAATCGTGGGCACCATACTGTAACTTTTGTAGTCCATCTGTTATCCGTTCCTCTTGCCAGGTGTCCTGCCCATTGCCATTAGAGGGATTTGACTCTGTGGATGACATCTATTACCTGGATCTTTTATCATATCCACTCTATTCTTATACGGTCCATCTTGGTTATTCCCAGCATATTTCGTTCCACTTAACGTTGTGCGACCTGCAGTTTCCTTAAAATATCCGTTTTAAGCGTCCACGTTTCGCATGCATAGGTCATGACTGGGTGTACACATTGGTCGAATGTTTTCTTCTTTAGATAGAGTGGCCATCTACAGTATTAGGTGTTATGATTGTCATCGCATGCTGCCACCATAAGAATTCATCAGTCCCATCATTATTCAAAGTTAAAATAAGTATCTCTGAAAATAGAATTCCGAAAATGGACATAACTTTTGTTATAAAATCACGATGTGTAATCTTATAAAATCACGATGTGAAAAATTAAGTTGGTTTAGAGCTAGATACTATTTTTTTTATTTGTCTTGTTATGAGCTTATAATGGCGGAGAATTTGTAGGTTGGCAAAGCAGGCATATGCCGCTCCTTCTCCATGACACTATCATATGCGTACACTTCTTGCGTACTTTGATTTGTTTAGGTGTTTTAGGGATTCAATAACTATTGAATTCGCCCAGATTTTACTACCTTACATTAATAATACTAAGGTTTTTATTTTATATTAAATTAAGTTGATTTAGAGCTAGATACTATTTTTTTTATTTGTCTTGTTATGAGCTTATAATGGCGGAGAATTTGTAGGTTGGCAAGGCAGGCATATGCCGCTCCTTCTCCATGACACTATCATATGCGTACACTTCTTGCGTACTTTGATTTGTTTAGGTGTTTTAGGGATTCAATAACTATTGAATTAGCCCAGATTTTACTCCTTTACAATAATAATACTAATGCCCACTTGCACCGTTTGTATAAACTTTGTTTAAAGGTTAAACAGTGATTAACTATACATATTTTATTATAGTTAATAATTGTTTAGCCTTTAAACAAAGTTTATACAAACGGTGCAAGTGGGCATAAGGCTTTTATTTTATATTAAATTAAGTTGATTTAGAGCTAGATACTATTTCTTTTTATTTATAATGGCGGAGAATTTGTAGGTTGGAAAGGCAGGCATTTGCCGCTCCTTCTCTTCGATTTATATATAAATCCATCATGCGCCATCTCTTGTTGCTTTTAACCAGTTTTATTGGTTTATTTCAAAAATGACAAATCATATTTCAATATTATTGGTTTGACGAGAAGATGAACGACAAACGAACGCCGATGCGTGTGATATCGTCTTAAGATTTTTGAGAGTTGTCAAACTCTCGCCAATTTATAGGTTATAATTTTGTGTGAAATTATGTCAAATAGAAACGATAAATATTTTGCATTTTGGATTGTGTTATTACGTGTGTTTCATGTTTTTTGAAATTAAGTGGAGGAAAACTCGCGGGAAAATTAAGTGTTGACCCAGACCATAGTTTACAGTTAATATTCGGTGCCCAGAGACCGCCAGAGACAGTTTGCCAGAGAGATGTATTAGCCACAAAAAAAGTTTGTATACTATCTTGTATATGATACCAAAAACTGGAGTGTCTCTAAAATACCAGCACACGATAGGTAAATAATAATCATATTGAATAATTATATTGATAAATGTAACAATAAATGGTGGAAGTTGCTTGAGCTTGAAAGCCGGAAATCTTTTTTAAATCTTTTTTGGTATGTGGTGTTTTTTTTAAATAAACCCTTGCTTGTTTTGTTTGTATACTGTAATTGTTTTTAATAAAATAACTCGATTAGATTTTCTCAATTTTATACAATATTTTGAAGTAATCACTTGTCACTCAAATTTTAAATATACATATTAATTTTCTGCTATGCGTTCCAATTATACCAACTTAATTCTTTGTAAAATAAAATAAACTAATTTGAAAATAGAATGACAGACACATCTATCACTGTCAAGGATCTTGTCGTTGGACAGACTATAATATGTTATTTAAATATTTTTCATTAAATCACAATAATATAAAGTTATTGTCATTTTATGTTTAGAAATATTATTAATAATTGATAAATTTATGACTTTTGTCCGCGCGTGTTTTATCAATTATTTTCAACATAAAATATTTTAATTTTCAAGAAGAACTTTCAAACATGACTTAGTTGAATGAGTAACGTTATAAAATTGCAGTGAAACTCGCACATAGCTTTCAGTTTAAGCAACAGAAAATCGATAAACTGTCTCACCAGACGACGAACAAAGTCCGAAAGAAAGTCCTCATATAGTTGACCAGATATTCGTAATATTGATTAATATATTCGACCGATCGTTTTCTTAGTCATCGGCCAGGTGATGATGTTCGCGGCATCTTTCAACCGCCTGCCGAGGTTCCATTATGCTAATTGCCAATTTACATGCCCAGTCTGACTCTGTGAGCTCAGTAATTATCTAGTTTACACAATTTTATTACGCAGGTGTGTGTGGTGTTGACTAAATCGTTATTTGGTTCAGTAAAGACGTGGCGTTGGATAGTCCAGTAGCCTTATACTTTTTTTCTTCTTCTGCTTTCACCCATGATTAGGATTTAACAGCGCATGTTTTATCCCTGAGACTTAGGGTGCAGTGTTGTTAGGTAACCGCTTGCTTCTTCTTCTTACAGTGCTTTCTTTACAGCCTACTCTTTTGTACGGAGCGTCAAAAACGTCCACAAATACACAGGACCTACAGTTTATCGCCGAATTCGAACGGCACTATTTATGGGGCTGTACAGAGCAAATATACTCACAAGCGTCTAAAGTGCACGGGGTCACTGCTTCCAGCGTTCACGTTGTCTAAACTTTCGTTTAGCCGAAATCAGTTACATAATAAAATTTTGTTTATTTAGTATCTGAAAGCCCCGCCGAACTTTAAAACCCGCGTAGTTGTCTGGAACGGCGGAACTAAGTAAAACCTAGCTATATCCTATTTGCAAAAACAGCTGTGGCTCAATTGGTAAAGGCACAAATTAACTGACCACCAGGTCGCAGCGACCAATATTTGATTCAATGTTACTACTGGTCGCAGCTGCGTTTCCTAATAAGACTCAAATGCTGGTCGTCTGTGCGCTTGAGACGGCGGTCGTTTGTAAAGCGGTCGCTTGCGGATCGAGATGTGCTGGGTTCGAACTCTCCAAATATAGATTTTTTTTATTGTTTCACAGATATCGAGGCGTAGTGAAAGGTTAGTCCGGGTAATGGCAACCAAAACACGCCTTGTGCTGCTTTTAAATAATACACTATCAATCAGAGTTAATGATAATTTTGATGTACAATAATTTCACATACAGAAACTAGCGTGAAAAAATATTGTTGGATGCAGAGTATAATCTTTGCATCACCAATACGTAGTTCACGTTAAAGGACAAGTTTAAAGATACCTGGAAACATCCCAGATCAGGCCACTGGCATCAATTGGACCACGCCATCGTTCGAAGGACGCATCTAAAAGATGTCAGTCTCACAAAAGCCAGAATAGATGCCGAATGTGGCACTGACCACCGATTTTTAATGTCAAAAATGAAAATCTAGTTAAAACCCAAACATCCACACTGTAAAAAGCAAAACTACATGACCAGATTGAACGTACGGGATCTAGAGAACAACGATACCGCCGGCGCCGACGCCCTCCGGGAATCCGTCAAATAATCACTTCCACCGATAACTTCAATCTCAATCGTGGAAGCTGAACAAGGCTGGACACAATTAAGAGATGCGATTCATAAAACCAGTGAAGCAGTGCTGGGAATATCCAACAAAAAGAAACAACCAGACTGGTTTAATGAAAATCAACTGCATATGCCAGCTTTGTTGGAACAAAAGCATAGAGCACATCAAGCACTCACTGCAAATCCACACAATCCAAGACTAGCAGACAACTTTAAGCAGCCAACAATACGCTGCGAATAAACCTGCGCCAAGTAAAGGATAACTGGTGGTCGCAAAAAGCTAATAATCATATTCAAGAGTATGTCACGCATCACGAATATCGTAAATTCTCGAGGCTGTAAAAGAAATATACGGGCCAACTAAAAAAGCAAGCTGCCCAATCATGGCACAAAATGGCGAACTTCTAAAAGAGGAAGAGCAAATAAGAAACCGCTGGAAAGAACATTACAGCCATATCCTTAACCAAGAAAACAACCCCAATATGGAAGCACTCAACACAATACCTCAGTATGACAGCCTCGATGTATTAGATATCCCAATAAACAAACAGGAAACAAAGGACTCCATAAAACAGCTTAAAAACAACAAATCACCTGGCTCGGGCGCGATTCCGGCGGAAATGTATGAGTGGTAGTAAGAAACTTATAGGTCGTAGTAAAGAACTTATAAGTCATCTCAAGGATCTCTTCGATGTCGTATGGGAAAGCGGAGAGGTACCTCAGAACTTTTTCAACGCGAATATAGTGAATATATTTAATAACAAAGGAAGTACATCAGACTGCGGAAACTACCGGGGAATTTCACTATTGGCTATCGGAGATAAATTCTTGCAAAAATTGACATTGAAAATTTGAAATTATAAATAAAATTGAGAATCTTTGACAAAGAAATTTGATAGTGTAATACTGGCCTTATGGTAACAATATTTTATAGTCAAAACTGTGATTTCTGTATTCTTATTAATAACTGTATTCTTATTAATAATTGTCCTGGCAAACCTTATAATTATTATTCGTATGTGAAGTACTATATAAGTACTTCACATACGAATTTCTTCCAAAGCTATCGGACTATTTGGTTCGATATAGCCGTCGGCTTGGATTACTTTTGAGGGATTTGCATCATTTTTAGGTGATTGGACAAAAAACTGGCTGGCATATCGATGTAGAGATTGATTTTTATTTGATGGTTATCTCCGTTTGAAATAATGGTCATTATTCATGAATGTTGATTTAGTGTATGCTAAATAGGTATTTAACCAGTTTATATTAATGCTATTTTGCTCTGTCACATAAACCAAATTTAATTTATTATTTCTATGTTTTGAACACACGTGTGAATATTATTTAATTCGTTCGGATCTTTGTAAAACTTTTGCTCTTTTTTGGACTATGTTCGTTTTTTATTATGTATCATAATCTTGACCATGTTTTTTTTTACGTGTCGCGAGAGAATTTTGATATTAGATTTTGGACTCAAAAGACGAAAGGCTACTGTTCTAAAACATTCCCAAATAATAAATCTATATTTAAAATATTTATACCGGGTGCGTCTCGAAAGTGGCTTATCCCTATAACTTTTTTATTTTTTCAGTTAAAAAAACGTGAGTTTGTATGTTAGTATATGACATAAATTAGGATCGATTGGCGTATTCAATTGTTTTTGTTCACTTCCTGTTTCAGCGTTTCATAACTATGGGAAAAAAAAGTCTAATGAGTAAATCGACAAAGAGACTAGCTAAAAATGACCGCTAGGGTGCGTTTCTCCAACAGCCAATCAGAAAACAAGGTGTTACTGTTGTAATCATCGAGAAATTTGTAATTTTTTAGATATAGAGTATTTTGCTCTATCTCATAAAATAAAGTGGTGGGGAAATGTTAAACTTGCTTTTATTAAAATAAGGATAACTCTGATTTAAGTTACTCGATTTAAACAAACTAGAGCTCGTTTAAAAGATCTTTTCTTCCTTAATGATCTCCAGTATAAATTTTGTTTCCACAATTTTTTTCGTGGTAGCTAGAGGGCGCTGTTTGACATCATAACAGATATTGCGCTTTTGCGTAAAAAAATTAAATAGAAGGCTATACTTCTCTTTGCACAGTTAAATAGAGCACAAAATTTCCAAAATATCAGCGCAAACCGCGACTTTCTATCTTAACCGGAGATATTAAGAGAACAAATCATGCTAGGCTGCTGCTTAGGATTATAATATGGTCTTAAAATTTATAGTAGTAGGCTAGGAAACAAAAAGAGGTAAATTGGTTGCATCAAAATATCAAAACGTTTAAGTTCAGTTTTCATGCATCCGAATTTTGGGCGTTTTTTTTTAAAAATGACGTCATAATTATTTAAACGTGTTTATGTAAAATTATCATCCATCCATAAAATTTTTACGAATTTCTTGATTAATTATACGTAAGTTTCTCAGATTAAAATGTCCGAAAATCGGACAGGCAATAATTTTATTAATATTTCTGGGAATTTTATGCCGCCATATTGCTTTTAACAGAAAACGGCCGAATTTCGTATGGTCGAAAACTAAGTATTTCATGTAACGTCATTTAGTTATTAATCCAAGTTCGTCCTGGATTTCACTTGTTTGCGTGTTTTACCAGTTTTTTGTGTTATTTATTATTATATTATAAAGTTTATGTCGTTTCTGTCGATCCATCATGATGAAATTGCATTTGTTGCAAATTCATCAGCATGAATGCAGTTGGTGTAGTTGAGGCAGTGGTGCCGCTATTTTGCTATGAATGTGTGGGGCTGCTTGGATACCACTTACTTTAGTAGATAGAGATCGCTCTAGCGTCTCTATCTACTAAAGCCAGCCTGGAGCGGCATATTCCCATGGCTAGCTAGGTCAACGGATTTAATATGCCTGGGTTTTAATTTATGGAGTCGAATCAAGAACGAACATGGATAATAATTAAATGGTATTAAAATAAAATTAAAATATATGTTTCGATATTTTGACGTAACCAATTTACCTCTTTTTCTTTCCTAGCCTACTACGATAATTTTTAGACCAGATAATCCTAAGCGGCTACCTAACATGATTTGTTCTATTAATATCTCCGGTTAGAGAGAAGATAGAAAGTTGCGGTTTGCGCTGATATTTTGGAAATGTTGTGCTCTATTTAACTGTGCAAAGAGAAATATAACCTCCTATTTAATTTTTTTTACGCAAAAGCGCAATATCTGTTATAATGTCAAACGGCGCCCTCTAGCTACCACGAAAAAGTTGTGGAAACAAAATTTATACTAGATCATTAAGGAAAAACTCTTTTAAAAGAGCCCTAGTTTGTTTAAATCGGCTAACTTAAACCAGAGTTATTCTTATTTTGATAAAAGCAAGTTTAACCTTCCCCCACCACTTTATCTTATGAGATAGAACAAAATACTCTATATCGAGAAAATTACAAATTTCTCGATGATTACAACAGTAATATATAAAATACCTGGTCACTTGCATATTTTTGAGAAAAACCTTGTTTTCTGATTGGCTACTAGAGAAACGCCCGCTAGCGGGCATTTTTCGAACTTGAAAGTAATTTCCAGCTATTTCTCTTGGTCGATTTACTTATTAGAACTTTTTTCCCAACGTTATACGATAAGTAGTTCCTGAGATACAGCCGGCGTCCATTCTTAGTTGGCCACCCGGCACGTAATCCATATTGAATATGTATAAATTTAAAGCTGTACCAAGATGCTCTCATTTGTTTCTAAAAATAAATATCTGCTATAAAACATTTTTAAATCGATACTTAGGTCATTTGCATTATTTCACCAATCCTTGTTATCCATTCATGCTTGAGTTCTTCAAAAAATGTAAACATCAAAGTCTTTAGACAAAACCTTTTGCAAACTTTATGCTATTTAGTACAATCTTAGAGTTCCTGAAGATATATCCATTTATTTACTCTGTACAATTTATATTGACCCGAACGAATGATTATTTTAAACTTGTTCAAAGAAATACTGATTTACTTTGTTTCTAAACACAGATCTGCAATCATGAAAGTATTTATTATTTTATCAACAGATATAAATGTTCGACATATATCAATGAAATCGATTTTTCGAAAAATCAGAGCTTATTGTCATACCATCCGCAATTGGTATTTCCATTAATCAATACCAGCTACATCTGGCATGGTGTCAAGAATAGGCTCACTGGAATCAGTAGTGGAATCTGGTTATTTTAAGTTACGAGTCACGTTTTTGTTTGTGGGTTCACGATAATTGTAGAAGAGCCGCAGACATGGCGAAAGGCACCAACTTCAATTTTGCATGAAGAGTGATACTGCGCTTACTAGGGACACTAGGGACGTTATCATTTGATAGCAGGTCAGCTCTTTGGACAGAAACATGATGGCTCAATCCTGCATTCATAACGTGTTAAACCTGTCGCGTCGCCGAACCTTCAGCAGCTGCAAAATCTAATTTTTCAGCAAAAATCAGACTACATTACAGCTGCGGTTACTAGAAACTTCTTCCGACAAGACACGTAGATAGATACTTCCCAAAATATTAATAAAATATATTTACAATTAGTAGTAATTAGTCGAAGAATACATATATTTGGGACAACTAATACACAGCTCGGGATCTCTACTACCAGAAATCACCCGAAGAATAATTAAGCTAGCATGGGCTACTATGGAAGAAACTCAATCATATTCAAATCTAAAATGCCACTTTATCTCAAGAAGAAAACATTGGACTAGTCATGACCTATACATGCGAAACCTAGACACTTAAAATGGACACTATAAGGAAACTGTAGGTCGCACAATGCTCAATGGGACGAAATATGCTGGGAATAACCAAGAAAGACCATAAAAGAATAGAGTGGATATGGATACGACAAAAGTCCCAGATAATAGATGTCATCTACAGAATCAAATACCTCAAGTGACAATGGGCAGAACACCCGGCAGGGACAGACAATAGATGGACCACAAGAATTTTAGCATGGTATCCACGAGGAATTAAGAAACCTAGAGGAAGACCAAACCTGAGATGGGACCATGATATTAGGAAATTAGCAGGGATAACTTGGATAGACTACAAAGAGAGTTCTAAATATGGTAGGCTACACCATAATTGGAAATGGTTGAATAAGCTGAGAATGGTGATGATGAAAACTACCAAGTACGCGATATTTGCATTTATTAGAGTATTGCAATTTTTGTGTCTAATGTCACATAGTGTATTTATCGGACTTTATGTTGGATCCTATCCCTTCCTCCCATCCTTCACCTTCACGAAAAAACCTAAGTGGGCACGTACTCAGCGAGAAGCAGAGAGACAAGATCGGCCGAGTACGTAAAGTGTACACCACGAGCGCGCGCTATTCTCCAGCGCTCATTTTATTACCAAAACCACCAAGTTCCGCGTCCAGAACGGGAATAAAGGTGAGTGCCCAATATCCTTATAAAATAACTCACCCTATTGAACCGAGCCCCTATATTTCTCGCCCGTAACACTTTATAATCTATAAATCTGTACGAAGAAAGTGATTTCCTTTGTTTCTAAAAATAGATCTGCGATCGTGCAAGTATTATTTGACGGCAGTGTTCCCATACGCGCCGCCGTGTCCGTGCAGGGGAGACAAAAGACGGCGACGATTGCCCATCGCGTCCGCGGGGCGATGACGGCGGCGGTGGGCGCATTAAGAAATGCATCTGATTGGACCGACAACGGCCGCCAATATGGAAATGGCGAGCGTTTTAGTGCATGCTCGCGTTGTTTAAGTATGGAATTCGGAATGAGCGGGATTTTTTGTTGGCGGGTCGCGGCCGATTGCGATTAATCATGCGCTTCCTACGGACGCGGATTCCACGGCTGCCTACCACCACTGCAGTACTCGAGTACGGTGGTATCAATGGCCGGTTGGACGGGGTTAGAGAGACGGGGAGGTGGTGTGAGTCGTGATTTCAATACCACAACGAATCAGTTGAAGCTATCGCTGTCATAATAATAATTTGGCTAAAAACGACTTACGTAAATAATCGAATTATATAGTGCTTCAACGTTTGCTTCTTTCAACTAGATATTGTCTCTCTATGGATCTATCCATCCTACATTTAGGAGATTTAGTGATGGCATTATTTTATTATACTCCTTCTGCTACATTTTTTCAAAATTTTCTCGGCTCTAGTACACATAAAATCACATGTTATTATCACAGCTGTAAATATACTAATAATAAGAATACGAACAAAAATTGGACATGTCAAACACAAAATGTAAAAAGGAAAATTTAAAATATAATACAAAACAAACTTGTCACAAACAAACATCTAGTCTTTTTATATAATCAATCGCACTTGGTGTTGCCTTCAGGAAATCTCCAAAATCTTCCTCATATGCCGTTAAAGCGCATTCTTCTCTAATATGTCGAACAGACTCGTAGAGCTCCACAATTACATACCGGAGTGGTGGCCTTTCCCCATTTATAGAGAGAATCCATGCACCTGCCATGTTCGGTTCTCAGCCTGTTTAGAGTTACCCATATTTTGCGAGGCTGCTCAAAACCAGGAGGAACTGCTGAGATACATGTGAAATCCCGACTTTGTGGTGGAGCGTTTTCCATCCATTCGTTCATCCATGCTTCATATAAGTTGAACTCTCTATTCTCGTCAATATTCCCAAGTGTTTTTGATGAGAGTGGTGGCTTCCTTGAGCGGAGTCTATTAATATTTAAATCTGCTATGTCACAATGTACTGGTAGTTCCCGGTTTAGCAATGTTTTCTTGTGCTCTCTATGTAAAGCCTGTTTTCTCCTCAACTTGGGACGAGCTATGTTACTTAAAGCAGGCAACCAGTATTTGAGCGTAGTTCGTATAGCCCCTGAGATTCGCATTGTTATATTCAGCTGGACATCCACTTTGTTGACATGGGCACTATTCAACCAGACAGGTGAACAGTATTCGGCCGTTGAGTACACGAGGCTCAAGGCTGATGTTCTTAAAGTGGCCGCAAATGATCCACAGGTAGTGCCGCATAGCTTTTGTACTATGTTGTTCCGTGTGCGTATTTTTGCAGCAAGCTTGGTGAGATGGACCTTAAATGACAGAGTTCTATCCAACGTAACTTCAAGATATGTGGATTGTGTGTTGTGTGAGAGCCGTCTTCCCTCAAAGTATACCTCAAGTTCCCTATTTGCCGCTCATTTTATTGAGGTGAAAACAAGAAGCCTCTGTTTTACAAACGTTTGGTTTAAGCCGCCACTTGCGAAAATACTCTGCTAGTACTGTAAAATCAGATGTTAATACTTGCTCAGTAACTTCCATTGACCTATGTCCGGTGGCTATAACCCAGTCATCGGCGTATCCCAACTTTCTACATATCGTTTTTGGTATGTCGGCTATATACAGGTTGAAAAGGAAGGGTGCTGACACCGATCCCTGTGGTAATCCATTGTTTAGTATTTTCTGCTTACTTATTTTCTCCCCCATAACAACCCGGAAACCTCTGCCACCAATCATACTATCAATTAGTTTAATGATCCCCAAGTAACACATTAACTAGTCTGTTATCATTTCTATCCATCTATAGCTTAGCCTTCTTGAATGACCGCACTACCATAACAGTAATGATACCACACATGAAAAACTTACATTACTCAGTAAAAAAGTTCTAGACAAGCTCTATGAGAAGATTGATAGGGTCATTTTAATAAGAATCGTATCTATACCGGGTGGTGCATCGTTGTTGGAAACATAGGAAATCGCATGCAAATTTTGAACTGTCCAGATATTGGCTCCTCTGTTAATTTTACAGCAAAGTTGTAAATAGGTTTTGTCTGTATAGATAAAGGTCTGCTTATGATAAATACACGTGCCAAATTTGAACAATTTTGTGTAAGCCGATTTTAACTAATTTAAAAAAAACTGCATATAATTTTTAGAGTTCAGATTTAAACGGGGTAATGATGCGAAACCAGGCAAATGCCAATGTACGTCAAGGTGCCATCCTATAATTTTGTCATTGTCAAATTGTATTTTCTAAAACTTGGGCTTTTGCCTCATTCGAATCAGTCGTTAATTACAAAAATAACTCCTTAATTAAACTACATTTAACAATGATATTTTGACAATATATTATGTTGACATTAGATTTAAAAATAGATGAAGTTTTTCTTAAATTACTTAAAATCGGCTTGACCATAATTGTTCTAATTTGTCAGTGTATTGGCGCGATTCTCACTATAACGTACCGTCACCGTCACGTCGAGCTGCCGCGCGTCCTCTCGACAGAAAACATGGAGTAAATGGGAGCTAGACGTTGCCATGAAGTTATGTTCGTTGGCGTTATATTGCCATGGACATGTTCATTGTTGGCAACTTAAGAATATTTACTGTGGTGGCCAGCAGCTTAACTTAAATGACGGTGGCGGTACGTTATAGTGAGAATCCTATTTACGACTTCGCTATAAAATCATTAGAGAAGCCAATATTTGGACAGTTCAAAATTCCCATGGTATTTCCTGTTGCCAACGCCGGCGCCAATGCACCACTTGGTATATTCGTTACCAAGTAACGAACAAGTCAAGAGTTTTTAACATCAAATCAGGCGAAGAATCAAATTTGATAGCACATTTAAAAGGCTGATTCTATACAAGTAATTTAAATGTGACTGTTTTTCACCTGCCAAATGAGAAACCAAATTCCTCCAAAAAAGTTATGAAGTGATCTAATAACCACTTTTAATCAATTTGGCATGGATAGGAAGACGTCATATAGTTTAGAACATGTATTATTTTTCGAATTTTCTTACACAACAAATTAATGACAACTATCACCTCTATAAAATAGGCTTAGTTCAAATTTATTGTGTGTATGTGTACAACACCTGCATTTTTGGCTATTATTTTTGTATTGCTTTTTAAGATTATTTTCGCGGAACCGTAGCCGTATTTGAAATTATTTTGTATGATTTGAAATTTGTGTCTAGTCTTAGTTACGTTATTGGGAAATTCAAGAAATTATGGAATATGTTATGATAGTACAGGTTTATCAAAGAAGCCAGCAGTTGAGAACTATGTTCAAATTTAGTTTTTTTTTTATAAAAAAGATGCGATTTTATTTTTTAAAAATATTATCTGTTAAATGCCGATCATCTTTCTTCTAGCATGAAGTGGATAGTGACCTATCCGGCAGTGTTGATGGAAGGCTGTAACTGTCTTAACTGTCTTTTAATAAGCCGTTTCGTAATGCTTGGCCTCATAGTCATTAATTTGAACTTTTACGTATAAATAGAACAGCTAAGATCAGGTGAAAAGAATTTGGCAAAACGTAAACATCAGATTTTCCAACAATTCCAGATCCAATCTATATTTGGCCACAAATATTTAATAATGCTCTTGATTGCATGTTTCACAATCATCTGCATAGGTACCTATATACATTTATACATGGGTTTCTGAGTACTAACCCTACTAACCTTAACACTATTCTTTTTTCTGAAAAACTGTAACAAGAGGTATATTCTGTGTATAATTCAATGGATTTTTTTTGTTGATTTTGTTCAAATTTTACATCTAATTATTTCAAAAAATAATATTCATTGCAGCGCCTTCCATTATAGTGAACACCAAACTGCAGAAAAGAGGAATAGGTTTAAGATACAGATACGACGGCGACGGGCGGTCTGTTCAGCATAAAAAGACTCTGGGAAAAAAGACGTACAAAATTCATTCATCACAGAACTTCAATACGCTTATGACAGCGCTCTAGTTGCAAAAACGTTACAGCAATTACAAGAAATGAACACATATACCTGGGCATACGAGGCTTTCGGCCTTAAGTTGAACATCGATAAAACCAAAATCATGTGCACTCCCCTGGAAGACCACAACAATGCTATAAAAACTGGAGAAGAACTATTGGAATATGTAGCGGAATTCAATAACTTCGGCAGTTTGATTTCAGAAAAAGCCAATATCGACTCTGAAATTCAATACAGGATTAGCAGCGCCTCAAGAGCATCCTGGATATTAAAAGACAGGGTTTCCTACAATCATTACTTGAGTACAAAAACGATACTTGCAGAGTACCGGGTAATAATAATCCCCACCATGTTATATGGAAGCGAAACCTGGGTGCTGTACCGCCTGCACACGAACGCATTAAACAAGTTGCAACAAAGACATCCTAGACTACTGTTAGGAATTAAATGGTACCACCATGTCTCAAACTTGTCGGTCCTTAGAAAAGCTACCTGCGAGAGTGCTAAAGTCATGATTACTAAATCTCGCTTAAGCTGGGCTGGTCATGTATGCAGGATGCAAAAACCGCCTACCGAAATTTCTCCTTTACAGTGAGCTTGCAGACGGTAAGATGAAACCGGGTGGACAACTCAAAAGGTAAAAGAATATTTTCCACGAAAACTTAAAAGGGATAAGCATGCAGAATCAGTTAACAATGACAACCAAAAAGTAAAGAGGCAACAAGATATGATTTTTGAATGTCCAGAGTGCGGAAGAGAGATAACATCACGTATCGGGCTTTTCAGTCACAGAAAAGCTCATGAATGAAAACACCTTGCGTAACCATCTTCTGATGCGTATCAAATACTCATTAGCGAGTAATGGCAATAACAAGTTAAAGATGTGGTGTTATTACATTGATTTTGTTCATGTTTTACATCTAAACTCCACTATCAAATTTTACCCTATACGAAAAATATCCTGGTGCGAGCGGACGTGTATCTGCTAGTAAATTATTCCTATTTTTATTAAAAGAAAGTTTATTTTTACATATCATACATATTATCATAAAAACAATTAAGAAATGTTTTGATGATTGACGATATATATTACGTTACAATAGCAAAAAAACTAATTAAAGATCCGCTAATAATAAGAAGAAAAATAAATAACTTCCGGATCCTTTACAATATTTAAATATATCACAGATTAAAAATTATCATAAACATTTCTATACCGGATTTAAATGACGTAAACATGTTTATTAGCAGTAATTAATAGTAACAGTTCCGCAACCAACTAATCATTTTTATCTCCTTGTCAAACATATGCGATAATAAACACAGTTGATTCGATTATAAAATGAAAACGTGTTTTATGGTACTGCTCCTGAGGGCATTATGCATGTATAAAGACTGTGAGTGGGCGCTCCGCGATCTACATGCTTGTCAATTGATAATTTTGAAATTTTAACAACGCATTGTAAGCAAAATCTGCTGTAGGTTTGATTTTACAGAAGAAGGTAAAAATATTTTCGTCATCTCGAACTCTCGCCATTATTTATTACGGTTAAATGTTTATTGCCTGTTCCTGTCTAGACCATAAATTTCTAATTTAACTAAAAAAACTGAGGCGTATGCATATACGTGCCGTACTCGCGCGGTACTATTTCTTTATTTACATATTAGTACTTTAAAGGATATACAGAGTTGGTAAGATAATCCCTAAATATTGATGACACCAATAAGCATTGCGGGTTTGAAAGTAAATATGGTAAATTTTAATGTACGGTCAATTTGTTCAAAGAAACAAATCATTTTAAATTTTAAGATTGTACGAGGTAAAATTTGGAAAAGATACATCTAATTTATTAATCAAAAGAGTTTGATGCTGGAATTGCAATAGCGAAGCATTACAACATCGTCAGCCGTGTCTTCGCGGTCACCGTTGCAATATGCAGGATGTCCCATTTTAGTTAAAATCAGACAGTATCTCCGATATTAGTGAAGATAGAAGAATACGGTTTGCACAAACCTGTCCCACATTTTTCTCAAATGGAAGATGCTGTAAACAAAATTTTCATAGCCCTCTTTGTTACTGAGCTACAGGGTCTTTCTCAAAATTTTGCAATTTGGGACAGCCCCCGTATCTCAGTTAAATATACAGGGTGTTCTATTTAGGAAAACGTAACTTTAGTTCATGTTTTCAAAAATATTTAATATTTTTGTGGAAAACCCGACTAAGCCACTGTATTCTACTTAAAAAGTTCAACAAGAAACAGTTTTCACCTTTTTGATACCTTTTACAGTAATACGGGTGTCCCAAATTGCAAAATTTTGAAACAGACCCTGTAGCTCATAAACGAATAGGGCTATGAAAATTTTGTTTACGGCAACTTCAGTTTGATAAAAAAGTGGGATAGGTTTGTGCAAACCGCATTCTTCGATCTTCACTAATAACGGAGATACTGTCTGATTTCAACCAGAATGGGACACCCTGTATACCGCAACGGTGTCCACGAAGACTCGGCAGACGAGCGGTTTTATACTAGGTAATGCTACGCTATTGTAATTCCAGTATAAAACCTCTGGTAACCTATCAGGCAGTCCATTTTACTCCCAGATTTTGGACTATAACGCTTATAGCAGATATACAGTGCGAATTACAACAGATTATATGGCTGTCAAGGACTTCCTGATCAAGCTCAACCTTGCCACGCCCTTTCTTATTCGAAGTTCAATAAAACGCATAGTTTACTTAATCTGAATGAGTTGCATAGAGGCCACTAGCTTTTTAATTTTAACAGCCGGGTGGTCGGGGTTCAAAGATATTAATAAAAGGGCGCCACGAGATTATACTCTATGAACTCGGCATAAAAGATGTTACTATTAAGTAGACTTCAACACTAACCTCGAACTGTTGAGTGTAACTACCATGAACTTCAAATATACTATAATTACTTGAACTTATGTGACTCTAACTTAACTATGAGACTAGACTGTAAATAATACTACTAAAAATATTTAAGCAATTTATTGAAATATTAAAAGTTAAATAGGATATATAAAAAAACGAATAGAAAATGAAAAATGAATGTAAATGACTGAAAATGTAAGTTAAATCTGTATGTAAATTAATAAGAACTAAACCTATGACCTCAAACCCCCTTAGCTAACTTATACTAGATACAGTCAGGGTGGTTTATAAATAGCAAATCTAAATCTAAACAGTCTTACTCTAATGGATGTACAATCTTGAAACAACTCGGAAGTTCCTCCGGCTGAGCTACGGTGTATAGCTATGAGGTGGCTACAGCAGGGTACAGCAGCTCGGTGTACTGTCACTGGAGCCCACGGATGTCAGCAGACGTACAGATGAAAGGTGAACATAAAAAACCCTAAATAATATTGGTTGTCTTAGAAAAGAGTCTCAATTATAGAACAAGGACTTGCACAACGTGTAACTCCTACATATAATAAAGGTAATAAAGAAGGACTAATTAAATCTGAACTTTACCTCAATGAGGGTTTATGATGTCCAACGGGTAACTCTACACACGGGCAACAGGAACGGATGGAATTCTGGACTGTTCTGTGCTGTACGGTCTGGATCGGTCTTCTTGCTCTACAATTACGAACAACCAAATAAGACTTAAGAAAGATAACACTCAACTAATCTTTCTACACCACGTGGGCGTGGAAAAGTCGAAAACCAGTCAACAATACGAATAAAAATCAGTTGAGCATTGACTTAGACTAGGCAGAAGAATTATAGCATACCTTGGAACTGTTCGGGGACTTCTTGGGCACGTGGAATCGGAATATCGGTCGGAAAAAGGCTATTTTAATCCCATTATGGAAACTGGTCGGTGGTCCGTGTAATCCCACAAAATACAACCACGTCTCTGACCAAATGTGTTCCGGAAGACTTAATCCTTCTTTACGAAGACCTGCTAAACACCAACAGGGAATGCTTCACGGAACGGCAGCCAGTTCTTCACGACGACACTCTTCAGCCGGGGAGTACACAAGAAGTGATGCAAGGATTCAATTTCCTTCACAAAATCAGATTTCAACAGGAAATCTCCCTCCAGGATATAGATAGAGAACTATATATCTTGACTAGTCCAACTCACAAAAAGGCATAAATAAAAAACGATGTTCTAGATTATTTTCACAGCCATCTTCGATATCCGGTCAATGAACGAACTAAACTCACAAATTCCCACAATTAAACGAACGAATTGCACACTGCGATCCACATCAAAAATAACCAATTTAACTACGAAATTTTATCTGATAATTATAAAATTTCAATAACCAAAACAAAGGATAAATAAATCCAAAAACATCTGATTTGATCTGACAGTGACAAGTGACAAGTGATGACCAAAGATAAAAAGAGGTCGACAAAAATTCTAATGCTGGGCGGCATCCAGTGACAATATTCTGTGGCTCTATAGCGCGGTGTATATCGGGTTGCATAATTGTAAAATTTAAATAAAATAATATTTAACAATAAAATTATAGTAAACATGAAGCAAAAATAATAGCTATTTGCGATATTTTATGAGCTAGCACACAGAGGTCGTTGCGAGGAAATTTGACTGTTACAACCTGTATCAAGGAAGTTTTTGATACTGACTCTACAAAACATATCTTGAAACAACAGAGCACAGACTATGTCAATACGAGGATCTGGATTGCTAGCGACACTTTCTATTTGGGAAAGCAATGCGAGAATCTTTAAAACAATTTAATTATTTATTAAATATTAGAAACGTATAGTTGGACAATTTCAAAATACTGTTAACCAGGAAGTACCAAACGACGATTGAACAATATGATAAGCCATATAAAAATATATTTTGCTTTTTAAATTTATATAAAATAAGTAGAACTAAATTTCAAATGTAATTTATTGTATATTGCATACCTTCGAATAAACTTTTTGAAGTGAAACTTCTTTACACGTGCTGGGAGTAAAAATTCAAGTCCGTGACACACGTTTACACGAGGTAGGGAAACGGCCGTGACACGTCGCCGCGTCGTATGCTAGTGATAACGAAAAGTGGTAACGATCGAAAAAGTGGTAAGGACAACCTACAGCTTAAAAATACGTAGTGACGCGACGTGTATTTGTGAGCAGTCCACGTGTTTATCATAAATACAGGGTGGCCCATCGAAAACGTTCCGCAAGGCATAATGGCCAGGGTAATTTTTTTTCAGAAAATTCAAAAACACGTCAATTTTGTTTGTGAGGGGGACAACTTTTGCCCCAAAAATGATTGCAAAATCTTCAACCCTCTAAGCGGGGGTGTCATCCCCCAAATTTTTTCAAATGGGAAGGGGGGTCAAGTGGTACAGCAATGAAAAAGGCTTTCTATTCTCTATACTTTCCCGTTTCGTTTTTGAAAATCGGTCGAGTCATTGAGAAAATATGAAGGATTGAAATTTGAAAAGTTTATTTAAACATTTATCAGAGTAAATGATAAGGATAAATTCCTTCGACCAATTTGCTGTATTTTCTTATTATTTCTAGATGTTTACGCATTTTTTCAGTTACCACAAGGTTGAACAATCAGGTGCGGTAGTTGCTAGATAGCTGTTCTGTGACTTTTGCGTTGAAGTTCTTTTCAACTTGCAGAAAAAGTGGAAATAATCGACCTCTATTTTAAAAATAAACTTTATTTTAAAACGTCTTCGTTGGGAACTTGTATTTTTTTAATCTCCTTTGGACGCTTGTACGATTTACGCCGGTCTCATTGGCTAATTTGCTTGTACTCAGCGTACTATCTATGGCAACTTGGCCCAATACGAATACCTCCATAGCTTCATTTACTACAAAATTTTCCCTCTGCCTCTTTTTATTCATAACTGAACCAGTTTCGCGAAATTTTGCTACTAACTCGCGAACAATTTTACCATAAAAGTGTTTGTCAGGATGGCGTTCATTGAATATCTGCGCAAACCGATTGCCACATTCATTATTTTTAAAATTTAGTTCGATTATTTCCACTTTTTCTGCAAGTGAGTACACCATAATAGTTAAAAAGTTTAACGATATTGAGAAGAACTTCAACGCACATGTCAAAGAACAGCTATCTAGCAACTACCGCACCTGATCGTTCAACCTTGTGGCAAGTGAAAAAATGCGTAAACATCTAGAAATAATAAGAAAAAACAGCAAATTGGTCGAAGGAATTTATCCTTATCATTTACTCTGATAAATGTTTAAATAAACTTTTCAAATTTCAATCCTTCATATTTTCTCAATGACTTAACCGATTTTCAAAAACGAAGCGGGAAAGTATAGAAAATAGAAAGCCCTTTTCATTGCAGTAACACTTGACCCCCCTTCCCGTTTGAAAAAAGTGGGGGATGACACCCTCGCTTAGAAACCTCGCGGTTGAAGATTTTGCAATCATTTTTGGGGCAAAAGTTGTCCCCCTCACAAACAAAATTGACGTGCTTTTGAATTTTCTGAAAAAAAAATTACCCTGGCCGTTATGCCTTGCGAAACGTTTTCGATGGGCCACCCCGTATTGATCATAATATTGATCATATTTATCATAAATACAAATTTTGTGAAAGTGAATCAAATTATTTACTAATTTTGAAGTGAAACGTCTTTACGCGCGCTGGGAGTAAAAATTGCACGCCGTGACACACAAGCTAGCGAGACGGCCATGACACAAGATAGCGAGACGAAAAGAGGTAAGGACAGCCTACGGCTCAGAAATACGTAGTAATACGACGTGTATTTGAAAGTAGTCGTCATTTATCAAATATGTTATAGTCTAACCCAAACTATTTGTTACACGTAAAAAACTATTTTTATGCGTAAAAACTATTTTTAACACGTAAAAACTATTTTTTAGCGTAAAAAACTATTTTTTACACGTGAAAAACTAATTTTATGCGTAAAAAACTATTTTTTACACGTGAAAAACTATTTGTTACACGCAAAAAACTATTTTTATGCGTAAAAACTATTTTTAACACGTAAAAACTATTTTTATGCGTAAAAACTATTTTTTACACGTGAAAAACTAATTTTATGCGTAAAAAACTATTTTTTACACGTGAAAAACTATTTGTTACACGCAAAAAACTATTTTTTTCCGTAGCAATTGTTAAAATTGCCTTATATCTATCAAAAATAGTACTTTAACCGCAAGGGTAGATTAAATGGTACTTTAACAGCGAGAATAGTTTAAAAACTTTTATTTCTTCTCGAACGTTTTTTAATTGCGTCCATTTTTTAAAATTATTGTATTCCTTTTCATAACTTATTCGGGAAATGGAAGTAGTTTGGATATGGCGTTTGTGGCCTCAGCCTGAATATCTGTTAGTAATTTACTTATTTCGTTTTGAGCCATTTCTGGCTCCAATTCAATCAGCAATCGACACGAAAGAGAATTAAAAAATATTGTCTCAAAACTGACAACTAAAGAGACAGCTTTATTTATTTGTCAAATTACATAGAAACCAACGCCAACCCAGCACAATATTTTTTCTACTCGTAATAAATTCCTTGAAATAATAATTTCTGAATATTTTTTAAAACGTAACTCGCTATGGAAAAAAATATTGTTATATACTCGCGATTTCATCGCTCGTGAAATAATCTTTTCGGTCGACGATAAAATACCATTTGTATAAAAAATAAATATAGATTTACTTTTTCAACATTTCAAACTACACTTTTTCAAACATGTCCTTCAAATCCTTCAATTTAACACCTGTTAGTAAGAAGTTTCACTGCAAATATGCCCACATAGTGGACACACATTTTTTTTAAGTAGTTGATGAAACCTTAATATGCGTTTTATTATCAAAATTTATTAGGCGTACCTAACTTAATCTATAATTTTTAATACGCTTGTTCAATAATTAAATTAGAAAAACGACAAATTAAATCCTTTTATTTCTCATATCGTTTAAAAAAGAAATAATCACATTATTTAAAGGTTGGTTTATTTTGACGCTGATGGTAATAGCTGATAAATATTCTAATTTATTAAATTTATGACAAAGGAATAGCCAAGAATAACCAACTATTTCAATCATTGTTGGTCGATCCGTAGATTTAACTAAGGACAAGGAAGAAATAAAAATAAATTGGTAACACTGTATGAATCCTACATTGGCCAGAGACCGTGTACACTCCAGTGGACTTTAAATTTTAGCTATGAAAATGGCTATAATTGTTTAACGAGCGCCAATCATAACGCAAAAACAAACTCGCGCAAACATTTTACTGCAACGCGACGACCGATGTCCGTCCCGGCCGGCCCTTACCAACAGCTTTATTCCCTCGGTTGTCAGTACTGATTTACTACCGAGGTACTACATTCGTTTTTGTGCTGGTGCGAAATAGCCGCCCGGGTGTATTATTACAGGCCGGAGTGAAATATAAGCCTCGGAGACATTCCACCGTTGGCACCTTAAGACATCGCTTAGTTGGCACCTCTGATTCGTTCAGCCAGATAAGCAAGGCGCTCATTCCGCGATAGGCCAATTTCGGACAAAAAATTCAATAAATCTTTTGAAATTTAAGACAATTTAGAAACCTAAGTTGAACAATAAAAATTTCTTATTTCTTCTATTATTTCAAATAATAAATAATACCATATACACCACAGCTGAAAAGAAAGAAAACATATACGACCACAAGACTGGAATAGCCTCAACATAATTGTAATTTATAAGAAAGGCAACAAAGAAGACATCAGACACTATAGACAAATAAGCCTATTACCAGTAACATATAAGATATTTACAAAAATAATAAACAACAAAATACAAAATGCACTAGACGCTGCACAACCACGAGAACAAGCAGGCTTTAGAAGCGGCTTCAGTACGATTGATCACATACATACATTAAAAGAAAATATCAGCCGAACAAAAAAACGCTAGCCAAAGCTTTTTAAGGCAATAATAGAAGCAATAGCGAAACAAGATATTAACAGGCCTTATACAGAAACCCTTGCTGATATATACAAAGAAGCCAAAGCAAGAGTAATGATATACAAAACAGCCCCAGATCTCCCAACTGGCAAAGGAGTACGACAGGGATCCACAAAGCTGTTTAGAGCAACATTAGAAGAAATCTTTAAACTGGAGTGAACCAATAAAGGATTAAAAACAGATGAAGAATATCTTAACCATCTAAGATTCGCTGATGACATAGTCCTAATTGCCAATAGTCCTGAACAACTACAAACACAAATTAATGAATTAACTAAATACAGCTATCAATAAAGTATGTCTCAAAATGAATTTAGCAAAAAGTAAAGTAATGTACAGGGTGGTCGATATTGGTCTGTTTTAACAGAGAAAACCTATTTCCTGACTAGATAGAGCAAAACCGACATAGATGT
Organism: Sitophilus oryzae; assembly: GCF_002938485.1. Lineage (NCBI taxonomy): Eukaryota > Metazoa > Arthropoda > Insecta > Coleoptera > Curculionidae > Sitophilus > Sitophilus oryzae. The sequence goes on from NW_022146029.1 coordinate 1,444,546, forward strand.
CATGGGCTCGATTTCTGAGAAATGCTTAATGACCTAAACCGCCTGTTCATATTTTCATTGCCAACAGAGATACGGAGTCTTTTTGAATTTTTTACCATTTGGAAAATTGCCCATAACTTTTGTATTTCCCGGACTAATAAAATTCTGTAAAAACGTTCTTAAGGCACTTTTTTAGTCAGAAATAATAAAAAATATAATTTTTTAAATGGAAATCATAGTTGGCTATGAACTTAAAAAAATGCTGGCGTTTAACCCTTTCCAACGATATAAAGTTATGTGTATCTATTTCTAAAAACGAGACAAATATTACGTTTTTTATCTTTGTATCGAAGCGGGCCTTGATTTTGTATTGACCTATAGTTGCCTAATTATTTTTTATCACAATTTAATATTCTATGTCATTATTTATTTGCATAATTAGAGACTTTTGAAGAGGTAAATCAACATTCTATATTAGTATTACCATTTACAATTAAAAAGCCAGGGTTACAACTGCGCTATTAAACGGAGAAGTTAGAGAGAATTGGATTGGAACAAGGGATCCCATATCTTAGCCTGCTAGGTCCTGTGATGTAACTCCTTTTGACTTTTTTTATGGGGGAAATTAAAAGGTCTTATACAGTTCGTCTGCTGTATCTGTGTCCATGAAAGGAATGCGGACAAAAACATTTAAATAAACAACAATATATTTTATACGTCGACTTGACGAGTACGTCACCGCAAATCGCTCCGCCCACTCATTTTATTGGCTTCTTGCAAATTTGTCGAATTTTTATTGATGGGACGCGTCGTCTAATTTTTTACGAAAAACATCGAGAGAATATCGTTTCCCCTCTCACGGATACCCCGTAGCCACAGAACGGACAGACGTACTGTATATAAGGGAAGAACCATTAGAACGAGAGAAGAATTACAGAAGGCTACTAGGCAAGCTTTTGGACTTATTACACCAGTTCTTCTAATAAATTGTTGTAACTCTGTGCGCAAAAGATGTTTATTGTGTATTCAACAAGGGGGTGCTCAGTTTGAACATCTTTGATGATTTTTTTTAGAAAACTATATTCGTCACTCAAAAAATAGTTTATTTTAGTTTTATTCTTTGTTTATTGTATCGATTTCAATTGTAATTACTAATACTAATATAGAATGTTAATTTACCTTTTCAAAAGTCTTTAATTATGCAGATAAATAATAATATAGAATATTAAATTGTGATAAAAAATAATTAGGCAAATAGGTCAACACAAAATCAAGGTCCGCTTCGATATAAAGATCAAAAACCTAATATTTCTCTCATTCTTAGAAATAGATGTCCATAACTTTAGATCATTGGAAAGGGTAAAACGCCAGCATTTTTTTAAGTTCATAGCTATGATTTCCATTTAAAAAATTATATTTTTTATTATTTCTGACAAAAAGAGCAAGCATAGAAAAAAACTGACTACGCCACTGGATTGTGCATAAAAATGTGCCTTAATAACGCTTTTACAGAATTGTATTATTCCGCAAAATAAAAAAGTTATGGGCAATTTTCAAAATGGTAAAAAATTCAAAAAGACCCCGTATCTCAGTTGGCAGTGAAAATATCAACAGGCGGTTTACGCCATTAAACGTTTCTCAGAAATCGAGCCCATGACATCTATGTCGGTTTTGCACTATCTAGTCAGGAAATAGGTTTTCTCTGTTAAAACAGACCAATTTCGACCCCCCTGTACAACGAACTAGTGGAAAGAAAAGACGTTCTAATAAATAACACAACACTGGAAACAGTAATATATTTGGAACAACTAATACACAGTTCGGGATCTCTACTATTAGAAACCAACAGAAGAATTAAGTTGGCATGGAGTACTTATGGAAGAAATTCCAATCATATTCAAATCTAGAATGCCACTCTAAAGAAGAAAACATTCGACATATGTTTACTACCAGTCATGACCTATGAATGCGAAACCTGGACACTTTAAAAAGACCTCATAAGGAAACTGCAGGTCGCACAACCTTCAATGGAACGAAATATACTGAAAATAACCAAAAAAGACCTAAGATAATAGAGAGGATATGACAAAAGACCCAGGTAATAGATGTCATCCACAGATCAAATCCCTCAAATGGCAATGGGCAGAAGACCTGGCAAGAACACAACAGATGGATCACAAAAATTACACCATGGCACCCACGAGGAATTAATTCCATAATATATAGGCAATTAGCAGGGATAACTTGGGTCCGCATAGCCAAAAATATACAACAATGGGTACCTAACTACAAAGAGAATATATGTGAGGGACGTTACACCATAATTGGAAATGGTCGAATAAGCTGAAAATGATGATGATATTGATTTCAAATAATCCATTTTTAAGATAATTCAACATTCTAATTTAATTGAAATCTTGAAGAGACACGCGTTAGACTTGAATGAAATAAAAATAATTGGAATCAGATAGCTACTGTTAGGTAGGAATGCGGAACAGTGCGCGGTCAGCAGCAATAAAAGGAGGGGTAAGACCAATATAAGACAGTTGCATTCTGTCCCCGCTTTTATACAATATGCATTTTAAAGATATTTTTTCAGAGGCTTTAAGTGGCTGTGCACTGGGTGTTTGTGCACTGGGTATTAAAGTAAACAGGAAGATCCTAAACAACATAAGATACGCTGATGAGACGGTTATAATAGAGCGGACAGCGAATCTTTCTTACAAGAGTTGTTGAATAGATTTACAATAGCATGAGCGAATACGGACTGAACGAACATAAAAGTGTCTGGAAAAAGGACATCAACGAACATAAAATTAAACCACGATGATATAAAGTATGTCCCCGGATTGTCTTTACAAGAGGAAAATCTTTTTTATTATAAAGATTTTGAGAAAAATGCATTCATAACAAATTTTGCTTGTTCGAAAATGGTTAATCCCGCTTATACTTTTCCCAACTTTCAAAGCGTTTTAGAGAAAATTAAAAAAATAAATAAAAATATGGTTGAATTTTAAGTCCTAAAAATCTAAGACCATTTCTATGGTCGGTTCATTCAGCTGAATCATTTCGATTTCATTCTTTGATTGATTATCATTAATTTTGGTTAATGTCATACTTCTTGCTAAAGTATCACATCTTCCTATAACTATTATCACCCTTTGTCCGTAGCATTGCTAAATAAATTGTGTGCTTCTCTAACAGCAAAAAATATGATATTAATTAAAATTCTATCAATAATAATCTATCAAAGAAATAGAAACGAAATTATATTACCATAGAAACGCGTTTTGATTTTTAGGACTTGAACTGGAAAATTTTGGAAAATAATAAACGGATTAACCATTTTAGAGCAAGCAAATATTTTATGAACAATGCATTTTTCTCAAAATGTCAATAATAAAAAAGTTTTTCCTCTTGTAAAGACAATCCGGGGACATACTGTAGAACAAATTATTAAATTTAGGTATCTTGGATGTTGGATTAGGATGTAGAGTTAAAGCAAGGGTCTAGCAGGTCCGTAGCACATTCTTCAGAATAACACAATTCTTTTGTAATAAACCAATCGGGTAACAATACCAAATTTCGCACGTAGATAGGGGGTACCCGAATGGAGTATCTACTAGGAGTAGCAACTAACCATATGGTACATGGAGTATCTACTAAGTGTAGCATTTAGGAGTATCTACTAAGTGTAGCATATCGGGTAACACCCGATATCGTATGGTTAGTTGCTACAGTTATTATGCCATGCTTTTATATAGAAGGGAATCCTGGACCCTGAAAGTTACTACCATGGGGATTATCGAAGCCTTTGGAATGTGGTTATTTCATTGGATGCTGAAGATACCTTGGTCAAATGATTTCAAATGACTCCCTGATTACCCCTATTACATCTCATGAACTAAAATAGAGAGCTTCTACGTATAATAAAGAAAAAAAATCGGTATACTAAATAACAGGGAGTATTCGTATACAAAATTGGTCGCGCCTTTTGGGGGGGGGGTGTCTAATCTCACTTAAAAGATAATATTGATATAAGGTTTAAACCAATTTTAAACGCCACGCACCAATCATTAGGGGAGGCTAATACTAAGGTGGGGGGGAGGGGGGCTAAGCACCACCTGGCACCCTCTAATTATGCCACTAGGCATACTATAGGCATATTCTCAGGAACGACAAATACCATCTACTACACCTTATCATCAAGGCTAAAATTCAATGGAGGATTTGAGGTCCACGCAGAAGACCTAGTTAGTATTAAAACATTAGTAGTCGTAGATAAGAAACATAAGGGATTGGACATAAATTAATATAGACATTATTAACAGAAATATATAATCAAAAAGTCATCAGAACAGCAGAAAGATGAGAAGAATTGGCTGTAGTTATCGCCAATCTTCGCTGAGAAAAGGCACCTGAAGAAGAAAAATCCATTTTTAACATTATTATTTCAGTAATACTGCTGATGACAATGATTTAGTATTGAAACTAAAAGAATATAGATATTTGCCAGGGATATCAGAAAAAGTAACATGAATAGCCAAACAGTATAAAATTAAAACTGTTTTTAGGCGAGGGATTGCTCTAAGCTCTCTCGTATCCTAACAAGAACAAAAAATCATAAATATTAATAATCAACACAGAATCGTCAAAATAAAACAAAAAGTGCATCTATCATGTATTTGAAGAGACTAACCGTCCACTAAGAGTACGACTTAATTATCATAAAAACATACACAAAGAGGTAAAGCAATGAAGACGTAAGTACTATTTACATGATGCTTCTTTTTTCCTTCAAATCAGCGGTATGACGGTGATATATACATTCAACAATTCTGCCCGTTTTGATGGAATGATTATTAGGTACATATACTGGGTGAGTTTTCTACGATGTTCTCTATAGGTATCTCGGAAACTACTGGAGATAGAGAGTCTAAAATAGATATAATGAGATTAGGGACAATTTTTAAAATAGCTAAAATTTGATTTTTCCAAATATTTAGTAAGCCATGAACTTTTTCAAAAATCTGAAAGGCGCATATTTATGACTCTCTATCTCCAGTAGTTTCCGAGATACCCATAGAGAACATCGCACGGTGGGGTATTAGCATGAAAAAGGTGATCGAAATTCGAAAAAGCAAATGTGTTTAAGATTTCCCATAAAAAGATAAATGATAAGTTAAATCATGTCTGCCATGAATGGCGTTGCTATGGGTATGTTTAGTTGCATTCATTCGTTTCAACGAAACGTCAAAGTTGTTACTTCTCACAGATAAAAGGTAAATGGCTAAATTTTATGTTTAAAATTATAAATTGTTGTTGTTCTTGTGCTCTTTTTACGTTTATATTATCGTTTTGATTGAAAATGGCTTAGCAAGCTGCAGGTATGTATTCTACAAAAACGTATTATTTATTTTGATATTCTCTATACTTGTGTCTATACTAACGATTTTTTTTGCAACTAAAAGTTAGGCGTTCAGAAAATTTGATTAAATTTGTGACATTTTTATTATACTTAGAGATTTAGTTGCGCATTTCAAACAATTCAGCATAGTGTCTATATACGTTTTACTTGGTAAACATTGGGCTTTCATACAGTAAAATAAAATACTGCGACTTTTTGCGACTTTGCTGATAAAATGAGAAAAACATTCTGGGTTTCGTCTAATTTGCCAATCAGTGATATACTAATGCGAGGTGTAAACCGCGATGGCATTGTTGTGTACAAAGCAACCGCATTAGTATTAGTAGTTTAGCACAATTTGGCATTAGTAGCGACTTTAGTGGTATGGGCATTGCTCGCGGATCAGTCGTAGCATTAGTAGTATTAGTTGCGATATTACTAATGGCATTAGTGGCATTGACCGTGGAAACACTGGAACAGTGATTTTTCTTTCTTTTTTTTAGAATCGACGAATTATCCTTTATTTTGTTCATATTATTTCCTCTTTAATAGAAAATAGCAATAATTTATATAAGGTCTACATAAAAAAATTTCGATCAACTATCTGTGTCAAATACCCCACTGTGCATCGTAGAAAACTCACCCTAATAATAAGGATTTAGGAATAGAGTTATTAATAAGTATTAAGTCTATGTTATTTGTGTCCGCCCTGTGTAATTGGCTAATCAGTTTACTGCCTCTTAATAAGCATTTCAAATAAGTTGCTAAAGAAGCATTTTAGTTTTCCTATTTATCGTTAGACATAAAATAGTCACGTTCTATTGTTTATATAAATATCTCCATTTCACAACTATTAAAACATTTTCAGTCTAGATTGCTCTTTTTGAGATAATTGTTATACCGCCGAGTTGCACTGGAATACTAATACATAGTGCAAGATTTAATACCATCGTCTACAAAAATATAATACACACAATAATAACACTTTTATAACTAAACTTGTTGCAGTATTTTGTTTTCATATTTTATAGCATTTCTTTTGTAGTGGTAAGAAATAACTGGTATTCCATTCACAGGAACTATTAAAGAATGTTTTTGAAGAGAATTTTCATCAATTCGATATTTTGCATCGTGAATGATACGCCGCGCCGCGCTGTTTTACAGCTGGCAATTTTACTTGCATGCTCGAATACCTGCAGCAACTTTTCCTACAACGCGTGCACATTCTGGAATTTTTGATAAGTTTCTGGAACTTTACTTGCACTTGCAGATAATACATTCACCGGCACGAAAAACGGGTACCTTAAAATTTTGATTATATTATTTTAAAGTTTAATAGATTTTGTTCTAATGAGCGGATTTTGATGATTCTTTAACCCTCAACTGACGTGGTAGGGTCTAGCGGACACCAAGCACTATATAAACGTCTGTAAAATGTTTACGTTTAACATTTAAGCCTCGCCGCGCCATTTACCTTTAAGTTAGTGTACCCATATGCAACAGTTAAAGGTACACTTGTTTTTATCAAGTATTGTTCCTACCAGCGCAGCGACTGCGGGGGGTAAAGTTTCATTGGGGTCTGGTGGAACCACCACACCAAGAATGTTTCATTATTAGGATGGTAGGTAGTCCAAAAAGTGTGCGTCACGGGGACGCTAATTTTGAGAAAGCATTAATTAAGTGGTTTTGATGAACTTAAAGAGGCTTAAGTGATATGAAGATCATCGAGACATTGATTTTTCTCCGAAGAGTAACCATAGCTCCGATTCTGAATTTCTTACTTGAATCAATACCAGAAGTGAAGGAAATGTGGTGTATGTCCTGGTTTATGTTAGCATAAACTGTATTTGAAAAAGTTATGTACATTCAAAATTGGCAGTTTTGTTCAAAATAATTTATGTTTATTACTTTAGTTTCACATTTCGGTTGTTTGTACTTTCAGTAATACGGGAAAATAATAAAATATATAGGTTTTTAATTTCTATGGGTTTCTTAACCAAGTTATATTTTTGTTGTCAAAAATTCCTAAAAAATGCGTTTTACTTTATTTTTGTCTCCGTTCTTATTAATTTATTGAAAATGAATGAAATTGTTTGTTCACAAGTTTGGATATATTGTGAACAATGTTAAAATAATAAACTTTTTATAAGATATCTTCATCATTTATTTCTAACTGAAAAAAATTGGGGTCCATCGACCCCAGAACGCCTTAAGCGGTACCAAAAATCCACCACGCCGTACGCCGGTCTAGAGTTAAGCAGTTTGTAGCTAAATTATTTGGAAGTAAAAGCTCTGACGAGGGGTAGGAGACAAAAAACTCACAATCTTTTAAGATGTTTATTTAAATTTAATTTGCTTCAAAAAAAGAAGGGGGGGAATATATCCCATACAGCACATCAAATCACATTTACGTAAGGGATACACAGTGTCCCGTAGGATACACAGTGCTTGTGTATTACGTTTAAACTCTGTTTACACATTGCAGTTGTGACTACCGCGTGCATACGTATGTATTTTGCTTCGTATATACATCTTGTGCTAGATAAAACTACTTCTTATGAACGAATTTAGGAAATAATACAAGTTTTGATGCCTAACTTTTCGTTCTTTTTAATAAATATTTATTCAATGATACCAATTATATCTTTATACAACGAAAATTAGGATGGTAAAACTTTGTATTTTCCAAAAGTATCTCGATCGTAAGTTCAAGAGAAGTAGCCTTAAAATTGTTCCATTTTTGTTTTGTATTAAATGTACCATTTTTCTTCCATAAAATGGATTAAGTGGTTAAAAAATAAAATTCTTATATTTCTTTATGTCATGGAACGCGCAAATAACACAATAATAATTATTATTTACACTGCAGAAACCAGAAGTAAGAAAACACTGTAAAAGAACAGAATTTGTATCAAAATGTATTAAAAATATAAGTACCTAGTATAACAACATACTAAAATGGTAAACACTGGTATATCGCCACGATTTGGTGGACCTCGTTTAGTCATTTTTTTCTCCTCTTTTCCCTCCAAGCAGTTGGCTTGTTAGCATACTCATTCATCGAGCACTCTGTTGGACTTGTATTTTATTCTCAGATTAACAATCTCACCTTTAAACTTTATATGAAACTGATTATTGAATATTAAGCATATCTGTATATTGATCCATCAATAACTTACCGAATATCAGTGTAAGAAGTTCTTTCAAGTGTTTAAATCTTTCTTTCTCTGGTCCATTTAGATTTTTATTATTTCCAAATTAAAAAAATTATATTGCAGAGCTAACCTCTTTATCATTATACGAGAATATTTGGAGTTTTCATTCATTGGAGTCAAAATTTGGTAAATTGGGTATCGAGTAAGGGAAGAGTCGCTGCTATAATATTAATAATACTCTTAGGAAAGTGTAACAAAGTAATTAAAAACTTGTGTTTACCTTAAAATCTCTTTTAAACTACACACAAACAGAACATTTATATAGAGCTTCCGAATGATAAAACAATATAATGGCTGCTAACACATACCACTCCTAGAAAGGTGAAAGAAGAGAGGACACATAAGATACACTTGGTCGGTGTGTCTACGCTGAGGCTGTTCGCGCGTGCGCACACCTTCATTTCATGCTAGAATGTAGACACAACAGTACACTATTACAAAGTGTCTATATAGATATTTATATTATGTGTATACGTCACATTTTTACAAGGTGTGTACTATAGGCACAACTATGATACGAAGTATCACACATACATAATGACATATACATTGTATGTCTCATATATCGACGTTAAATTTCATCATTTTAATAATTATTTGTTACGTTACAAAAAACTCTTTAGAATCTTGAGTGCATACGGTATACAACTAGTAAACACTGTATCACACAATTCTATCAATATAAACCTGCGTGTATCTCATATGTATATGTTAGAACTAGATGAACACTTAGGTTTACTTTACCATATTTTATTTCTCATGTGTCTGCCTTGTAGAAACGTAATTTCATTTGGACGTGCTGTATGGGATATTTGCCCCCCTCATACTGGGTTGGAGAACGTTTAGTTAAATTATTTGGGTTTTGAGTATCATCAATTAAAAGTAAAAGTTGCCATCTGTCAATTATAAGTGAAGAAACAAAATATTGATATTTTGGTAAAAGTTTGAAACACCCTGTGGAATATATTAATAAAGCAAGTATTTTAAAAATCATTTTATCATGTAGGTCCGTCTTTTCTCGTCTTTTATTTTTTGATTTATCGCAATACCTTTATTTTTATTGGAGATATTTGCTTTTGAATAAGACCGTAACGATTAACAGCAATTTTAGCTTTGATTTTGGATCCTCATCACCACACTTATAAAATAGTGATTATTATATTTGCAAGTTCACTGTCATTGGAAAGTCATATTATTATTGTTTATTGACGTTTACTCTAGTAGAAATGGTTTTAAGTTCTGAAGTATCGGTTCTAGCTGCTTTAATTGATCATGGCAGAGATCAACTTTTGGACTTAAAACCATATCTGCTAGAGTAACTGCCTAACACAATAATATAATAAGATTTTTCAAAGACAGTGATATTACATATTTCATAAACACTATTTTATAGGTTTGTTGACTAGAACCAAAAGCAAGGGCATTGTTTTAATGTAAAAAAATACGAAAAAATGTTAATTTCTTCTTCAAAAGCGAATATTTCCAAGAAAATAAAGCTATTGAGATGAACCAAAAACAAACTATTGAGGAAGGAGACACCTAGATGACAAAGTAATTTTTAAATTCCTTGCTTTGTTAACATACTCCAGAGGGTGTTGCAAACTTTCACCAAAATACATATGAATATTTTGTTTCCCGTCGTATAATTGACAGATGGCAACTTTGATTTTTAATTTAGAAAGAGATTCTAAAAAGCCAAATAATTCAGCTACAAATTGCTAAAAAAAATCAGCAAAATTGGCCCACTGGAACAAAATATATTAAACTTTAAAATACATCAAAATTTTAAGGTGCCATTTTTGCGTACCGGCGAGTGTAGATCCGGGCCTATAATTTTTCAACTTGCGTGTACCAAAATAGTGGAAGAACAGCATATTGAAATCTAGAAATATATTGAAGTATATAGAAAATACTTGAATAAGTAATTAGTAAAATTGTAAAGAGAAATATAGAGAATATAGACACAATAACTGTCAGATTGATTGGTCTAAATCATTCAAAATAATTCGGTCATCCATTCAAAAAGATTGACAAAAAAACTCTCAGCAATGTCAGCTGTAGTTTATTATAAGTTTACGTCCAAAAAATGTTTATATAAATATTTTATAGCCGGTATACAGACGTACCTCGTGGACATTTGTAGCAATAAACAAAACAAAATCAAAATAGCAATAAATGCACGACTGACTGGACGAAAAAAAGCCGATACACAACTAAAGAAAATAAAGGACCATTTGCGTGCAAATAAACGTCGCTGTCAACAAGTCCCCATAATTGTCACATGGACGTATACTTAGCGATTTAATGATGCCATTACTCCAACTATTTGTTTATACAACTAGGTTTAATTGACGCAAATATGGCGGATTGTGTTCGAATCTGCCGGAGCCGTACTTACGTATACCGGATGAGAACTGGAACTATTAAAATTGCTCTCTTGTCACATGAGAACTTATTAATTTTTAAATTACGAAACGTATTTTATATTTACATTACTCCAAAATGATTATAGTTTGGCTTACTGGAAAGGAATCCAAGAAACAAACGTGCCTAAATAAAAATAATATATTAGGTGGCTGGAACCTTTGATGTTACAACAGCAAAATAAAAACACTATGCACCAAAATACACCCAAACACTTTAGTTTTAAGCACTGGACGCGCGTTACGCTAACCATGTTAGCATTATCAACGGATAATTAAAACTAAAAAATAATATAATTAACTTGAACGTGATACAGAAATGCTTCATATATAAATAAGAATATTTGTTATTAATTCATACTCGTCATCGAGTAATCCTACATATGTATAGTGACCAAGAATCTCTTAATTCTGAACTATTATTTAACTAATATTAAAGCGGATTTGCTTCAGAATAGCTACTCGGCAAAGTTCTTCGACAAGATTATATCCAATTTCAAGACACATACATTGTTGCGCTAGCCTGAGGCAGATGATCTGTCTTGAATGAAACATCAGAAAAATATCAGGCGAATAGACAAACAGTAGAAAATTAAAACTGATTTTATAAGTCTAGGGAGAATGTTGTAGTTTTTGATTTGTTATTTTTATATCATATTTCAACTAATATTCTAAAATTTTCTAAAAGAAATCCAAAAAACTGAAAAAAACAAAATGTTTTCATATTATTTATTGCGATTCATATTATTTATTGCCAAAATATTTGTGATTAACTAAAACAGTTATAACCTCCGATTATATATTATGAAATAACAAAATAACAGTTATAATAAATAAAAATAATTTCTATTTCCTTATTGTTCTCTATAAGTTCCTTTAAGGTTAGCTCCAAGGTTAAATTCCATGAAATCACATTCACTGTCACATCACATCCCAACGGTTTGGAGATCTAACATTTCACGTTTACTTGACGATGATTAGTTTTTCTAGGCCATTGGTGTTCCTGGATATGTGACCTAAAATATCTTAAACAAGATTGTATATAGATGTTGAAAGTCTAGATATGACATTCAGTTCTTCAAGAATTGAAGAGTGTGTACGGTATTCCCAGAAGGATGCTTCAAAAGCATCGATTTTACGTCGCATTGCCAACTTCAACGTCCAGATCTCCGAGGCATAAGTGGCAATGGGAAAAATTAGAGCTCTATAGTCTTAGGTTGATGCTAAGTAAAACGGCTGAATTTTTCCACATTTTTTGGGTGTATATGCCTACAATTTTTTTTGGAGTAAATCAACTTATTTGGATAAATCCGCAACAACGCTATCTAGTCACCAAACCAAACCAAACCAGAAGTTATCAAATCCAGTTTAAGGCACCTAAAACGGAGATATCAACATTTTGTAATACAAATATTTGTCATTTCCTTATCACTTTATTTTCGATAACAGACAAAAATAGTCTGTAGTGCCTACGTAACTGATTGAAGATGTGTATGATCGAAAAAAATACGGCGTCAAAGAAAACTGGTGAATGGCAATCGATGATAATTTTGGCGATGTCAAGCCCTAGACGTTATTTACTTGGCCCGTATTCCTTTTTCGGCTTAAGGACGTTCTAATTTATTTAATTTTTTCAAACATCATAAAAAAACTAATTTTCACGACGTGATTGACAATATAAAAAAAGTAATTTTAACGCCTAGCCTAGGCATAAAATTTAAGCACTTTTACACTAAGCATAAAAGTACAAGAATATATTATTAAACTAACATAAAGTGTCAAATTCAACTAGTGTAATCATAGTTTCTCGACATATAATTACTTACAAAGTATTACTTTTAATTTTTTTTTATATTATTTGCAACGCTTGAAATTGTTTAAAAATTATTTCTGACTTTGAAAGAAAAATAGCATGTTCTATTTGCAGTAAAACTGAATTTTTGTACCTCGCCTGTAGTGTCAAACGTACAGCCTCGCCGTAAAGAGTATCAATTTTGCTTCTAATAAAACAATATATTATTATTTTTTCTTCATATAAAAGTAACGCTAATGCCATTTTTGCAAAATTGCCTGTTGTGTTCCTTTAAATACATTGCTATTTGTAGACAACTAGAATATTTTAAAAAAATTCACAGTCCTTTACAAAGATGCAACCGGGAGGGGCATTGAAAATGATGAATAAAAACGTAAAAATATGATTAGTGTTAATATGAGTGTATTACATACATATGTTTAAATAACGAACTTAACAAAAAACAACAGATTTAAAGATTCACTGAAAAAGTAGTAATGTTAAAATTAAATAAAACATTATCAATAATAATTATGCGATTGCACCTATCCGTAAAACAAGCAAGCAAAAAAAAAAGAATTCTTACGGAAAGTTACACTTTACGATATAATGTTTTAATGTTAAAGGCAAACCCCATTTAAACACAAAACTTTTTAATACCTACTACTGTATCTAAAAGACTTTTTTTTTAAATTATTAAATTCTTAGCCACGCTTCTGTTTTTCTTGGCTGTTGTGCGTCACGTCACAGATTAACAGGCCAACGTTTGCACCACAACGCGATGCTGCAGACCACTAGGTAGACCGGTCGTAGAAATTTATGTTATACAACTTGTAGTCAATCTACACAAATATTATCAAAAACTTTTTTTCTTTTAAAACGTGTTCAGATTTTGTAAAAAGTATAAGTCAAAATCGCAAAACTTAAATTTGATATGAGTTTCTTAGTTTTTAACTAATATAGTGGCGAATTACAAAAATTCCTTTTCAATGAAAATTAATGAGTTAAATAAGATAATTTAATAAATTACTAGCTTTTTCGCGCGACTACGTTCGCGTTACACCTCGAATCGTTCATGCATTGATTTAAATGATTTTTTACTTCTTTATAGCTAGTGAGCATAGATGTTTTTTATTTTTCATCTTTTTTTTTATTTATTAAGGGCACTAGTACTCTCTTTATAGGTTATTTTTTATTCTTTGAAGGATAATTGAGGAAGATATATTTCGTTATGATGTCACTAAATAAACCCTTGTATAAAATTTTATACTGTCTGGTTTATAATGTTATAATATTGCATTTTCGTACAGCAAATTTTCATTCCCTATTCTACTCCCTAAGGGTATAAATTTATAAATTCGCTTTACCTTTGTGCACATTTTTTATGTGTATAATCCAGAGGTCACCAAGTTTTATATAAATTTTTACTAACTTTACCCATTTGGTTGATGAATTTCAAAATTTCTTCTAATTCTTTTTTGTAGGATTTCATTCTTCTAGACCAAATAGTAAGGAATTTTCATACAACAAACTGTTCCGAGATAATTTTACTCTCTGAGAGGATGAATTTCCTAAAATCGCTTTGTGTAGCTAATTCATTAATATCGTTTAAACGAACCTTTGTGCTAATAATTATGTATGTAAAGCTGGCGGCATGAACTCACTCTAAAATATCTAAAAACGTAATACAAACGTAATATATAATCTAACTGACACACCACTGACAATGACAAATAATTTATTTCTGGAGGTATTGTGTGTAGGTGTTTTTCAGGTATGTTTTAGTATTTAGTCGTTTTACACAAAGAAATAGCCATTAAGCACTATAAAAATACTTCATAACAAATCTACACATATATACCTTTCATTTAAAAAGAATCATCAAGATTGGTAAAGCGGTTTCGGCGGGATGGATGCAACAAAAACCCTTTTGAGCTTTTATATATGTATGGATTAATTATTTTTCCAACATATTTTACTTTGCAAATTTTTATAAATATTCAGACTCGCCAATATCGTACTCCACCGTGTCCAGCCTGTTTAGCCAAACGTAGGCCGATTCCTCTTCGGCGGCGTCGTGACCCTGGCCGAAGGAAGAGTCTTGAAGACGCTCATCCGCGCATAGGAATAAGTTGACTGCGTAGCGTATTGCGTATTAATCGATTCTGAAACTTTCTATCTCGTGTATAACATGTTACGCAAGTTTATTATTTTAATCTCGATTTTAATAGATAAATGCCACCTGAATATCTTCCGCCATGACATGTTTTTACTTTTTTGTTATGGTAAAGTTATTTATATAAACTTTATTCAATAACGTATATTTTCCTCCATTTATGATTTTTTAATTTTAAGCGAAAATTAAGTATAACATTTTAGGAAAAAGAAACACTGTAATATTTAAAAGAATAAGAAGAAATTAGTCTTATTTTGAAAGGAAAATATAAAAAAAAATCTTTCTATAGAAAAAGTCTTTATACTAACCAGAATCCGGTGACATATACGCGGTCTCACCGGAAACATTACTTATTACTTCGCATAACTTGAAGAATATCTACTTTTAATAATGAACACTTTAAGTTACCTAGGAAAAAATCTGTGCACGTACCTACCAGTATTGTTACAGGTTAATGCGTGAAACAAATGTGTTACATATTATTCGTAGTATTAGTGGTATTATATTGGAATCAGCTTGGCATTAGTGGGGCATTATATGAGAAATTTTGGTATTTAATTTGTATTTTTGGCATTACTTTGGCATTAGTATACAGACATTTGTCAGCGGTTTACTCCTTGTAGATAATCAAAAAGTTTTTGATAAAATTTGCTTTTTATGTCAGATCATTTCTATGAAAAATTACATTAGATTTTTATTAAAGACTCTGGGTAATTAAAACATTGACTCATAAAGCTTGTCCACTTTAAATAAGGGGTCACGAAATATCCCCTTTGGAGTGTTTGGGTTAAGGGGTGTATAATAAATTAATCGTTGTTTTATAATAAAAACCATAAAACATTTATTTGTGAGTAAAATAATGCAATGGTTGGATATCTCTCCTTTATAATTAGGTGACTAAAAATACACTAAAATAATTAGAAAAAAAATCTTGTACTTATTTAGTAATTACGTCAATATTAATTAATTGACTTTCAAGTCTATTTTATTTTATGTACAAATATATTATTAAATTGTAAGCATTAAGTAATAAAACACTTTGTGGCCCTCTTATATCGTAAGAGGTTACGAAATATACTCCTGGTTACACCCCTTACAGAAAATAGTGTAAGGGGTGTAAATAAATTGTATAATCACTGTTTTTTATAATAAAAACTATAAAACATTTCTTATTTGTGAGATTAAAAAAACAAAACAATGCATTGGTTAAAATAAGTACATTCAATACATATGTATGTGTTATAACATAATATAGCCATTACTATTATACTTATATATATTATTAAAATAATATGTGTGTAACATATTTCTTTAACGAATTAACCTGTAACAGACATTTATATGCCTAGTATATTTTTCTTTAACAAACCAATCAGGGAAAAATCCAAAACCTACTGTTATAGGAGGTATAAGATGATTAAACTTAACTTATGATTGATTAAACAAATTAATTACTACTGTCAGCTAGTTCAGCTACTGTCTAGGTAGAATATACCTAGAGTACCTACCTATGATGTAGGTAGATTAAAGCTTATTTTGACGTTACCTCTCACTTCGGTGTCAAGCTGAATTTTTCAGGGATGGAAGTACAGTACATGATATGGGGACCCTTATTCCGAAAGTAGTACAAAATTAGACCGGGTAAAAGGGCACTATCATCAAAAATCGATATATTAATACCACCGTATAGAGAAAACAAATACTTATTTTTTGATCCAGTACACAATAAAGTCTTCATAGGGAGTAATTTTTTATAATTATTTACGAAAAAACATTTCCATTAGCGCTTATGACCAAAAAAAACTTTAAACATGAATAATCATTTCAATCATGCGAAAATTTGGTTTAGAAATAGATTTTTTTTAATATAACTTTCATTTAACGAAAAACGAAGGCCTAAATGAAAAAAAGAAACAATTTAAAAGTTTCGCTTATGTCTTGACAAGATATCAAAGCAAATCCCATATTTTTTCCTTTTAAACTAATAAAGATATATCAATAAACAATTAGCGATGTAATGGTTTTTGCGCGCGCTGGCCGACTGCCGCAGCTGCGCCGAGATTTCCTATACCCTTGTATATATGACGTCATGGTGTGGCAAATGTAGCATTTTAATTCGATTTGGGCTCCCTTATATAGGATAACAAAAACATTTTCAATGTTAAAAGCCGAAAATGTTTATATATTTTTTTTGTTAAAACTCTTCAGCTTCTTTGTTGTTACAGTTGATTCAATATAACATAAAAATGTCAAAAGTTGACATATGATATGTCATTCTATTCAGAGTGTCATTTTCTATCGAACAAAGTAAAAAAAATACCGAGGGTGTAATTTAAAAATCAAAAGTTGTGAAACAGGAAGTGACGAGAAAAATTGAATACGTCAATCAATCCTAATCTACATATGTCATATACTAACATACCGAATTTCGATTTTTATCTGAAAAATTAAGAGAGACGCACCGGATATTGTTTATTTGATAACAAAATGACAGGTATATTAATAATAATACGGTGACACTACATGTTTGTTTACTATCTCTGGATTATGTCGTAGGCACCGTGTCGTAGGTATATTATCTAAAAGAAATCACTAAATAAAAGATAAAAAAATAATGAACTTTGCACTTTATAGGTACGTCATGTCATAGATTATTTCAGGTGATTGAGCTTAGTAAGTTGACTAATATCAACCATGTTGTTACCACACATTACAGCGCAGTTATTGTATTTCAATTTGGTTCTTGTATTCCATAACTAAAAAATGTCAACAATTAAAACAAACATCGATGACGTAGAAGCTAACTGTGATTATTTGTTTTACTTCTTGATATACGAATATATTTTTAAAACTATGCAAAATGAAAACGGCATGGGCAGCTCCATCTGGATTCATAACTATGTATATAATAAATTTAACCCGTCGAGATTGGGACACACACTTGTCACAGAAAAGTCGACACGTGTCGCATGAAGGCCAGATAATATAGCAAAAGCGACGAATATTATTTTAATAGATTGTGGCAAAAGGATTTTTAAAAGCTAATATGATTATGATGATGTATATTATTAATATAAATATATTATTATATCTTTTTTTAAAAGGATAAAATGAAAGAATATATATATTTGGAGCAACTAATACACAGCTAGGGATCTCTCCTATCAGA
Source organism: Sitophilus oryzae (assembly GCF_002938485.1). Lineage (NCBI taxonomy): Eukaryota > Metazoa > Arthropoda > Insecta > Coleoptera > Curculionidae > Sitophilus > Sitophilus oryzae. The sequence continues at coordinate 1,462,707 of NW_022146029.1, forward strand.
AATAGAGTACATTCAGTTTATGCAGAAACTCAATCATATATAAATCTAGAATGCCACTCTATCTAAAGAAGAAAACATTCGACCAATGTGTACTACCAGTCATGTCCTATGCATGCAAAACCTGGACAATTGACGACACTTGACATCATATAGTCCAGTCAGTGGGGTGTTTTGCTATACAAACGGTGGTGTAGTAGTAATTTTTTTATATGTTGATAAGGTTTGGGTATTGACAAAAAATCCAAGTTTTCGACCTTGGGGTGGGACCGCTCGAGGGACGAAAAGTTGAACATATTTTCCAAAAAAAATAGAAAAACTCCCCAATTTTGTAATTTTTCCGAAATTCTCGCTATTTTTTTATATAGGTATGAACAGCAGCGGCTGGTGAGGTAGTGCCACGGTGCTCCGTAGCGAAAAAAAATATGTTATAACCTTCATATGTCTCATTGAAATATAACGCAAAAAAAAACTGAAAAATAAGGTAGTGCCAAGGCGATTTATTGGCGTTTTCTTTTCTTTGATGGTCCGGGTCGGCAGGAGTCATCGTAATCGGTGCTTATGGGAATATATTGCTCTTCCATTGTTAAGTCTTGGTCATCTTCGTCCTCAATGTCGATGTGAACCTCCGGGATATTTTCGCATGACTGACCACTGCGGAAGACACATACAACGGAACACTTCAACCCAGCTTTCCTGCAACCACATGCTGCGCCGCATCCTTTTCTACAAGTGCATGAAATGAATTTCAATAAGTTGTCGGGTGCTGGTTGTTTTGTCATGGTGAGTGGAACAAGCCCATTGCTGCCCAGTTTCCAGCCCCAGTCTTCAGGTTTTTTTCTCGATTCCATACCATTTCTGGACTTGATGATATGTTCTGAAAGAATGATACCGCGCAGCATCCTTCGTTGGTGGTAATGAAGCGAGATTGGACTTACTTTTTGTGGTTGATCTAACAAAACTTTGGTAGCGGATTTCTTCTAAGGTGTCTTCTTCCAAGTTGCCACCATACAAAGCAACGAGAAAGCGTGCTCTCCAGCATCTGCGATGTCCTCTGGTGTTGCATCCTGATGTTTAAAAATGCCAATGGTGTCACTGAGTCGACGTCTGAGGTCAACGTCTTTGCCAACTCAGCATCAAATTTTGGGTACAAGGAAATCGCTGTTCTGACAATCAACACATCAGCATCTTCTTCCGCCTGGTTGACAGTAATATCAGCCTGCTCCATTTTTTTTGGTGAGCATCGACATTAAACGGCCTTTATTGTTTTCGTTGGCTAAAAATAATTCCTGGGAAACATGAACGGGCATTGTTTCATCGAAGAGAGCATCCGCAGAAATATGCTTCTTCGATCGACGAAGTCTTTCTGCGGCCTTGGTATTCCTTTTGGCCCCATCACTCGGATATCCATCAAAAACAACGACTGCATGTGAACCGTAGTAATTTCGTACATATTGAACGGAAATTTCGTTATCTGCAAAACATTCTTCGCCCTTTTTAATTATTACTTAACCCAAATTGATCCGCCCTTTTTATGATATCCCGTTATACTTGATACATCGAAAAAATATCGATATCTAACTTTTATTCCAACATTTTGATCGTAAGATTAACCGCTGCGGATATATTTTGAAAAATACAGTTTTTTGTATCTTTAATTCAAGACGGCGCCGGCGGCTCGAGCGGTCGCACCCCAAGGTCGAAAAGTTGGATTTTTCATCAAGACCTAAACCTTAACAATATATTAAAAAAATTACTACTACACCACCTTTTGTATGGCAGAGGCCTATAATGGCCCCCACTGATTGGACTAATAAGGAAATTGCAGATCGCACAACGCTCAATGAAAAAAAAAATATGCCAAGAGAGACCGTAAAAAATACAGATGGACCACAAGAATTACAGCATGATACCCACGATGAATTAAGAGACCTAGAAGACCGACCTGAGATAGGACCATGATATTAGGAAATTAGCAGGAATAACTTAAGCCCGCATAGCCAACAATAGACAACTATGGGACCAACTACAAAGAGAGTAACAAAAATGATGATGATTATGAGCTTTTTGCCTAGAGATACTGTATGCTATTTATACATTCCATTATAAATACATTCTATCTGGATAGGGTTTCCGTGCAAGGTTTTGGAAATTCCAGAGCATTTTTTACTTGGTACCACACACTTGGTATTTCGACTCAATTTGTCGTTACATTTATGACTATGGTTAACTCTAAATTGAAATTTAAAATGCCCATTCTTAATTGACAATGTTAAAATTTGACATATATGATATGTGATATATATGTGATATGTGATATATATTTGACATATATATGTCTATTCACTGTTTTTACACTCTATTCAGAATGTAATTTTCTATCAAATGATGTAGAAAAATACAGAGAACGTCATTTAAAAATCAAAAATTGTATTATTCTGTGCTATTTCCTGTGAAACAGGAAGTGACCGGCAATAATTGAATACGTCAATCAAACCTAATTTTTATGTCATATACCAACATACCAAATCTCGTTTTTTTATCCATAAAAATAAAAAAGTTATATAGAGACGCACTTTTGAGAAACACCCGGTATAACGATACTTCAAAAACAAATTTACCCTTTGCATATACAGTTAGCATGAGCTAAAGTCTATCCAACGATTCAGGGAATATTTCGACAGATGACATTCAAAAAATGACAATTTTAAATGGAATGAAATTACAATTTACCACAGACACCAAATGTCACTGTCATGTATACTCTTGTCGGAGAGTTTATTAATATAAACATGGTACGATGGTCTTGGGTCAGTATTTACATGTCTAGAAGTGAATCGCTGGAATACGTAAAATGCAATGGTGTTTATCACATACTTTTTATTGAGTCTTCTCTCTTTGTTTAGCATATTATGCATTCATAGTATTTCTTAGACGCGGAAGTCTGGAACCAAAGCTGCTTTTTACCAATCTTGATAATGAACATTTTCCTTTAGTTAAAAATAAATATAAGTTCATCAGTAAAATATCATATACTCGTACATAATTATCACAATAAATTAATTCAAAATAAAATTAATTAATACATCATAAAATTAAAGAAAAATATCGTGCTAGCAAATGTATGTTATTTATTTTTTTTATTCCGACGTAGCATTTGTCTTCATTCTAATTAATTATAATAATTGAAATGTGCCGCAACAGTCATTGGTACTACTTCCTATAACAGCATTTGTCATACATGACCCCGACTAATAGTCTAGACAAAGAAGTATTAGGTTTAAAACATAAAGTTATTTTTAGTTCCTTTGTGATACACATTAACACCCACAACAGCTCTATGCAACTTACTGGGTGACACAATATAACAGGTCCAGAAATCTATGAAAATTAACAATTTTATTTAATACAATTTTTTCAGTTCTTTAAAATGGTTTCATTACAGCGCTTTCAGATAGAGCGGAGCGTCCACGCGTACCGTCCGCGAGTTCCATGAGTTTAAATGAACAATTTCACATGGGTCGCGTATGCTCCGTCCGGAAGAGCTATCTTGAAAAAACATCCGCGCGGACGGTCCGCTCCATCTGAAAGGACTGTAAATTTATATCGCTTTATGACCCGATATAATGCATATTCATCGATATCTTTTAACTATTTGAATTTATATAATGTTATTTTTTTCAGAGAGCAAATAGTGTAATATTTTTACTACACTAAGGCCAATAGCGACATTCCTCCGTTGCTTGCTGGTATCATAAGATTCAAACATACCAAAGATATTCCTCCGACACAGAGAATGTATCGTAAAACTCTGGTTTCAGAATTAAATTATTAAATATTATTAACAATAATAAAGAAAATCTAGGAACTAGTGGTGTTGCAGTCGTAAGGGTTGGACTTAATTAATAGACTTTGTTAATGGTTAAGCTTTCGGAATTTATTTATTCCATCCTCAGGACATCAACGTGGTAAAAACATTCTCTAAAAAGTACATTAAAAAATAGGCTTAAAGAATACATTGAAGACTCCACAATAAAATTATCAATGACCAGTCACATTTGATCACAATGACCACATTCTGGGAGATCATGGGGCGAATATAACACCTATTTATTAATTAAAACATTGGAAATACTTGCGAAATTTTCTCGAGCACATTTCAATTGCAAAGTGGAAACACAAATGTTCGGGGATGGGCATACCTTTAACAGACAGAACGATATTTAGCCTACACTTTGCAGACTATCAGGCAGTACTAACAGGGAATAAAGAAGACCTAGAATATATGGCTCGTAAACTAAAAGAAACCGATGTAGACTGGGGACTAATATATATTGAAAAGACGAAGTACTTGTGCATAGGAAGAGAAAATTGTAACCTACAACTGGAAAACTCAGAAGAAATAGAAGCCTCTGAGGAATATAAATATTTAGGGGTTAGTTTGGAAGAACGATAGTGATACAGGCACGAAAGGCAATTATTTGTTTTAATGGAGTAAAATTATCAGAAAAATTATCTCTGGAGTAAAATTATTACGAACGTAGGAAATACAATATATATATAACACTCTAATTAAAAGTAATTTGCTATACGGTTCAGAAACTTGGAGAATGACAGAAAAAAACATAAAAGAATAATAGAAACAACCGAAATGGATGCATTTAGAAAATCGGTCAGGTCAGAGTATTGAACCGAGAGAGAGAAATGAAAATATTCGGGAACAAATGGAAATTCGGGACACGATTATGACTGACATCGAAAGAAGGCAACTTGTCTGGTACGACCATGTACAACGTATGAATGACAACAGATTACCCAAAAAAAAACGAACTGGATACCACATCACCAAAAAAAAATAGGTCGTCCAAAAAAAACTTGGCACGAAGGAGTTCCTAAAGCCAAGAGTATGAGAAACTTAGACGATGGCCAATGTGAGGATAGAATAAATTGAGTCTAGGTTTCGGAAAACGTCGGGGGGGGCAACGTTCTAAACCGATTGAAAAAATATATAACCTACAGCAAAAAGAAAACCGGGTAGACTGAGAAGTTAGTAGGAGGGGATTGACACGTTTATGGAGGAATGAGAGACAGACAGGAACGGAGAGATGGCATCAGAAGACGTACACCATTATAAACCAATTAATATAAAAAATGGGATCGCTGAGGATGCCACTTCCTAAAATAGGAGGATTAAAACCACACTGCCCTCTGTGGATACAATAAAATGTATTAGAATTTTAAATGGTAAACAGTAAAATGACGGTTGACCCCTCTATGGATGTATCAAAATTTAATAAGAGTAGCTTTAACTCTACATATGTGTCGGCTTGTTAGGCTTTTTTCAAGAGTTATTTTTTTAACAAGGACCAACCACAGACCCAATACTGTTTATTACAATAAGATGTTTTATTACTTACTTTTTAACTGGGTATTTTTAGAAAAAAAGCTTATGTAAAAATTACTTTAACTACAATTGTTCTCTTATAATAAACTCGCTGGCTATTGTTTTGTTAGTTTATAACATTTATTTTACTCATCCGGTATAATGTTAAAACAAGTCTTAATTTTTTTCATTTTGGCTTGCAAAAGAAAAACTAAAATTATAGGTTTCCGAAATTGTTTGGTTTGTAACATTTCAAATTAATTCGAGGTTACATTCGTCGGAATGGTTCTTGGTTGTTGCGAACCCAAGCAGTCGAACCCATATCAAATTTTGCCCGACCAGCCGTAAATAGTTTTAATTTATATATAATACAGAACGCCGCCACCGCCACCAATACACGTTCGTAATAATTTAAATTTTTCAACATATAAGACATTCCTTTGTAGAAGAAAGTGATGCGTCACGACGGTCATCAATTTACCTTATTTGGGAAACAGTTCGATGAACGAGAATTCTTCCTTTTTGTCAGTCTTTTTCTTAGGAATAGGTACCTATAAAACACACTTTAACAGAATAAAAGGCATTGTTCTAAATAGTCAAAAATATTATCTCCTTTAAGAATTAATTGTATTTTATTTGAAACTGGCTAATCTCGCGTCGACTGGCTAAACTAGCTAACTTCGTACCGCCTAATAGTAAAGTAAAGTGAGCATTTTTGTTATCAATCATATGATATGGATGGCTAATTTACTAGGGATTCATTTCTACAGGGTGTTCCTTAATGACATGCTGATATTTAAGGTGGTGAATCATGGACCTATTCTAAGAAAAAAACTTCATATGCATATATGTAGTGGAGTGCGCAGAGACTTTTACCTTGGAATTCATTTACTGTGAATGTATTAATGTGAAACCTTCTGTATTGTGTTTTATAGATAAAATTAGTAATTTTAATTTTTTCTTTTAGTAATTTTAGTAAATTCTTAGTTATTTCCTTCTTAATGTTTTTCTAAGTAAATTTATTGAAATAAATGAATCTAAATGCATAAGCTATACCTATTTTGCTTATGTTCAAATGATTAAAATTTTGATTGAAATAGAATTATACAGGGTGGCGCGTCATATACGAGGCAGCTTTTGCAAAGGGAACAAAAGTTCGTATTGAAGTGAAATTTTGTAAGTTCTACAGGGTGTCCCCCAAAAAAAGTTACACATCAAAGTTGTGTTTTTTGTAATGGAACACCTTATTAATTGATTTTCGGATTGTAGTAAAAAAATAAAGGCGAGTTTTATTAGAAAAGTATATGTCTAAAACGTATAGTTTTTGAAATACATTCACCGGGACGAAAAATGGGCACTTTAAAACTTTGATATATTTTAAAGTTGAATATATTTTATTCTAGTGGACTGGTTTTGATGATTTTTTAAACAGTATGTGCCAAATTATTCGACTTTTTAATATTACTTTCTAAATTAAAAATGAAACTTCCCATCTTTTAATTATACGAGGGAAAACAAAACGTTGATATTTTGGGGAAAGTTTGAAACACCTTGTGGAATAGGTTAAAACAGCAAGAAATTTAAAAATAATTTTGTCATCTAGATACATCCTTTCTTGATAGTTTGTTTTTTGGTTCATCTCATTAGCTTTATTTTTGTTGGAGATATTCGCTTTTGAAGAAGACACTAACATTTTTTCGTAATTTTTACATAAGACCATGTCTTTGCTTTTGGTCCTAGTCAACAGATCCAGTAAGTTTTGATACCGAAGCAGGCCTTCTTGACATAAGATTTGCTTCATTTAGTCTTCTTCTTATAGACCGTTAGTTAATATGTACGTTCCTTAGGGGCAATTCATTATAAATTTGAAAAGCTGGCAAACGACGGTTTCTTAGCGATAAACTTACAATAAGCCGATCGTCTCGATTAGAAGTTCTCATACGAAAGTTCCTGGACGTCTAGATTGACGTCTTCATGGACTCAGTTTACTCTACATTAAGGTATTTTTGGAACCGGAATTTCATAGCAAATTCATTGAACTAAACAAATATAAAACATTTCATTTGATAAACTAAAATTTAAGTGTAAAAATATATTTGACTCACCCTGTATATCTGTAAAAATATTTTTGAAATCTGAACTACCATTAAACACATATTTTGTAAAAGGTTAGGAGTGAAAATCTCAAATAGGAATCCTAATACAGAGATTTTTCGGAACACGGAGACATCTTGTATGTATGCATTTGAATATGTATGTTTATTTAAATACTAAACTGAAAGCAACGAGCTTAAATGGGTAAACTTTGTTATATATGAATGTGAAATTAAAATAACTTTGGTTGTACATCATAATACGACCACCAGCAAACTCCATAAGACAAGGCATGGTGTCACTGATGACGTGCAACCAAAGTTGTTTTTTAATTTCCCTTTATCTTATTAACAACACAATGCAAATAGTTTTATAAAAATTCGTTCACAGTAAATGAATTCCGAGGTTTGTATCCAATAAGGGCTTAAAGTACTCCACTAATGAATATATGTCCTAAACATCTTAACTCAGATACAGGGTGGTAAAATTTTCAATTATTTTAAAATTATTTTTTTTTCAAAATATCTCTCGTGTTATATTTGATACACGTCATCCATGCATCAAAATGCATATTTTCATATACAAAAAATTGTTTTATTTTTTAATTTCCTTTCAGCCGATGCAGAAATGATTTTCTCACAACAGTCACCGCATCAGAGTTTCAGCGATTTGACCCTGGAGTAAACTGACTGATAAATACATAATAAATAAATAAATAACGCTTAATTGTACAAAAAGCCAAAATAGCTTCATCGACAAACCATTTAAAAAACAAACAGAAGCACAAAAATATACAAATAATAAAAAATATCATACAATACATGTCATTAAAATTACAAATAGAACATACATGGATATTGCAGAACACAAAAAAAGACGTATCAATTAAATTTTACAATACGAAAATTGTAAATGGATATATTCTATACTAATATATAAAATCCTTAAGTGACTGACATACTGATTAATCACAATCCTGCTCAAACCATTAAATGTAAGAAACTCAATTTTGGCATACAGGTTGATTCTAGGATGTAGAGGTTCGATAAGAAGGGATTTTTCGAAATTCCAGTTCAAACAGGATGAAACCACCCCTCAAATATTACAATATTTTTTATTTAAAAAACCGTCAAGTTTCCGAAAAAACGCTTAAACACGTATATTTAATTTTTTTACATATTTTAAGATTTTTTAATAATGTATACAGGGTGTTTTGAAAAATCTGGTCGTTAATTAATCACGATCCTGCTTAAAGCGCTTGACGTAAAAGGCTGATTTTTTGAAAACAGATTGACTTTAGGGTGTAGAGGTTCGATAAGAAGGGATTTTTTGAAACTCGGACTCTAAGGGGGTGAAACCATCCCTCAAATATTAATATATTTTTTATTTAAAAACCGGTGAGTTTTTCGGCAAAACTCTTAAACACGTATATTTTATTTTGTTGTTTTACATATTTTAAGATTTTTTATAAATTTATACAGGATGTTTCATAAAATATGACCATTGAGTAATCACGATTCTGCTTAAATTGCTTGTCGTTTAAAGCTGATTTTTGGCAAACGGATTGACTGTAGAGGTTCGATAAGGAGGGGTTTCTCGAATCTCAAATTCGAAGAGGGTGAAAACGCCCCTCAAATATTACAATATTTGTTATTTAAAAAACGGTTAGTCTTTCGGGAAAACGCTTGGACAAGCATAATTTATTTGGTTTTTTTACATATTTTGAAATTTTTTAAAAAATCATACAGGGTGTTCCAAAAGTTGGGTAATTTCTTAACCACGATTCTGCTTAAACTGCTTGACGTAAAAAGCTTATTTTTGGCAAACGGATTTTTCGAAAGTCAAATTCCAACGAGATGAAACTACCCCTCAAATATTACCAAGTTATATAATAATATCGCCATATTGTTTTTTCTCATGCTGACATAAATGTGAGAAAATTTTATTCAGTTTGTATGTTAATGGAAATTCTTGCTTTGCTTTATCATCACCATTACAATTATATATATTATAAATATTAAATACTAGATTTTTAACCAGTGTGTGAGATGATCAAAATTTTAAAATTCAAAATTGATCAAGATTAAACATCAACAAAAAAGATCCAGTAAGTATGATTTCAGAGCTTTGCGAAATGCGGGAAAGAATGAAAGCGACTTGATATCCAAAGGCTGATGATTGTACATTTTTTTGGCATTGTACAGTACTGAGCCTTTAACTAGTTCTGAGCTCGGGGTTGGTAGATAAAGATCGTGCTCCGCATTCCTAAGTGGATAGTTGTGAGGTGGTCTTTTGGGAATAGCTGATATGTGCTTGTGAATTAAGCAAACGGATTCAAAAATAAATAAAAAAGGAAGAGTCAGTATTTTGAAATTTTTAAAGAAAGTCTGGCAGTGAATTCTACTGTTCAGTCTCAATAAATATCAAACTGCTCTGTTTATAAAAGAATGAAGATTTTGAAAATAACTTTAATTTTAAGATAAGTCAGTGGTGTATCACTTTTGCCTCCAAAAATATTCAATGTAAAACCCGTATGGGCGGCATCGTGATGCCGTTAGTTCTCTGATATAATTTGCACCAAACTTGGCTTGTTTGGTTAAAATTGTAAATGGATATAATCAGTATAAAATATTAAATACTAGATTTTTAACCAGTGTGTAAGATGATCAAAATTTTAAAATTCAAAATTGTTTAAGATTAAACATCAACAAAAAAGTCGTTTACCGCATATAAGGAAGTATGTTTTCAGAGCTTTGCGAAATGCGGGAAAGAATTAAAGCGACTTGATATCCAACGGGAGATGATTGTACATTTTTTTGGCATTGTACAGTATTGAGCCTTTAACTAGTTCTGAGCTCAGGGTTGGCAGATAAAGATCGTGCTCCGCATTCCTAAGTGGATAGTTGTGAGGTGGCCTTTCGGGAATAGCTGATATGTGCTTGCGGATTAAGCAAAAGGATTCAAAAATAAATAAAGAAGGAAGAGACAGTATTTTGAAATTTTTAAAGAAAGTCTGGCAGTGAGTTCTACTCTTCAGTCCCCATAAATATCGAACTGCTCTGTTTATAAATGAATGAAGATTTTGAAAATAACTTTAATTTTAAGATAAGTCAGTGGTGTATCACTTTTGTCTCCAAAAATATCCAATGTAAAACTCGTATGGACGGCATCGTGATGCCGTTAGTTCTCTGATATAATTTGCACAAAACTTGGCATGTTTGGTGCCAAACCAAAGATGGCACGAATGATTTTTGTCTCGGCGCACTCAGTGACGAGGTGTTCTGGTGTTTCCCCATTTTCCCCACAGAATCTGCATTCGCCGTTGTTTTTAGATTCAATCTATTGAGTGAATGTTCGTTGGGGAGACAATGTTCTGTTAAAAACCCCGTGACAATTCAAAGATGGTTTTACTTAAATCAAGGAAAATCTTTGATCAAAATGTCTGCAAGTGTCTTTGGCCGTTGGAGAATTCCCATTCCAGGAGCCTTCCAGGTTGTTCAGTTCCGCTTAAAGTTGGTTTCCACTTGGAAAGCAGAACGGTTCTTTTCCAGTTAATGGAGTGTTCACTCCTTTTCTAGCTGGATCGTTTGCTTTTTAATTGTCTTTTATCCCTTAATGCGCTGGCACCCAAAGATGGAGAACTTTGGATGCCAGCGTTAAAAAAAGCTTTGCCAGCCTTAAAAAAAGCAAAGATAAGAACTTTAAATAAAGTTCTTATCTTTGCCTAATTAAATGGATATCTTTAAAAAGATAATACTTTTATACAAAAAATATGTATATATTAAATATACCTAAGGAGGATGTTATAATAAAAGTGTGTAACTTCATCTTCAGTGATTTCACAATGCGTGACTAATTAAGAAAAATGCTTGTCTATTTTAAGCAAAATCATTCTCATATATGTATACTAATTTATACACGATCCATATTGTAAAATAATCGATTTGTCATCATACCCAAATGATTATATATTTGCAAAATCTTTATTAAAATTTAGCAGCATGATGTAATATGTATAATAGACAAATCCCTACTATAGAGTGCAAAATATTTGAAAGTATCATCTCTGATTAGTTTAATACATAGTAAATATGCAAGAATCACTGATACAATAAAAAAGAATTTGGCAAGTTATAAATAAAAATAATGCATATCTTTTGGATCATCACTAATAATAAGTCCACTAAGTCGTAAGTATCTAATATTAAAAAATAGATAGCTTTGATGGGAAGTATTCTATGCATTTAGGGAAGAAAAACAAATAATAGAGATGTTGAAGAGATCAAACCATTATTTCAAATGAAATAAACCAATGATAAAAATGCAATTTAGTCGAATAAATATTGCTTTGATAATGTAAAAAGAATTTTGTTTTTGCCTCATTTTAATATGTGTGAGGTGTTAAATAAAATTTAGAAATTAAATTAAATTTACCGATTTCTAATATGCTATTTAGAACAAACTAGACGCTAATACTACTTCTTAACTTATGGTAGTACTGGAACTCTTAACCCTCAACGGGTAGGGTCCAGCGGACCCCAAGCGCTATTTAAACCTCTGTAAAATGTTCACGTTTAAGAATTAGGCCTCGCCGCGCCATTTACCTTTTAGTTAGGGTACCAATATGCAACTGTTAAAGGCGCACTTGATTTTATCAATTATTGTTGCTACCAGCGGTGGCTAAAGTTTCATTGGGGTCTGTGTGGCACCACCACGCCAAGAACGTTTCATTATTAGGATGGTGGGTAGTCTAAAAAGTGTGCCTCACTGGGACGCTAATTTTGAGGAAGCATTTATTGGGTTTGACTGGTTTGACAAACTTAAAGAGGCTTTAGTGAGATGAAGATCATCGAGACATTGATTTTTTCTCATATAACTCCGATTCTGAATATCTTACTTAGAAGGGAGAACACTGAATAATCAATACCAGAAAAGAAAGAGATGTGGTATGGCAACCATATGTCAATGAAGAAATGACAAAAAACAAAAATCTCATGAATCAAATATGCCCGATCCATGTGCGGCAAATGCAGATCCTATATTAGCATGAACTGGTATTTGAAGAATCTATGTACATTCAAGGTTTGCAGTTTTGGTGAAAATAATTTATGTTTATTACTGTAGCTTCACATTTCAGTTGACTGTATTTTTAATAATACGGTAAAATCATAAAATATATATATTTTTAATTTCTATAGGTTTTCTTAGCCAAGTTATATTTCTGTTGTCAAAAATTCCTAAAAAATGCGTTTTACTTTATTTTTGTGTCCGTTCTTATTAATTCGTTGAAAATTTTTGAAATTGTTTGTGTGTGTACAACTTTAAATATATTGTAAACAGTGTTAAAATAACAAGCTTTTTATAAAATCACTTCATCATGTATTTTAAACTGAAAAAAAAAATTGGGGTCCCTCGGACCCCAGCAAGCCACAAGCGTTACAAAATTTCACCACGCCAGTTGAGGGTTAATATGCCTCAGTCAAGTGAGATGTTAAAAAAATTAAAAATTAAATTAAATTTACCTATTTCCAATATGCCATTATTTAGGACAAACTAGACGATAATGCTACTTTTTAACTTATGGTTGTAGAGACCAATTCGTTCTTTCCAGACTTTTATGGTAGTAGACTCTTAATTCGTTTTTTCCAGATGAGGCCGACAATGGCATCGTTAAGACAGTGCCGAAATTAAGAGTCACAATCTATTAATCTATTTCAACTCACTTCAGAAAAATATATACACTCACCGGCACGAAAAACGGGCACCTTAAAATTTTCATATATGTTATAGTTTTATACAGGGTTGTTCACCACATACGACACGGAGTATTGTAATTAAACGATTCGATTATTACAAATTGTAAGTTTTGGGTTCGTTGAAGGACTATTAGAGCTACAATTTAAAAATATTTTTACAAGATACAGAGTGTCCCAAATAGGTAAAAAATATTATAGTTGTATTTTTTTAAATAGAACACCCTGTATATTATTCTATTTTTAGATTCTACGATTGAAATAAAGGTAAATTTGTTGTTTTTGGTGTTTATCACACCTAAACCTTACCGTTTTTGAAATATTTTCAATTTTATGAAATTGCAGTAAAAAATTTAAGGCTTTATTTCTCCAAGGGTATCAAAGTTTTTAATACTAAATATTTACTGAAGATTATTTATTGATCAGATATTGTGTTGCAATAATAAAAATTTTACTACCTTATACAGAGTGTCCAAAAATTTATATTAAATAATTACTAGCTTTAAATGGCAATAACTTGTTTAATTTAAATAGAACACCCTATATATTTTACATGAATCAGTTGCACAATGTAATTGTCTATCAAATTGTATTGTTCCATTTTTTACCCACCTCTTCAAGTTTTCATAGAAAATGCATTTTTTTATAATTTAGACCTCATTTATCACTATACCCATGGAATATTGACATTTTAGCTTATTTTTAAAGATATAACAAATTTTCAGAGGGTACAGATACTAATATTGTTGATATATCTAGTTCGCTTATTTAATTAAAAAATAAAAAAAAACTGTTTAAATATTTTTTGTTAAAGAGGACCAATTAATATGATCCTAGTATTCAAACTACATTATTTGACTGTTTACGTTGTAGTAATAATTGCTCCAAATACTAAAAAACTTAATTTTGTGTGTATATTAGACAGTGTGGTAAAAAGCAACACCTTATAGATATTACTTCATTTATTAACGAATGCTTATTTATAAAAACACAGACATTCATTTTTATAACTAATTATTATATTGATTTCTGAGCCAAATCCACATTTATTTAGAATATTTTTTTAATTAAAACAATTTATAAGTATGTAATTAATTAATTTTTGGTGTTTTTGGTAGGAAATAATGATGAGGTATATTTAATTGGTATACTCTTTTATAAATATTTAAATAGTTTATTTTGTATGCCAATGGGCTTGCAATATTTACCACCTGTACATTTTGTACATATTATGGTGCTATAAAAAAATCTGAAATGTCAATATTCCATGGGTATAGTGATAAATGAGGCCTAAATTATAAAAAATGCATTTTCTACGAAAACTTGAAGAGATGGGTAGAAATGGTATAATAAAATTTGATAGACAATCACATTGTGCATCTGATTTACGTAAAATATATAGGGTGTTCCATTTAAATTAAACAAGTTATTGCCGTTTAAAGCTAGTAATTATTTAATATAAATTTTTGGACACTCTGTATAAGGTAGTAAAATTTTTATTATTGCAACACAATATCTGATCAATAAATAATCTTCAGTAAATATTTGGTATTAAAAACTTTGATACCCTGGGAGAAATAAAGCCTTAAAATTTTTACTGCAATTTCATAAAATTGAAAATATTTCAAAAACGGTAAGGTTCAAGTGTGATAAACCTTAATCAAATTTACCTTTATTTCAATCGTGGAATCCAAAAATAGAATAATATACAGGGTGTTCCATTTAAAAAAATATAACTATAATATTTTTTACTTATTTGGGACACTCTGTATCTTGTAAAAATATTTTTAAATTGTAGCTCTAATTGACCTCAACGAACCCAGAACTTACAATTTGTGAAAATCTAATCGTTTAGCTACAATACTCCGTGTCGTATGTGGTGAACAACCCTGTATATTGTGTTCTAGTGGACCGATTTCGATGATTTTTTAAGCAATTTGTAGTTAAATTATTTGACATTTTAGTATCTCTTTCTGAATTAAAAATTAAAATTGCCATCTGTCAATTATACGAGGGAAAACAAAATGTTGCCATTTTAGTGAAAGTTTGAAACACCCTGTGGAGTACATCAACAAAGCAAGGAATTTAAAAATAATTTTATCATCTCTTTTCTCGATAGTTTGATTTTACTCAATAGCCCTATTTTTTGGAGACTTTTGAAGGACACACTAACATTTTTTCGTATTTTTTACACTAAAACAATGCCTTTGCAAGTCAACAGACCTCTAAAATAGTGTTGATGTATGATTTATGTAATGTCACTGTCTTTGAAAAATCATATCTTTAAAGTCTGTTGGGCAGTTGTTGGGCAAAAGTTGATCTCTGCCGTGATCAATTAAAGCGGCAATAGCCGATACTTTAGAACTTAAAACCATCTCTACTAGAGTAAAGTCCAATAAACAATAATAATATGACTTCAATAACAGTGACAATGCAAAAACAATAAACACTATTTTATAACGGTATTGATGAGAACCCAAAATCAATTCTAAAATTGCTGTAAATAGTGGAGTGCTTTAAGCCTTTATGGGATACAAACCTCGGAATTCATTTACTGTGAACGAATTTTAATAAAAAATTTTGCATTGTATTGTTAATAAGATATATTACAAAGTTTACCTATTTAAATTCGTTGCTTTCACTTTAGTATTTAAATAAACAGACATTTACAAATGCATACATACAAGATGGCTCCGTATTCCGGAAAAGCTCTGTATCAGAATTCCTATTTGAGATTTTCACTATAAACTTTTTACAAAATATGTGTTTAATGATAGTTCACATTTCAAAAATATTTTTATAGATATACATGGTGAGTAAAATATATATGTATGTATATTTGTTTAGTTCTGTGAATTTGCTTTAAAATTCAAGTTCCTAAAATACCTTAATACCATAGAGTATACTAAGTGGTTTTTGACTTATAACCACGTCCATGAAGACGTCAATCTAGACGTCCAGGAACCTTCGTATGATAACTTCTAATCGAAACGATCGACTTATTGTAAATTTATCGCTAAGAAACAGCCGTTTTCCAGCTTTTCAAATTAATAATGAATTGCACTTAAGGAAAGCACATATATTAACTAACGGACTATAAGAAGAAGATTAAATGAAGCAAATATTATGTCAAGAAGGCCTGCTTCGGGACCAGAACTTACTAGATGTGTTGACTAGGCCCAAAAGCAAAGGCATGGTCTTAATGTAAAAATTATGAAAAAATGTTAGTATCTTCTTCAAAAGTGAATATTTCAAACAAAAATAAAGCTAATAAGATGAACCAAAAAACAAACCATCGAGAAAGGATCTGTCTAGATGATAAAGTGAAATTTTTAAATTTCTTGCTGTTTTAACATATTCCACAGGGTGTTTCAAACTTTCACCAAAATATCAACATTTTGTTTTTCCTCGTATAATTAACAGATGGGGAGTTTCATTTTTAATTTGTAAAAATATACTAAAAAGTCAAATAATTTGTCTACACACTGCTTAAAAGATCATTAAAATCGGCCCATTAAAATAAAATATATTAACTTTTAAAATAAATCAAAGTTTTAAGGTGCCCATTTTTCGTGCCGGTGAATGTATTTCAAAAACTATACATTTTAGTCATATACTTTTCTAATGAAACAAACCTTTATTTTTTTACTAGAATCCAAAAATCAATTAATATATAGGGTAAAAAATGTCTATACCTATGTGGCGGATTCATCTTTCCAAAAAAATCCTTTATGGGTATTTCCCCACTGCACTGCAAGAAAATCTACAAAATAAAATAGTTATTTTTTGTAAACACTCCTGCGTTAAACCTAAACGGACACTGCTTGTCAGAAGTTGTGTTTACAGTTATACAAATTTGCCTTGCAAACAAAGAAAAAAATGCTTAACGTTTCGGAAAGTTTATCTCTTTCCTTTTTTTTTGCTTCCCACGACGGAAAGAGATAAACTTTCCGAAACGTTAAGCATTTTTTTCTTTGTTTGCAAGGCAAATTTGTATAACTGTAAACATAACTTCTGACAAGCAGTGTCCGTTTAGGCTTAACGCCAGAAGTGTTTACAAAAAATAACTATTTTATTTTGTAGATTTTCTTGCAGTGGCGAAATACCCATAAAAGATTTTTTTGGACAAATATATAGGGTGTCCCATTACAAAAACCATAACTTTGACGTGTAAATTTTTTTAGGGACACCCTGTAGGACTCTAGATCATTTTAGAAAATGCTTTAAATTGACTTACATAAGCTCACAAAATTTCACTTTAATACAAACAAACTTTTGTTCTCCTTGCAAAAACCGCGTCGTATATGACGCGCCACCCTTTATAAATCTATTTCAATCAAAATTTTAATGCTTAGAATGTAAGCAGAATAGGTATAGCATTAGATTTATTTTTTTCAATAAATTTACTTAACGAAAACTTTTTAAAAATAATTAAAAAAAAACAAAAAATAAAGAAGGAAATAATTAAGAATTTACTAAAATTACTAAAATAAAAAATAGCAGCGAAAAAAAAAATGGGTAAACATTTTAGTATTTTATCTATAAAACACAATACAGAAGGTTTCACATTAATACATTCACAGTAATTGAATTCCGAGGTAAAAGTCTCTGGACACTTCACTAAAATCGTTACTGTCTTATTCAAAAGCGAATAGCTCCAATAAAAATTAAACTATTGAGATGAATCAAAAAACAAACTATTGAGAAAAGAGGTCCCTAGATGACAAAATTATTTTTAAATTACTTGCTTTGCAAACTTTTACAAAAATATCAACATATTGTTTTACCTCGTATAATTGACAGAAGGAAACTTTCATTTTTAATTTAGAAAGAGATACTAAAAAGTCAAATAATATAGCTACAAACCGCTTAAAAAATCACGAAAATCGGCACACTAGACCAAAACATATTAAACTTTAAAGTACATCAAAATTTTAAGGTGCCCGTTTTTCGTGCCGGTGATTGTAGGTAAATCCTAAGTGCAAAATATTTGAAAGTATCATCTCTGATTATTTTAATACATAGTAAATATGCAATAATCACTGACACAATAAAAAAGATTTAGTATATTAGATAAAATGCAAATTTGAGATCATCAATAATAATAGTTGTGTAGTTTCGTATAGTCGTAAGTTTCTATTATTAAAAAAATATATGGCTTTTATAGATTTTTTATAAATTTGGGGAAGAAAAAGAAATAGAGGCGTTGGAGAAACCAAACATTACATAGATAAAAATGCAATTGAATTGAATAAAAGTTGCTTTGATAGTATAAAAATAATTTTGTTTTTGCTTCGTTTTAATTTATCCCTAAAAACGGGCACCTTAAAATTTTGATGTATTTTAAAGTTTTATATATTGTGTTTTAGTGGATCAATTTTGATTATTACTTAAGCAATGTCTAGCTAAATTATTTGACGTTTTAGTATCAGCTTCTAAATTAAAAATGAAAGTTGCCATCTGTTAATTATACGAGGGAAAACAAAATGTTTATATTTGGTAAAAGTTTGAAACGCATTGTGGAGTACCTTAAGAAAGCAAGGAATTTAAAAATAATTTTATCATCTAGGTGTATCTTTTCTCGATAGTTTGTTTATTGATTCATCTCAATAGCTTTAGTTTTTTAGGAGATATTCGCTGTTGAAGAAGACACTAACATTTTTTCGTATTTTTTACATTAAAACCACGCCTTTGCTTTTGATCCTAGCCAACAGACCTATAAAATAGTATTTTTCATCATACAACCAAACCTAACCAACCAGCCCATCTTTATACTACCATTTATGGAAAAAATATTTAAATAAAAAAAAAATTAAATTTTATTTAATTACTTAATACACAATATCTACTTAATACATTACTGTGAAAGAAAATTGACAAGACTGTTGTTCTGCTTAGCTTATAAGAAATGTTTTCTCGTAAATGTCTAACTTCCAATTAAAATAGTCGTTTTTCTACGGAAATAAAGTGCGCCATTTAAAAAAGATATATTGCAGCGTTTCCAGATATATAAAACAAATATTTAAAATTATTTATTATGGAATAGTTTCTCTGAGTTTCTTTATTTTTTAAAAAATATCGAAATATGACTATAATTACGACAGTGACAATTGGATTTTTACCATACTCATAAATTATTTTTGTGCCCATATGCTTTGGTACGATATCTCAAATTTAACTCAATATATCGTGAATTATAGGAATTTCCATACGAATTATAGCGTATGAATCAATAATTTGCTTTACTGGTGACATTCTTAGTACCACCAAAGGATATGGAGCTGTACCTAAAAATAGGCTTCAATTCATATTTAGGTTGACTAATATATACAGGTAACTTACTTCCTTCTCATACTCATGTAATAGACATTTTGCAGTGATAAAAAATGCTATTATTTATGATCTAATATCAGTCAACAGTCAACCTAACAGGATTACATTAATAGTCGTTTTGGTTTTACGAGAAAATGTAACGCATTAGTGATAAGTGATACTTAGTGATTTTTATTTTTAGATTACTACGCTCACACACAACTTGATTCATTAATTAACAATGGTTTTACGTTTGGTTTTTAACGTTAGTCCTACATTAAGTCCTGTTATATGTTGTTAAACGATTCGAAGCTAGTGCCTGTGACGTAGGAACCAGTTAATTTAAATTGAATGCGATTTAGTCACCAATTAAAACATTGCACAGATTTGTCAATGTGTTTTATTAATTAAATAAAAAGTATTTTGGGAATTCTTAACATGACATTGGCCAAAAATAGATCTGGTTTTATTAAAAACTTCACGAACGATTTAATCGTTTCACTGGATTAATTTTTTAGAATATACAGGTTGGTCCGAACTGTATTCCGGAAATTTCGGCAGCATATTCTGTAGATAAAAATAAGTAAAAATATTCGTATAATGGTATGTCTTCGAAAAAATTATGATAAAACAGTTTGTATTAAATAAAACTATTTAATCAATATGTTTAATTTACGTCAATGATGACAGGTTGATAATTTCGATTCCAAATTTCTCGAGAACCACAGAGAGAACTATACCCGTAGCGATTTTTACCAAGAGACATTTTTTTACGTAAAAAACCCAGTAAATGTATATTTTTACTCAGTAGTTTTATACAGGTACGGACGAAAAGTTTGGGACATACATTTATACAAACTTTTCTACTTATTTTTATCATCAGAATATGCTGCCGAACATAAATAGCGCATGACCGAAAAAAACGAAAAAAAACGAAAAAAACGAAAAAAAAAAATTGTATTTCATATTTTTTTGTGTTCAGTTTTTTCAAGTCATTCTTCAAGTGTTCAGTTTGTAAAGTTTTCGATTTGTATAGAAGTTTATACTGTAACTCTAAAAAAAATTAAAATAAAACTGGTGTTAAATTTACTTTCCACTATATATCTTTAATATTCTCAAAAACACTACATGTTTCCTACACCTCAGATGAAAACGCTAAACAAATAGACATTTACATTATAAGGCCGGTAAATCAATTTTTCCAGCATAAGTGAAGTTATTTCCAGAAATTTGAATACAAATTGTGAAAAAAACAAATAACTGTAAAAGTTAATTGCGGACGAATGATGTACAATGATTTACTTCATACTGTTTGGATAAAACCTATATTATTAAATAATTGAATATTGTATCTGCTTATGTATGTTTTGGATACTATTGTATTTACAGGTGAAAACATATCAGTACTGAGAATACTCTGGATATTCATGCAACGCAACTATTCTAACTATATTTGCGTCAAAGTGGAGTCACTTAAAATTTAGGACTATTAAAAGAATTGATAGACTCTAGAAAAACTAATTCTGAAACCGAAAACAGGGTGGAGGAAATAAAAACGAAAACAGGCTATACAGGGTGGTCCGAACTGAATTCCGGAAACTTCGGCAGCATATTTTGTAGATGAAAATAAGTAAAAAAGTTCGTATAAATGTATGTCCTAAAATGTTTACTTTCAGACATACCGGGTGTAGAAGTTTCATTTTTATTTCGATTTTTTCTAAATAATTTCTGAAGTAACGTCAATATTTGGATGAAAATTGGTGTCTGAGAGTTCTTTGACATGAGAAATTTAATTTTGGAGTCAATATGACTCCTACTAGTAGAGGGCGCCACCTACATGAATTTTAACTGTTTTGAAGCGTAATAACTTATTGTCCGTATCTGTATAAAACTACCGAGCAAAAAAATATACATCTTTGTGACTTTTTACGTAAAAAATATTTCTTTGTAAAAATCGCTACGAGCAACCGTTCTTAAGATATTTAGAATGGAAATAGACAATACATGTCATTATTGACGAAAAATAAACACGTTGAGTAGATAGTTTTATTTCACTGTAATAATAAATTTGGGAAATTTTTATTTTTTTAAATTAATCATAATTTTTTCTGCAAAAAATGATGATAAAACAGTTTCTGTTGAACTTTTGGCACAAAAACATTTCAAATTTACGATTTCAGTCTAATAACTATTTAGTCAACATGTTTAATATACATACATACTTAACAACAATACATGTTTAATTTATGTCAATGATGTCAGGTATTGATAATTTCCATTCCAAATATCTCGAAAACCATTACACGTAGCGATTTTTACCAAGAGACCTTTTTCACGTAGAGAACGTCGTAAATGTATTTTTTTTACTCAGTAGTTTTTTACAGGTACGGACGAAAAGTTATTACTCTTCAAACTAGTTAAAAAATATGTAAGTGGCGCCCTCTACTAGTAGGAGTCATATTGACATCAAAATCAAATTTCTCATGTCAAAAAACTCCCAGACACCAAGTTTCATCCAAATATCGACGTTACTTCAGAAATTATTTGAAAAAAATCGAAATAAAAATGAAACTTCTACATCCTGTATCTCCGAAACTAAGTATTTCAAGACATACATTTATACGAACTTTTTTACTTATTTTTATCTGCAGAATATGGCGCCGAAGTTTCCGGAATACAGTTCGGACCACCCTGTATAGAGAGAAATATAATGATGCTACAAGGTATACCAAACATAATCAGGACTGTATAAAAACGATATATAAGCCTAGTCAATACAAGCTTAGTAAATACAAACATTTCCGGACTGAAATCAAGTAAGTAAAGGGGTGTTTTAAAATACAGTATTCAAAAATTTTCATAATTTTTATTATTAGTCGTTAATGAGTGTGAAAAAGTTACTTACCTCTGCGATTCCTCCACAAGGACTGCTGCATTGACATACCTCAAAGTTATCAAAGCCGTTGATACTGCAAAGCTAGGTTGGATGAAATTATGACCATTGTTCTGAAAAAAATAAAGCTTAATTCGATTTTAGCTTTTTCAACTATGATTCCATGTGGATAACTCTAGCTTTTAATCACTAAGGGCGGCTGCAACGACGTCCTGGAATCCTCCTGTTAAAATATAACAATTGGCTTTTATACATAAAAAGCAGCTGTTATGTTTTAACAGCAGGATTACCGGACATCGCGCGTCGTTGCAGCTACCCTAAATCAGATAGAATTGACCAGAAAATCTAGTAGCATTTACTAGTAGTACCAATTTCTAATAGCATTTTATTTCCATTTCGGTTTAATTTTTGTTAAGAATGACGTAATTTTGTTAAGAATAACTAAACTTTGTTAAAGAAAATATTAGCAAAGACGAAATCAAAATGATATTGATGTAAATTACAAAATATACACTTTTGTTATGTGGTACCATTGTGGTATATGGTTATACCTTGATGATATTTCGGTTGTTTATCAAATAGTAAAACTGTAGGATTGGAGCTTTAGTATCTTATAAAGAGTATTTCAATAAGAGGTTAGTTATGTAACGAGTTATTCGTGCATCTTGAAAACAATGAAAACCTTACAAATCCACGAAATCCCGGTGCATGCTCAACGTGTCACAAGGGAAGTCAGTTTAGAGGGAAGATTATCTCCAGGAATAAGGACATAAATTGGCCACCAAGGACGTCGCTAGATTATTTTTTGTAGGGCTATGGGAAATACAAAGCTACCGAAAACGACCCGAAAACCATTCAACAATTGAAAGAAGAAATTAGGCCAATAAAGGTTGATTCTCACTATACCTTCCATATCAGCTCTCTTCCGTTTCACTTCTGTTTACATTATTATATCATGTAAATGAATAGGACTATACACACTATCCGTTCCGTTTCCCTTCCGTTCCATATCCTTTCCTTCCATACATTTTTTGGCGGACTGACTGAAGCGTATCGGAAACAGCGTTGTCAAGTTCTTACATTGGTACCAGCTCTGTTAAAATTTTGCTGATATTTATTTATTCTTTCGCCTCTTAAAATTGTACAATAAAAAGTATTGAACTGATACGGAACGGAAGCTTACGTATAGCGTTAATACTATAGCGTTTTTATAAAACATTACCACTGCGAACGGCAGCTTTTCATCGGAGAGCAATCGTGGATAAGGTATTTCACTAGAGAGAAAACTAATCAATAACAATAAACCTTTGAATAAGAAGACCAAGGAACGAGCATAATGCTATCCATGTATTCATGCATGGTGGGCGGAAAAGCCACCATAAAAGCTCTCTAGGGTGGGGATCCTTGACAGTTCTGTTTGACGATTCATTTGGCACATTTGAATTTGATTTGAAATTTTGTGGATTTGTCAGTATTTACGGAGCTTATTTTATGTTATTTATTATTTATTCTACTACTGATAGTTGTATAAAGGTAGTAAATCTAGATGGAAATTGTGGTAGAACTTAAATTAACAGTGACACTATCGCGATTTCTCGAAAAAGACTCTAAAATAATTGGTTGTGTAGCGTGCGGTAGATCTCGGCAAAAATTGAGTGAAATAATGGAACAACTTTTCGCTAGTAAGTGACTATATAATATACATAGGTGTAGTAAACCGATCATTTATGAAATTCACTTAAATTAACTAAATTATATATTTTTCTTGCATTTTAGCTTTTATTTATTACTTGTCAAAGATTAGATGTCAAAGAATTTAGGTACGTTAATTTGACTTACCTGCTTCAGTAGCGTATCGGATGTTTGTGTTAATAAATACTTATTATAACTTATCTATTTTTATTAGGATTATATATTTTTATAACAATTTTAATAACTACCAACATTTATTCACAACGTAAAATAAAACAACAAATTATTGAGTCTACCCCACGTCTACCCTACATCATAGTTTTACATTTTTTAAATAAAATTAGAACGACACTGATAAACAGGAATTTAAGTCGGCCATATTTGAGGCCCATCGCGGTGTACCTAAGATTTTTGATATGCTCCTTCCTTAGTCTTCTTATTCAAAGCAATAAACAAAAAAATATAGATATTGGGCGCCAGGCATGTACAGAGAAAAAAAATACAGTTGTTTATTCCTTAAAACTAGTGACAATATTCATTTATGATGTATCCTGATGATAAATAGCATTGTACAATTTTAATAATTATTATAGTGGTTATATGTGGAGTAAATCTATGTATGTAAATAATATTAAATATGTTCTTAACAATCTAACCACTAAACAGAGTCTGTACGATATTACTTAAGATGTACGTTATTGTTTAAGACTGAAAATATAGAAAATCTAAAACATAAAAACTAGAACGTAAATCTGCACTTAGCTGTTCTTTATGTAATCTTGCTTCAAACAGTAACAGCGTGAGGTGGGCTCGCATCTCTGTACTGTCTGTCGGCGATCCTGTTGGCCAAAACAACAAAAGGGGCCAGAATGAGGACACCATGAATCAATACAGCCGTAGCTACTGACTAGGCTTAGAAATGGGAGCGAAGCAGCATGGGGCTTACGCTGTATCCATACTGTGGCAATATGGGGACACTACCCGTACCTTGGAACACTACTAGGACCTTGGATAATATCCGTAACATGGACCATAACCTTGGACACAGTCCGTCCATAAGATAACGGTACAGGGGAACACTACCCGTACCTTGGAACACTACTAGGACCTTGGATAATGCCCGTACCTTGGCATCAATACATAGATATGGGACACCTGCCCATACCTTGTAAATAGTCCGTACCTTGGACCCTAAAAATATGAAACTCTTGTATAAAACCAAACAAGGTCTAATAAACAAAATAAACCTACCTCGAATTAGTTCCGAGGGCTCAATAAAAAAAAGAAACTGTCCTTTCTTCCATGTAACATTCTGGAGGACAAAAGAAAAGGGACGCCAACGTGCCAGCAAAATACAAATACAAGTTAAATTGGGACATCCAAAACTCTACCCTAAAAATATGCAGTAATAATATCGAATCTAAAAGGATAATATTTCATCTTTACCTGTTGCTTTGAAATAGCAGCTGATTCAGATTATACAGCAAGATTTAAATAATCACCATTTCTAAAAGCCGGGATGGTTAGGTTAGGCTACAGAGCGCTAAAAGCAAAAGTGAGTCCACAGCACAGAGAGTTGACAGAAGCGATGTTGACAGCGCCTTCACAGAGCGATAACAGGGTTGTGTCAAACGATAACAGGGTTGGCGACTAGGGAACGTAAAAATTACGCCAAGCGTGCCAAATAAATTATCAGGCCTGAACGATACGGAATCCGATGACGATACGCCAGACATCATATAAATCATATATAAAAAATACATGTAACGAACTAAAAACGTTACAATACAATAAAAATACGCAACAGACATGGAATGGAGACGGAAGGTATAGTAAGAATCAACCTTAAATCGTGACATACCTCCAGAAATGTGTTCAGCACTTTCAGCAGTAATGGAAAATCTCAACAAAAGAATTATGTGCTGCCAGAGAAGTCGTGCTGGCCATTTGGCAGATATTGTGTTCCATGTATAATTGTACACTGTCCAGCTACGCGGTTTAGGTAACTTTTAGGTATGCTATGAAACTTTTATTTTATTCGTTATCAACATCCGAAATCTCTTATTGGAATACCCTATATTTATTGCGTTTATAACAAATAAAAAAAAAACATTTCAGCCCTGAGCAAACATCAACAGTTTCCTTTTCTACAGCAGCGGCTTGCGTGTGCTGTCAAAGGACATTAGCTACTACATATGTATGAAAAATGACAATTATGTCGTATTAAGTCTTAATGAGGTAAATGGACCAGAACCGGACAGGTTTCTTTTACACGCATGTAAGCAATTGTTCGATAATGCCTCTTGGAGGCAGAAACGAGGTATTACAAGGTAATACTTCGGTAAGCGAAATAGTCAGGCAAGGGCAGTATTCCTATCTTCATTTTCTGCAAGAGTTTAAATCAGAAATTAAGAGAATATTTAGTGGAATTCGGGGTTTTGAAAATACCACTTATTGGCAATAATTGTAAATCATGCTGGCCTAATTAAATTATTTGAAAAGAATCTTTGATACCGACCACAATATTATATTATGGCTGATTTGGTAGTTTTTACTTATGTGTTATGATAAGAAATAGCATTAAGGACTATCAGAAATAACATTAAAGATGTAAGAAATAATAAATATTTGAAAAAATCTTGAATTAATGTATAAGAAACTTTACACCAAGGTACTTTAATTTCCTAGCACACAATACAATAAAAAGTATAAAATATTTACTAATTATGATATTTTGTATGATATCTTTGATCATAGATTATAACAAAATACATAAAATAACATTTGGAAGTCGAAAGCAAGCTTTTTTTGTCAAAATTTATTTCATTCGCGTTGATGTCAGCGAAAATATCTGTTTATATATCTTAATTCCTTTGGATTATTGAATTACGTAGCAATGTTTGAAGTCTGCATACTACTGTCCAACAGAACTAACTTGTTCAAATATTTTAAGCCGCCCTGGCACCAGGAAAATTAAGATAAGCTATTTTTAATCACACCTTTGTACTATTTATCATTTGTTGCACTATTTACCATATTATTCATATTCAACTGCATCACAATTCTTGATCCTATCTTAAATGGCTTATTTTTTATGCTATCAATTGATTAGACTTATATCGTATAATCGAAACAAAAACGGCGTCCAGTTGGCTGGGAAATGACAATCAATGACATTTCCCATATAAATCTATACTAATATATAAAATTCTTAAGAAAACAAATTTCTTGCAGTAGAGGTATACAATAATAATATATAAAGATTTTTGCCACTTAACTGCTGATATAGAAATTTAATTCTACGCTGTGTTTGTCATAATGTGGATCAATCTGCTCTCACTACCGGTTTCGGAGCCCCACTCCATCATCAGGTGAGCTTGGGCAGAGAATTAAATTTCTATATCAGCAGTTAAGTGGCAAGAATCCTTATATAATTTTATTAAATCCTTAAGTGACTGATCCACTGATTAATCACGATCCTGCTCAAACTCAAAGTAAGAAGCTCAATTTTGACATACAGGTTGATTCTAGAATTCTTGATTTTTCGAAATTCCAGTTCCAAGGGGGTGAAACCACCCCTCAAAATATTACAATATTTTTTATTTAAAAAACGGTCAAGTACCCGGAAAAACGCTTAAACACGTATATTTTATTTTGTTTTTTTACATATTTTAAGATTTTTTTAAAATGTAGACAGGGTGTTTCGAAAAATCTGGTCATTGTTATATATATTTGTTATTTAAAAAACGTTTAGTTTTTCGGGAAAACGCTTGGAAACGCATAATTTATTTTGTTTTTTTACATATTTGGAATTTTTTAAAAAACAATACAGGGTGTTCCAAAAAGTTGAGTAATTGATTAACCACGATTTTGCTTAAACTGCTTGACGTAAAAGCTTATTTTTGGCAAACGGATTTTTCGAAAGTCAAATTCCAACGAGATGAAACTACCCCTCAAATATTACCAAGTTGTATAATAATATCTCCATATTGTTTTTTCTCATGCTGACATAAATGTGAGAAAATTTTATCCAGTTTGTATGTTAATGGAAATTCTTGCTTTGCTTTATCATCACAATTACAATTCGACGCGAACGAAGTCGCGGGTACACGCTAGTAATTATATATTTGCCCGATATTTTCTTATCCCTTTTATCTTATATTCTGAAACTTTGTCAATTCCAATATTTCATGGACATAGAACTATTAGGTACTTAGGTATGTATTTTTGGAACCAAAAGAAGTTAGTTGCATTACTTCTATAGAAAATTGCTTCGTCCGTTAAGAGGGCATTTAACTCAAAAAACTACTTATAGTTTTTTAAGATATTTTAATAACCGCCAATTCAATTTGAATGAGATTTGGTGTGTCTATGTTTTGCTAGGAATTGTAACATTTGACCTTTACGAAAAAAACGTGGAAAGGGTACGGGAAAGCTGAAAACTACACTCACGCCTACATAAACTATAGTCGTCAACGACGACTGATTTATTGTGTACAAAGATCCTTCTCTAGTATTTACTACATCTTTTGCCTCTTGTAAAAACGCGTCCATTATTTTTGTTTTGGTTTGACTATACCCCCTCACTACATACTCACCAATATACCCTCATTATAACCCTTGTATATGAATTTTTAAGAATATATAAACAAGGCTAAAACGTACCGTCACGTCAAGCCGCCGCGCCGCGCCGTACCGTCTTAACAGAAAACATGAAGTAAATGGGAGAAGGACGTGGCCACGACGCGACGGCGACGGGGTACTGTGATATGTTCATTGTTGGTCATTTAAACGTGGTGGTCGGCAGCAAGTCGGCGCGGCGCGGCGCGGCGGCTCGACGTGACGGTGGCGGTACGTTATAGTGAGAATCGCGCCTTACCGAAAAATATTTCTTATCACATCAAGCGCTTGGCCGAAAAATATTTCTTATCACATCAAGCGCTTGGCGAATAATCTAGATGGCAAAAATATGAAATGTTAAAAAATGCCTATACCTATGTGGCGGATTCATCTCTCCAAAAAATCCTACATGGGTATTTCGCCACTGCAAGAAAATCTACAAAATAAAATAGTTATTTTTTGTAAACACTTCTGCGTTAACCCAAACGGAAACTATTTGTCAGAAGTTAGGTTTACAGATATACAAATTTGCCTAACGAACAAAACAATGCTTAACGTTTCGGAAAGTTTATCTCTTTCCGTCGTCGGAAGCAAAAAAATACAAAGAATAAAGAAAAAAACTATTTAAAATATTTAAATTTAACTATTCGAGTTAACACTTTAGTTGGAATAGTAAAGTAGTTTGTTAAAATGACATTATATCAAGTTAAACTTCAAAATTAACAATTACTACCTGATATCAATTACTTCATAAGGTAAAACCAAAAAGCCCCAAACTTTCTGTATGATTATTTTTAATTTTTACGTATGTTATGGTCTTTAAAATCAAAGAAGCGATTGCCATACATTACTATCATCTGCAGATCTCTAGATTGTATTAAAAAAGCATCTTTTATTTTTCTTTTAAAGGCTATCGCTTCTTTCATTATAATTTTGGCATTATTATAATTTATTCTGTGCCCTGTGTCCCATAAATGCTGACAAATTTTAGATTTGTGAAAATCTCCCTTACTTAAATAATCTTTATGTTCTTTAATTCGAACATTTAAAGGTCTAGATGTTTCACCAATGTAAAATTTATCGCATTCACATGGTATTTTGTATATTACATTTTTTGTTTGTTATTCTGTATTCATTGGTTTAGTATCTCATAAAATGGATCTAAGTGTGTTTTGTGTTTTGAAATGTTACGTCAGTGTCACAAACAATTTTTGACAATATGCTTCATAAATTGTAAATTTATTATCGTTTCGTTCTAAAGGAAATAAACGAATCACTTGACAGAGATACACTGTGACCAATAATTCCAAATATTTTTCGTTCCTCGTGAGAGATTTTACACCAAATAATTTTATTTTTATTTTAGAAATACGTAGTAGGTCTATGTCCACGTAATATTGAGACACACTGTATATTGAGCTACTGATATGAGCAACTAGAATCTACTACTAGACAATATTAAAGATAAAAAATGATGAATATTTTCGAATTAAAATTGAAAATATTTGGAAACTTGTTTGCTGCTCGAAAAGGGCCTTTCGTTCGGAGCCAAAACTCCAAAATCTCGTTGCAAATTCTTGCCTCCCAATTGGTTGTGCAACGTTTATTCAAACTTGTTAGCTATTTATTATATGTCTTACACCGCCAATTAACAGAAGCACGTTTAATGGTAGTTAAAGCCACTGTATCTACTAGAAATATGTTTGGAATGTGGACGTTCGCCGAACATCGAGCCGAACATGTACTTGTAATGTAACAATCAAAAATATTCGCTAATCTTATGAGAACTGACAGCCGTGGCATTGACTAGCGAATGCTAGTGTTAAAAAAGCGTTACATTACAACGCTCGGCTCCGAGATATAAAGAAAATGCGTTTAGAATTCAAAAATGTACTATACAGGGTGTCTCAACATTCCGTGGACATAGAACTGCTACGAATTTTTGGAGTCAAAATAAGTTCATTGGACAAAATTTACCTCTATATAAAAGTGCTTCATTTGTCCGCTAGAGGACATCAAATTAAAAAAAAAATAAAAAAATTTTAAGACGTTTTAAGAACCGATATTTGACATTATATTATATATAACATAAGATTTCACATTTGGCTTTCACAAAAATCAAGAAAAAGTACGGGAAGAGTGAAAACTACCCCCACCCCTACATAAATTTTAGTATAAATATTTTCCCACTCCACCGACAACAGATTTTCTTTTCGTAAAATGGAAAATATTTATATCAAAATGTATGTAAGGGTGGGGGTAATTTTCACGCCATTCGTATTTTTTCTTTATTTTTGTGAAAGTCAAAGTTAGAGCATTTAGCAAAACATAGACACCCAAAATTTCATTCAAATCGGAATAATGGTTCTTAAAATATCTGAAAAGATGTGTTTATTGTTTTGTGTAATTGAGTATAATTTTTAAATTAATTAATGTTCGGGTTTGTTTTTGATTGATGCCCTCTAGCGGACAAACAAAGCACGTTTATATAGAGGTAAATTGTGTCCAATGAACTTATTTTAATTCCAAAAATACGTAGTAGTTCTATGTCCACGAAATATTGGGATACCCTGTATTGGGTGTTATTTTAAGTACTTCCATTTAAAATTACAGCTGCCATCGATTTTCGAATAACCAGCAGTACTAGTACATTGAAAATTCTGAAATATTCTTTTTCTAATTATTTTTTTTTAGTATTCCAGCATTAAAACACCCACACAAAATCTAAATATATACATAAATAAAATATGTTATTTTCATGATTAACTCGAACTCTTTAATTATTGTTCAACTAACTCTATAAAACTAACGTTTTATCAATGAAATAATAAATTAAACCCACTTCGGTTCTATAAGCTAGTAGGAACGTAATCGCGCCTCATCTCGTGTGGATTGCATGAATCAAAAGGTTGATTCAT
The DNA here is from genome assembly GCF_002938485.1 of Sitophilus oryzae. Lineage (NCBI taxonomy): Eukaryota > Metazoa > Arthropoda > Insecta > Coleoptera > Curculionidae > Sitophilus > Sitophilus oryzae. The sequence goes on from NW_022146029.1 coordinate 1,494,369, forward strand.
CGAAAAGTTTTCCGGGAATACGTTTTTAGGTGGCCGTGGCGCCTAAATTCTCAACCTATTGCTCGTATTTTTTTTCAACTCGATAAGCCGGCGTTTATTTTTAGGGTGTATTAATTATTATTTATATTATTTGTATCCTAAAATAATATCATGGCATAGTAAAACGGCACAGAGATTAATAGGAGTATGAAATTCTGAATTTAACAATTACTACATAAACAAAATTATTTATCTTGTATTCATTATTTCAATTATTTATCTTGTATTCCTATTAGTACGAGAGCTAGGAACGTCGGAAAAACAAATATTTTAAGACGTCTGGCTCTTTGATACCTCTTTTACTACGCTCTCTAGAACAGTATGCGGCCTGTCTGGCTGCCGGTAAACGTTGCGTTCCCTACTGCGCATTGCAAGAAGATCCTATATTTTTATTAGTCCTTTAAATTCTAGTATTGATATTTGTTTTTTTTTAATTACCAGAATTATTTAATACTTTACTATCAGAATATAAACGAAAATAAAATAAAAAAATCTTTAACCTGACCCGGATTTGAACTCTGAATCTTAGGTTCGTGGTCGGAAACTCTACGCACTGCGCTATGGAGACATGTTCGATTTATATTCAATACTAGAATTTATAGGACTAAATTAATAAAAAATTTAGGATCTTCATCCAATGCGCAGTAGTAAACGCAACGGGTATCGGCAGCCAGACGAGCCGCATGCTGTTCCAGAGAGCATAGTAAAAGATATATCAAAGAGCCAGACGTCTTAAAATACTTTCTCGAAAACGTTGCTAGCTCTTAGACTACTCTGTAACTTATTTAATACAGTGAACAAATTAGTAAATTATTTAATACAAATGAACCCAATATACATATTGAGCCACAGAACTTAGAACTACCACAGAATAAAAAATTGTAAAAAAAAGATGTTATAAAAAGTTTATATGATAGGGCAAAAATAATATGTCCAGACGACAATTCAATAAACAGAGATATAAACCACATAAAAAAATACATGAGTAAAAAACGACTATCCACCATTTTTTATTGACAAACCATTAAACGAAATACAATTCCTAATAGACACAATGATAACAATACACAATATGTACAACTTACCATTCCTTACATACAAGGCGTTTCGGAAAAAATTAGAAGGATAGGAAAACAATATAACATACGGACATCTTTCAAAACACAAAATACACTTAAATCCATTTTAACACACACTAAACCAATGAACACTGGATAACAAACAAAAAAATGAAATATACAAATACCATGTGAATGTGATAAATTTTATATTGGTAAAACATCTAGATCCTTAAATGTTCTAATTAAAGAACATAAAGATTAATTAAGAAAGGGCGACTTTCACAAATCTAAGATTTGTCAGCATTCATGGGACAGAGGGCACAATAGATTTTAACAATGCAAAAAAGATAATGAAAGAAGCGATAGCCTCTAAAAGAAAAATAAAAGAGGTTTTTTTAATACAATCTAATAAAAATAAATGTATTGCTCATGCATCTGTAGATGTTAGTAATGTATGGCAATCGCTTTTTTGATTTTAAAGAACATGACATAAATAAACATAACGCAGACGTAAAAATTAAAAACAAATTGAATATAATTATACAGAATGTTTGAAGTTTTTTGATTTTACCTCATTAAGTAATTGTTATCAGACAGTAGTTGTTAATTTTGAAGTTTAACTTGACATAATGTCATTATAACAGAACGTCAACGGTTATCTGCTTAAAAAAAACTAAAGTGTTCTCGAGTAGTTGCATTTAGATATTTTAAATAGTTTTTTTCTTTGTTCTTTGTTTTTTTTTGCTTCGGACGACTGAAAGAGATATACTTTGCGAAACGTTAAGCATTTTTTTTTTGTTCGTTAGGCAAATTTGTTTATTAGTAAGCCACTGCTGACAATTATAGTCTCCGTTGGATTGACACAGCAGTGTTTATAAAAAATAACTATTTTATTTTGTAGAATTTCTTTCAGTGGCGAAATACTCATAGGACGTTTTTGGAGATATCACAGAGTAATTTCTTATTCTGTCATAGTTCTTATTAAAGATTTTCTCGCCATTTTTAGTTTTATCCGTTCAAATAGATATATAATTGACTGAAAGACCGCATACCAAATAAATTGAGTTGAATATTTTAGATATCTAAATATCGATGCTAATATAATTACATCGAATTTCTAAATACGCATCTAAAATTTTCAGAACGGAAAGAAAACCAAAATCAGAAGAATAAACGGGATTTTTTTTTTACTTTTCCACATAAAAATTAACATAAACGATTACAAATATGAGATCAAGTTTTGGAACGTGGGCTGAACAATTGAAATTATTTCAGTGTAGTGTCTTACATGCAGGCCTATAAATAATTCATAACGTTTAGTATGAATTTATTCGAAAGTGGTTGCAGTTACTTTTTTACTTTTGCTTTAAATTTGATGTTTATTTCTTTAACCCCGGCTGCTCCACACATAAAATGCGTATACAAATATTCGGAAGTTATGGAGTATTTATTTTCAAATAATTATATACTGGAAGGAAGAAGCTGTTCTGTTTTAGAGAATATGATTTTTCACTAATTGGTATAAACCCAAGTTGGCCTATATTTAAGTCTTGACAACAGAGCAAAAGCGATATAAATTCATATTTTGCTCGACTTCTTTCGGGGACATGATCAATATCATGTACAGGGTGGTCCGAACTGTATTCCGGAAACTTTAGCATCATATTCTGCAGATAATAATAGGTAAAAAGTTCATATAGATGTATGCCCTAAAATGAGAAGTTTCGGAGATACAGGGTGTTGAAGTTTCACTTTTATTTCGATTTTTTCCAAATAATTTCTGAAGTAACGTCAATATTTGGATGAAAATTGATGTCTGGGAGTTTTTCGACATGAGAAATTTGATTTTGATGTCAATATGATTCCTACTTGTAGAGGGCGCCACCTACAAATTTTTTAACTGGCTTGAAGTGTAATAAGTTTTCGTTCATACCTGTATAATGCTACTGAGTAAAAAAATATACATACACAACTTTTTTTACGTAAAAAATGTCTCTTGGTAAAGATCGCTACGAGCAACCGTTCTCAAGATATTTAGAATGGAAATAGTCAATACATGTCATTATTGACAAAAAATAAATACACGTTGACTATATTTATTTGACTGAAATTATAATTTTTTATTTTTTTAAATTAATCATAAATTTTTCTGAGAAAAAAATTATGTTTCCAGTTTTTGTTCAACTTTTTGCACAAAAACATTTAAAATTTATGATTTCAGTCTAATAACTATTTAGTCAACATGTTTAATTTATGTCAATGATGACAGGTATTGATAATTTCGATTCCAAATATCATGTGAACCATTACTCGTAGCGATTTTTACCAAGAGACTTTTTTTACGTAAAAAAAGGTGTAAATGTATATTTTTTTACTCAGTAGTATTATGAAAGGTATGGACGAAAAGTTATAACTCTTCAAACCAGTTAAAAAATTTGTAAGTGGCGCCCTCTACAAGTAGGAGTCATATTGACATCGAAATCAAATTTCTCAAGTCAAAAAACTCCCAGACACTAATTCTCATCCAAATATTGACGTTACTTTATAAATTATTTGGAAAAAATCGAAATAAAAATGAAACTTCTACACCCTGTATCTCTGAAACTAAGCATTTTAGGTCATACATTTATACAATTTTTTTTACTTATTTTAAGCTGCAGAATATGATGCCAAAGTTTCCGGAATACAGTTTGGACCACCCTGTATACAGGGTGGCGCACCTCATTCGCCTCGGTTGATTATACGAAAACGGAAAGATGTAGAAACAAAATATTTTATGGGTATATGTAGGGAGATAATGTGCACAATTTAAAATTATTTTGAAATGTACAGGGTGTTTCAGAACTAAGATTCATACCAAAGTTATATTTTTTCTTATGGAACACATGGTATTTTATTTGATTTTTGGATTCTTGGGCCCAAAAAAAGGCATTTATTATAAGTGTTAAATATGTTTAAAATCTTTAGTTTTCGAGATATTTAAAGATATTTAAATATGCATTTTACAATAGAATAGACTATTAACACCCTGTACATTACTTTTCAGAATTAATTCTTATGCTGACGTAAAATTAAATAAAAGTAAACTGGTATAAATTTAACTAGGTCCATAAACTAATTTCGATTTTGAAAATAGCTACTAACTGTCACTAGAAACTTGTCATGACAACACTAGCCATCTTGATTACAATTTTATTAAAAATTCGTTTTTTATTCAAAATCTGAGCCAGATAGGTATAGGAAACCCTAATATAGTTTGAAAGAGAATTTAAATCTGCTTCGACTTATTTAAAAAAATACATAGTGTTGCATTTGAAATAACGAAGTTTTATTTAAAATAAATATTTAAAATAGACCAGCAATTTTTGATACCCTTGTATACATTTTAGGAAGGAATAACATTTTTCTGTAAAGTTTATTTCTCTGGCATAAAAGTCAGCACAAGAATTAATTCTGAAAAGTAATGTACAGGGTGTTAATAATCTATTCTATTGTAGCATGCAAATTTAAATATCTTTAAATATCTCAAAAACCAAAGATTTTAAACATATTTAACACTTACAATAAATGCCTTTTTTGGACCTAAGAATCCAAAAATGAAATAAAATACCGGGTGTTCCATAAGAAAAAATATAACTTTGGTATGGATCTTAGTTCTGAAACACCCTGTAAATTTCAAAATAATTTTAAATTGTGCACATTACATCCCTACATATACCCATAAAACATTTAGTTTCTACATCTTTCCGTTTTCGTATAATCAACCGAGGCGAATGAGGTGCGCCACCCTGTATAATAATATAGGGTCTTTTAAATTTTCGAATTCAGAAGACTATTAATAAGTTTAAAATTTAATAAAATAAATAATAATATTCTGTTAAAACATCCTCCATACGTACTTTTAAACATAACTCACCCCAATAAACATTTGTCACAACTTATGGTAATGTAAACTTATATAAGCTATACAAGGTGAGTCTTAAATAAGTGCAAATACTTTCAGGGCTGGTAGATCTCGATAGAAGAGACATATTTTCTCTTTACCGTTTTTCAAATAAGTACAAAAAAACCGAGTTATTTTACTTAAAAGATTTAAAAAAAAAATTTTTTTGCTTAAATTTTGAGAACCACTGGATCTTTTCTGGGTTCTCTTTCTTGGAATATTAATCTACTAACTATGTTGATATTATGAAGAAACTTTGTTTTTTTAACTAAAAACTAAAAAAAATCCAAAAAATTTTTCAAAAATTTATATTACAAATTTCGGAATCCATATTTCCAATTTTTTTTTCGCGAAAAAAATCTCATAATCTTGTGTCTGGGATCGAAATACACTACACCTAAAAATATTAGTACTTATTTAAGACTAGGTGTGATATAAAATTTTCCATCGCCATTTTATAAAACTTTTAGTAATTTTTACCGATGCCGATGGTAACATTATTAAGTAAGGATTTGTAATATCCTTATTTATATAAATTAGACAACTACAGTTATATACGCGTGTTATCGATCACTATTATAAACATTGGTACCTGTTAGTGCTTCCAGTATTACATTATAAAACTTTTGAACGTTTGTATCTTATTCAGGGTCCGGTAATAGTAGGTCGGGCATCTGTAGCTCCTAGGATAAAAAACTTGGGAATTTTGTTGAAGTGGAGACCTAAAGTATGTACCAGAATGTATTTCAGGAAAATATTTTAATTTCTACAGGGTCACTCAAAAAAGTGTGAGTGGATCGGGATGTTTTTTTAAATGGAACACCCTGTATATTATTGCATTTTTGGCTTCTTTTCAGATCCATTTACATAATCCTCTGATAAGAGTAAAGATATTTCGATAATATCAGAGATATCGATAAATAAATAAAAAATATATATTTTTCAGCCTTTCTTAAAAAAAAATATTAAAAATACAAGAACTGTCCTGAACTCAAAACGTTAGTTAAGTTCAGTTAAAAGTTATTTACTTTAGATGGTCTGTACTTAGTTTCCTATAAATATCGTAATCTTAAATCATCCAGGGTGTTCAAAATTCTACGCCAAATGTTCGAAAAACGAAGAAAAATTATTTTATATTTAACAAAGTTTGGCGTAGAATTTCGATCACCCTGTATAATCAATAATTACGATATTTATAGCAAAGTAAATATAGACCATCTAAAGTAAATACCTAATATGTTTTTGATTTCAGGACAGTTCTTGTATTGTAATATTTTTTTAAAGAAAAGTTGAAGAATATATATTTTTTATTTTATTAATTAATATCACTGAAACTATCAAAATATATTTACTCAGATCTTAGAAATATGTAAAGTGATCTGAAAGGAAGCCAACAACGCAATAATATACAGGGTGTTCTGTTTAAAAAATTATACCGATCCACTCACACTTTTTTGATCCACCCTGTAGAAATTAAAATATTTGCCGAAATACGCCCTGGTACATACTTTAGATTTCCAATTAAACAAAATTCACAAGTTTTTTTTTCTAGTAGCTACAGATGCCCGAGGCACTATTGCCGGACCCTGTATAAAACTTTGTTCTATAGTAACGCAAATTACTCTTATAATACTTAAAAAAAGGTTATGAACCTTACATTACGGAGCATATACAATATTGCAAGACGTTTTTCGATTGTAATTTATATACAAAATTGTATTAATATAAAGATTCTATTGATAATGGACGAAAAATCAGAGCAAAGAAAACCGGATAAAAAAAATCACAGTTGGAATCGCCCAAAATTATGAGATAAAGGAAAACCCATGTTTTGTTAACTTTTTCAATCCTTTTTATTCGGAGAAAAATAGTGTAAGTACATACAAATTGAGATGTTATAGCAAAAGTTTAAACGTAGGTGGGAACAACTCATATAGACTTTAGCATAACGTCTTACATACGAAGTGATGAATAATTTATATCACTTAGTTTGAATTTACTATTAAGCGGTTACTCTTATTTTTTTTAAAGGTACTTTTTTTAGTTCGATATTCTGATGAATACGATATCGGAAAATTCCGAAATATTAATTTGAATTCTTTAGTTTAACAGGAGGTGTATAACACCAAAGTATGCCAATTATCAGTGTAACAATTCGGTAAAATCAAAAAATTTAAGAAAATTGTCCATAATTTGCCATAAAAATATAACTAATTTGGTTTCACCATTACAATGTTGATTCGATGTTATATAATTATATATAATAATATAACACAGGGGAACAGTGATTCTGCGGCGCGGGTTCTAAGAGTCGATTTTGAGTAGTTGTGGTGTCCCAAATACGAGAAGTATCGTAAATAATCTTAATTGACTCTGGTTTGTGAGATAAAAAACTTTCATATAAATTAAAACAAAAATAAAATGAAAATTATTTATATTGAATAGCTATAATTTCAATGCCACCAGCTATTATAGTATGCTATATTAAACTAAAACAAAGCTAATGAAACTAAAATATTAAAAAAAAAGTTAGGAGAAACGTTTGGTATATGACCGTCTCTTGTATCTTTGTTCTGGGCAATCTCTTTGTAAGGTCCAACAGTAATCCGCCATCATGTGGCGATCCCACCGGCCTTGGTATCTTTCTTCCATTACTTTTATGTCCTGATGGAACCGCTCCCCTTGTTCTTCGCTGTAATCGCCCAAGTTATCCGGGAATGATCTAAATGGCTATGCAAGAAATGCATTTTTATACTCATATTAGCTCCTAGTTTTTCAAAATTTTTTAGCATCTGGGCGACAATTTCGCAATATTCTGCTGCCTTGTGATTTCCTAAAAAGTTTTTCACAACGGATACAAAGCTCTTCCATGCTTCTGCTTCCACCTCACTAATGTGATTTAAAAAGTTCTTGTCATTTATAAGAGTGCGGATCTGCGGACCATCAAAGATACCTGCGTTTAATTTCTCCATGCTAAGGCTGGAAAATGTCTGACAAATATATTTAAAACTATCACCATTTTTATCCAGAGCTTTAACGAACTGTTTCATGAGCCCAAGTTTAAGATGAAGTGGCGGAAGAATTATTTTTTCCCGGCTTATTAGGGGTTCATGAATAATATTGGCATTCCCAACAGTCATATTTTCTCTCAACGGCCAATCCTTTCTAGTCCAGTGCTCTCTTTTTGTCCGACTGTCCCATAAACAGAGAAAACAGGGGTATTTAGTGTACCCACCTTGTTGGCCTAATAGGAAGTTCACCATTTTTAAATCTACGCATACAGACCACTGATGTTGTACAAACAAAATTTTCTCTAAAACCAGTTTAATGTTTTGGTATTCCTCTTTAAGTTTAGTTGAGTGACCTATCGGGATTGAAGCTAATTTATTTCCATTATGCAGTAAAACACATTTTAAACTGCGTTTAGAACTGTCTATAAAAAGCCTCCAATCTTCTGGTCCGTATTTGGAAAGACTCATTAAATGTAGAAGTCCGGAAACATCGTTACAATACCAAATACCAAATTATTTTCCTCGGCAAAATACGGAAGAATGGTTTCCTCTCTCGTTCGATAAGATGTTATGTTTACCCCAGGCTGTAGGCACTGTTTTTCTTTAAGTCTTGATGCAAGAAGCTCCGCTGATTTCTTAGACAAATTTAAATCTCGAATCAAGTCATTTAACTCTCCTTGTGAAAAACCGCTCACTGTTGCAGTTGCACTACAATATTCGAATTCACTGTCGTTGTCACTTTCAAGATCTATCATTTCGACATCATCACAGGTAAGGTTCGAGAAGGTTCTAAATATCGGCACTGGCAACGAGTCACTATGCAACACTGGCGATTTAGCCGACTGTATATTTGGAAAAACCCAAGTACGCTTTTTATATTTATTCATACCTTTTATATTCACGGCACAAAAGTAACAATCATCAACATGGTTTGATGGCTCGCACCACGTCATCGGCACACCAAATGGAAGTCCTTTGCGTCCTCCTTGGGTCCAGTACCGAAGTGACTCTACACAAGATTTACAAACTTTATGAGGCACCCACCATTTATCCTGCTGTCCAAGATGCTTGCCAAAATATGTTTGGTATGCTTGTTTTACAAAACCGTTAATGTTTCTTTGTTGTTTTTCTTGACAGAATTTTCCACATATGTAGCAAAATTTGTTGGATGGTTCAGACAACACTTGCGTGAAGAATTCATTATTGTTTTTAAATCAACTTAAACGACTTAATGAACAAACTGATATAGTAGCAATTAAAACTAACTTTCTTTTATAAAATTCAGACGGTGACAAAAAAGCACTTGATATCTATCAAAATAATTTTAAACAGACGAAATGAAATGTCAGTGTCATAAAAAGATTTAAGCACTCGATTTTGTTTTATGGCCCGCTTAGATGCGATAAGTAAATTCGCAGCATAGGCATTTTAACTTTCTGTTGCATAGAATAAAATGCGTTAACGCTAACAGCAAATGAAAGTAGAGCCAATTTAAACAAAAAAGTTATATAGTTAGAACTTATTGTGTTTAATGTCACTAAATTTACTACAAAAACTAATGCCGCAGAAAAAAGTTTTCTTTTTGTTCCCCAGTGTAATTCAAGCGATGTATAAATTAGAAATGTGATTTTATAAAAGAAATGAACTTTATTTCAATATATCTCTTCGCTTTGTGGTTTTTAGGCTATTATATGGCTATAGAGAAAGAAGGATATATCTTCTATTAAAGATTCGGGAAAACACCAGTATCAGGTCTAAGGAGAGACCAAGTTAAAGCGGTGGAGATAGATCCTCCATCCTCCACCTCACTGGTACTTCAGCCGGTGACAAGCTCTTATCAGCGGAGGATGGGCAGATCAAACTATTGTCAGAGAAGGATGGGAAACACCTCCCGACAATAGGAAGATCTTAATGTATGATAAGTTATAGACTGTATGATAAGCTATAACTCAAGAAAGGGGGGCACAATAGATCTTTAAGGTCGCAGTGATTACCCTCCCCCTCCCTTACTCATTCTACATTCTAAATAAAAATAATGTATAAATAGAGTAAGTAAGCATTTACATAAATGAGACATGTAAAAATAGTTCAAAGAAAGAAAATATCCTTTTAAAATGTCTGTCTAAATTTTCCATTATATTTTCATTTCCTATTTATTTATTTTTAAAATTGTGGTTTAGATCTAATAAATATTTATAGCGTTTGTTCAATCTGCACTTCTATTAGCGATCTATCATTATCTTGCAATCTTTATCGATTTATCAACTATGGCGTTTATGTGCAATAATAAATTAAGTAAATGGCAGTACTCATACAGTGTGATTCAAATGAATTAAATTGTTGTAATTAGATAAGAGCCTTTAACATATTTTGGAATGTAAATATCACATTACTAAATTATATACTATTTACTTAACATATAATTTTGTATATTAAATGATTTGCGAATTATATCCCCCAAAATTCAATATACAGGGTGTCCCAGGCTGAGCGTGCATTAGAAGTTTCTAGAAAACTACAATATCTATATCGGAGATTTTTTGCAGATCATTGTTTTACAACGAGATTCATCGATTAAAAATATTATCAACATGGCGGCACTCCCGGAAAACAATATTTAAAATTTTTGGACAAAAAAAACTGCCCGTCAAAAATATGTGTATAGCCTAAACGTCAAATTTAGTGATTACCACAGCCACTGTGCCATAAAGAGAAGACATGTGGCTATCTATTTCAAAAATGAAATTGTTCGAATGTCATATAATAATGACCGCAGCTTTCATGGAATTGAGCGATTAAATAATTATCATAAATATTATTTTTCAAATGGAAACCAATTTTTTTATTTCACTAGTGAAAAGGCTTTTCAATTCGTTTCTTTTTGACTATACATGTTCCTATACCTAAAATAAATTGTTTTTAAGATATTTAAGATTTAGTTTTAAAGCGTATATTTTTAGAGTTGAGGGTTGGAACCTTTAGTGTTACACAGCAAAATAAAATTACACTAAATCATCACAATACACTAGTTAACTAGTTTATAATCATCTGCTGATGATGCTAACATGGTTAGCGAAACGCGCGTCCAGTGTAAAAGTAAAAGTGTTTTGGTGTATTGTGGTGATTTAGTGTAATTTTATTTTGCCGTATATTTTTATTGATTTTAACGATTTTTTTTTCATCTGCTGGGTTGCACACGGTGCCTCGTTGCATCTTTTGCTTCCTGGTTTTTTGTGTTTTGGGATCGGTTTCATCGCTTCCTGGTTCCTTACCGTACTGATGAAGCCTGAAGGCAGTAACATCAGTGTACACTAGTGTAGGTGTATGGTTGTGTGAGTGTGTGAGTGTGCGTGTCTGCACTGGTGTAGACTGGTGTATACGGTTGCGAGTTGTTGAGGGCTGAGCCGTTTAATCTTTTTCTTCTTTTTTATACATTTCCCTCACTATTTCTTTCTTGTTCATATTGGTACCACGGCTAAGGGTATTGTGGCGGGTTGCTGTTGGCTACCTCCGCGGCTGTTCTGGACGAAACCCACAATCCTGGGCGACTCTGGTTTCTTGGCTGCAAATTGGGGCTTTAGGCTCCCCTTTGCTCCTTTTTATTTTCCATCATTTATTTTCGTTTCTTCATCATTTTTTTTCCATCTCCTGGGTTGCACACGGTCGGTGCCTCGTTGCATCGTTTGCTTCCTGGTTTTTTGTGTTTTGGGATCGGTTTCATCGCTTCCTGGTTCCTTACCGTACTGATGAAGCCTGAAGGCAGTAACATCAGTGTACACTAGTGTAGGTGTGTGGTTGTGTGAGTGTATGTGTATGTGTGACCATATTTGTGACTATACATGTTCCTATACCTAAAATAAATTGTTTTTAAGATATTTAAGATTTAGTTTTAAAGCGTATATTTTTAGAGTTGAGGGTTGGAACCTTTGGTGTTACACAGCAAAATAAAATTACACTAAATCATCACAATACACTAGTTAACTAGTTTATAATCATCTGCTGATGATGCTAACATGGTTAGCGAAACGCGCGTCCAGTGTAAAAGTAAAAGTGTTTTGGTGTATTGTGGTGATTTAGTGTAATTTTATTTTGCCGTATATTTTTATTGATTTTAACGATTTTTTTTTCTTCTGCTGGGTTGCACACGGTGCCTCGTTGCATCGTTTGCTTCCTGGTTTTTTGTGTTTTGGGATCGGTTTCATCGCTTCCTGGTTCCTTACCGTACTGATGAAGCCTGAAGGCAGTAACATCAGTGTACACTAGTGTAGGTGTATGGTTGTGTGAGTGTGTGAGTGTGCGTGTCTGCACTGGTGTAGACTGGTGTATACGGTTGCGAGTTGTTGAGGGTTGAGCCGTTTAATCTTTTTCTTCTTTTTTATACATTTCCCTCACGATTTCTTTCTTGTTCATATTGGTACCACGGCTAAGGGTATTGCGGCGGGTTGCTGTTGGCTACCTCCGCGGCTGTTCTGGACGAAACCCACAATCCTGGGCGACTCTGGTTTCTTGGCTGCAAATTGGGGCTTTAGGCTCCCGTTTGCTCCTTTTTATTTTCCATCATTTATTTTCGTTTCTTCATCAATTTTTTTTCCATCTCCTGGGTTGCACACGGTGCCTCGTTGCATCGTTTGCTTCCTGGTTTTTTGTGTTTTGGGATCGGTTTCATCGCTTCCTGGTTCCTTACCGTACTGATGAAGCCTGAAGGCAGTAACATCAGTGTACACTAGTGTAGGTGTGTGGTTGTGTGAGTGTATGAGTGTGCGTGTCTGCACTGGTGTACACTGGTGTATACCAGTTGCGAGGGCTGAGCCGTTTAATCTTTTTCTTCTTTTTTATACATTTCCCTCACTATTTCTTTCTTGTTCATATATTTTTATAAATACACTTTTCAAAAATTCAAATAATTCGTTTTCTGACAGATGGAAATAAATTGTATACTATATAATTGTGTGGACTGTTTGACACTTAATGTCAAAGAAAAGAAAACGATTTATTTTAGGTATAGGAACATGTATACTCAAAAAGTAACGAATTGGAAAACCTTTGCACTATTGAAATAAAAAAAAGTAGGTTTCCATTTGAAAAAAGAATTTATGATAATTTTTTAATCGCTCAATTTTATGACAGCTACCGCCATTATTATATCACATTTGAACAATTGAATTTTTGAAATAGATAGCCACATGTCTTCTCCTTATGACACAGTGGCTGTGGTAATCAATAAATTTGACTTTTAGGTTATATAAAATTTTTGACAGGTATTTTTCGTCCAAAAATTTTAAATATTTTTTTCTCAAAAACGGTTAATGTTGGATACAGAGTGTTTAATATCAAAATTCATAAAATTTTACAGAGAATTTAAGTATGTAATAAAAAATGGCGGCACCCATTTAAAATAAGAAAGTTGCTATCAACTTCCGATATTTCCGAAAGTGTCGCCATATTGAAAATATTTTTAATCGATAGATCTCGTTGTAAAACAATGATATGCAAAAAATTTCCGACCTAGATATTGTGGTTCTCTAATAACTTCTAATGCACGCTCAGCCTGGGACACCCTGTATATCAATTCAATATATCCTCCTCGATATCCTCAAACATAAATCATATACATCAATATTAGTTTTAACATCTGTCTATATCTATATTTATAAAAAATAAGCTTAGTTTTTATTTGCAGCAAATATTTTATTTCCAAGAGACAAGAGATTTCTTGAATACTGTTACAAGTTACAAGTGTGTCGATTTTATTACATAATAATGTGTGGGTAGTTTATGTGACAAGAAAATTAAGTTTCGAGTCAAATTCCAGAAAGGAAACACAGAACAAATCTACCTATTTTATATTTTGTTTTAAGAAAAAAAATAACTCTTTCAGTCCTACCGTGTTTCATTCATCATTTATTAGTAAAATCGATTCAAAATCAGTTTGAATTTCTTCAGGGGTCTTCCTAGTACATAAGGTAATGTCATCGGCAAAAAAGTCATATTATTCTGAGATGTAAGTCCATTAATGTAAATTAATATTCAAAAACTTGCTTGATCATAAACTCATACAATCACCCTGTAACTTTGAACGTCGAACTTTCATTGAGAAAATTGTGAACACATGATCAACATTATAGTGAAATTAATAATTAATTTTCAATTTCTTCCGTATTGGATATTATTTCCTTCTAATAAATAAAATCTGTTCAAATGATTAATTCACCTTGTAGAACTAAATCAGGTAAATCAATAAATATTTAAATCTGTTTCTAAACCTGTACCAGTACGATTTTTAAAAATAGATTTATTAGCGGTCGCCAGTAATTCTCCGTAGCGGTTAAAATATGCAAGGGGAAGCCCTCGTTTTAGACAATTATGCAAAAACAAGTGCAATAATTAATGTCAAATTTATTGCATTAACATGATATAATTGTTTAACGTAAAATTTTTATGTTTTTGTTATAAATTGTCGACATATTTTTACGGCTTATTATTATTGCAATTATTTTTTTTAATTGTATTATTAGAGGACTAATGATTATGCTAAGTTATGAGTGTCTATTAGACAAATTTCCGCAATTAAAAAGGATATAACGAATTAAAAAAGCAATAACTTTTGAAATTGAGCATTTATAAAATTTAATAATCTGTTTCTCAGATAAATAAGTAAACGTGGAAGAACTTTAAATATTTGTTAAAACAAATTTTAGTTATATTCTTATTAACAATACATGCCAAGACACAATAATTTGTATCTTAGGCCACTGCATTAAAAATGCATATAGCTCCTTACAGTTTTGTTTTGGTTTGGTTTGGTTATAAATTTTACAGGGTGATCCAGTATTTCAAAAAAGCACTATATCAGGTATTTTTGAGACTTTTTTAATTATCCTGTAATATTTAGAGAGCTAACAAAAAATATTAGTGTCTATTAGAAAAATTGCTCTTTAGATCTCTGAAATAATATTGAAGTAAACCGAATAAAGCAAACTATAAAATCTAAGCAAAATAAAACACTAAATCACCACAATACACCAAAACACTTTTACTCTTATACTGGACGCGTAGCATCATTAGCAGAAAAACTATACACACTACACTACAGTTTTTAATCATCTGCTGAACGCGCGTCCAGTGTAAAAATAAAAGTGTTTTGGTGTATTGTGGTGATTTAGTGTTTTATTTTGCTGTTTTAGGCAGAGTTTCAACCCCCCAACTATAATATAAAATCTAATACAAATTACAGTAACGTTTAAATTAACAATACACAACCTAACCGTTCTACGCGATCTGGCGCTGCTCCTGCTATAGCGGTTGCTAAGAACAACCGCAAACAAAAACAGAAATAATTTTCTCTTGTCCATATCTCTTGTCTTGTCAAAGTCAGAATTGGTCAGAATCTTCAAAAAATTATAAAATCTTTCAAAATTTAAACCGCTCTCGTTGGAAAAAATCCGAAAAGTGTTTAAAGCGTCCATTTTCAAAGTAATTATTGCTATCTTGTGAGTTTAATTTAAGGTTTATTTACTCAAACCCGTGATAATTGTGAGAAAGTGGCATTAAAAACTTAGAAAGCTGTGATGTGAACTGTGAACTGGAAAAACCATCGTGGTTCGTTTCCAATGTTTCATAGGTATTTCATACATGTCCGTTAAAGTTTCTTGTATGCAACACACTGTATTTTCTTTATAAAATTAAAAGAAAATAATAATAAATTTGAATAAATAATATTTGGCGACATAATTCCACAAAAAGCCGAACCGATCCGAAATTATCAAAAGCTTTGGATCGCGACCGTTGCAAGTATAGAATGTAGAATGTTTAGGAGGGGAGTTAATCACCGCGACCTTATAGATCTATTGTGTGTTCCCCTTTCTTGAGTTATAACGAGTTATAACTCATCATACAGTCTCAGGGCTTTAAGAAAAGCCAGTATCTGAGACGGCTCCACAGAGGCCAGCTCTCCATCCTCGACATCACACGTACCAAGTTGCAAGTATAGCGCCATATAGTATTTACATTGTCCTTATGGGCACTTTCCAATCTAAACTTGCTTCATTTATCTATGGTTTCTTATCTATGGTTAAACTATGTTACGAGTTTTTGGTTTAAATGAATTTTGTTCTGATACTTTAAGCTTATAATTGTTGCTAGCAGACCGATAGGAGTTGAAAATTGTTCTGTGTAGAACCACTTATAGAGATCCATTGCAAAATTATTAGCATATTTTGAACAAGAAAGCGGTAGTAATGGCCCTTTATAGTACGAGAGCTAGCAACGTCGGAAAAACAAGTATTTTAAGACGTCTGACTCTTTGATACATCTTTTACTATGCTCTCTAGAACAGCATGCGGCCCGTCTGGCTGCTGGTTAACGTTGCGTTCCCTACAGTGCATTGAAAGAAGATCCTATATTTTTATTAGTCCTTTAAATCCTAGTATTGAATATAAATCGAACATGTCTCCATAGCGCAGTGCGTAAAGTTTCCGACCACGAACCGAAGATTCAGAGTTCAAATCCGGGTCAGGTCAAAGACTTTTTTATCTTTATTTTCGTTTATATTCTGATAGTAAAGTATTAAATATTTGTTTTTTTTAATTACCAGAATTATTTAATACTTTACTATCAGAAAATAAACGAAAATAAAATAAAAAAGTCTTTGGCCTAACCCGGATTTGAACTCTGAATCTTCGGTTCGTGGTCGGAAACTCTACGCACTGCGCTATGGAGACATGTTCGATTTATATTCAATACTAGAATTTATAGGACTAAATTAATAAAAAATATAGGATCTTCTTCCGATGCGCAGTAGTAAACGCAACGGGTACCGGCAGCCAGACGGGCCGCATGCTGTTCCAGAGAGCATAGTAAAAGATATAAATACTTTCTCGAAAATGTTGCTAGCTCTTTGACTATTATATCCAGCTTTTACGAATTCGAAAACTTTGATGCTGGAAAATGACACATATTCAATCAAATATTTGAAGCAAAATGACGAATAACGAATACTTTCGAATAATACCAAATAAACTTGAAAAGATGATGGCGCACTTACGTTAAACTGTAGTTTTAACTGTTGTAAATATAAAATTTTACATGACAAACATGTTAAAGTGACAAACAAATTGCCAGGTGTAAATCCGCTATTATTAATATATAAATCACATTAAAGTCAATTCTCAGATGAATTAATCAATTTTATTGTTTTGTTATTGACGTCATTCATATTATTTCATACCTCTGTGTTTAGTCTGAAATATATACTTTATTCTTAATAAAAAAATCTATTTCCGGTCAGACGTCTGTCCCTCCTAGATTATTAAAAAATACGAGAAAAATTGTTGTATTTATGAATCGTTGACGTCATAGCCGTATTGTTTTATACCAAACGTGAGAAAAACTTTTCCCGCAGAAATACCTAACCCTTTAATTACTAATTTCCAGATATCTGAAAAATAGCGAAATAAAAAAATCCCCAAGTTATCGTGCCGGTGAACACACCGTGACAGGACGATTAAAAATACTGTTTAATCGATTTACGTTTTTTAAATAGAATACCACGGATTTTCCTATTAATTCAGTGTTTAAATATTTTGAGATTTATTTTCTAGTAATAGTCAGTAGGCTTTGGGGGATTTACGCAGGGAAATTCTCCGTTTGTTTATGTTCGACGATCCGTAACTAATGCACGAGTCGTTGTAAGTGCATTGCCATGGATTGAGTAATCGTAGATATGCACGGTGAAATTTTCCGCCGTCTCCCGAACGATTTATTAATGAAAACGGTAATGCAAAAAATGTACAAAGTTTCTATATGATATTATTATTTTTATATTCTAAAAAATGGTTATTATAATATACTTAACTAGCGTGTACCAGCGACTTCGTTCGCGTCGAATTAATCATTTGTAATGGTTATGATAAAGCAAAGCAAGAATTTCCATTAACATACAAACTGGATAAAATTTTCTCACATTTATGTTAGCATGAGAAAAAACAATATAGCGATATTATTATATAACTTTGTAATATTTGAGGGGTAGTTTCATCTCGTTGGAATTTGACTTTCAAAAAATCCGTTTGCCACAAATAAGCTTTTTACGTCAAGCAGTTTAAGCAGAATCGTGGTTAAGAAATTACTTTTTGGAACACCCTGTATGATTTTTTAGAAAATTTCAAAATATGTAAAAAAAACAAATAAATTATGCTTGTCCAAGCGTTTTCCCGAAAGACTAACCGTTTTTTAAATAACAAATATTGTAATATTTGAGGAGCGTTTTCACCCTCTTGGAATTTGAGATTCGAGAAAGTCCTCCTTATCGAATCTCTACACCCCACAATCAATCCGTTTGCCAAAAATCAGCTTTAAACGTCAAGCAGTTTAAGCAGAATCGTGATTAGTCAATGGTCATATTTTATGAAACACCCTGTATAAATTTATAAAAAATCTTAAAATATGTAAAACAACAAAATAAAATATACGTGTTTAAGAGTTTTTTCGAGAAACTCATCGGTTTTTAAATAAGAAATATTTTAATATTTGAATGATAGTTTCATCCCCTTAGAATTCGAGTTTCAAAAAATCCCTTCTTATCGAACCTCTACACCCTAAAGTCAATCTGTTTTCCAAAAATCAGCTTTTTACGTCAAGCGCTTTAAGCAGGATCGTGATTAATCAATGACCAGATTTTTCGAAACACCCTGTATACATTTTAAAGAAATCTTAAAATATGTAAAAAAAACAAAATAAAATATACGTGTTTAAGCGTTTTTTCGGTAAATTGACCGTTTTTTAAATAAAAAATTCACAGATTTTGCAACATGCGCAACTATCATAGGCGTATTGAAAATACCAGACACAAGTTGGCGGTTGTCGACAATCGCTTGTTTTTTACATTTTATGTTAACTTGTGGCGTCATTTGGAAGAGCTCAATAGAAATATAAAAGAACTAAACCTTGTTTGTTGAAAAGCAATTTGACATTCGTGACGTCAGCACTCCGGCAGTCTAACGTATCATTGATCACTATTCACAAATATATTCCGTATAGTGAACAGTTTAACGTTCGCAACGTTAAATAATTTTGATATTTGATTTTTATCGTGATGGTTTTTTGTAAAAGTGAAGAATTTAGTGAGGAAAATATTAATGATGGATATGAACGTGTGCAGATTCGTGATTTGTCACGATCACGGACACTATGACGGGCTCCTATACCCACGTAGGAGCCCAAAATATGCAAAAAGGGGGTCAGTTTAGCTTAAGTTTAGATTAGGTCTATATTTTTTATTAATGTAAAACCAACTAAAACCTAATTCTAATCTAACCTAAACTCACTTCTTCTTTTGCATATTTCGGGCTATTACCTGGGTATTCCTAGGTTTAACCAATATTCGAACTTAGGTGTAAATTTAAATTTATGGATGGTCCATAAATTTATATTCGTCGTACAAAAAAAATACTTTTCACCAATTTTCACAATAAAAATTAAAAGTTATAAATCATAATATTTTTTTTATAGAAATGAGGGAATAAGGTTGAACTGGGTGCCGCGCCAGTAGACCAAGAATATACTTGAAATGTAAATGTTAATTTATACTCGAATGGAGTTGCCTCACAGTATAGGCATATTTTGAACCCCTACCGTGCATAGTTACTGTAGAAAAATAAATTTAAATATAGTTGGCTCCAACGATAATTTAGTTTGCAGCTTCTTTTCATCATACCTAATAAAAAACCGTCACAACCACTACTCATAGTATGTACCTATGTATTTTAAATTTTTTTTCGTTTCATCATAACGGATTTTGTTGTGCTGAAAATAAGCAGCAAAATATATTACCTATTGCAACAACTATACCTAGTTTACATTCAGTATGTCCAATTAATATAGAACATTATAACTATGCATAATTTTAGAAATTTGCTACCAATATATTTTGATAGTTCAGTTTTTGAAATTATTTGTTAGCTTCTTAAACAAAACAGACCCATAATAATTCAAATTTTTATCACTCAAGACTTCCAAGAATTATGAAGTAATCTCACGTCAAAATTTTTTAAAATTATTGCATGCCTCAAGTATTTGCAAAGTTAACAAAAATATTTCTTTGCATACTTTGCAATTAATATATTTAATCCAATTTATCAGTTCCGCATCATATCCGAAATTTAGATTGTGTGTGACACAACGAAGAGTTAAAGTGCAACGTGAACGACCAGAAAAATATCAAGTAAAAAAGATTGTTAAGTTTTAAGTTACTAGTTACTAGTTACGCAGTCCTTCCACCCATATTGGCTTCCCTCTTGCCTAAAATCTATATTGTCTTTCCTAACATTTTAAATATAAATGATTGAAACTCATACAAGTTTGCCATAATTTAAACTTAAGATAGTCCCTAATTATATTAAAATATAACACTTACGAAGTTAATAAATATTAACTATTTCTACTTATTTTTAATCATTTAATAATTCTGATAAAAACACGCTTGATTTTTTTATTTTGGAAATCATACGGGCTATAATAATTAATATGACTATATTAACAATACTTAAATAAAAATGTATCTGAAGGAATGCTACTGTATTACAATAATTGTAAAACAAGTATGTAATAATAACTCAGAATAATATAATAATTATTTAAAACTGCTCATCGCGTTATCGATGTCGGCATCTTGTCACTTTTATTTAGTCCTGTCACAGTTATTATAAGTGCCTATTTAGATACATTTAAAATGAATTAATTAGTGTATAGTATTTGTATTATGAGTTTGTTTATTTTTTACGAAATGTATTTTTTTCCCATTAAAATAAACATAGCTTACTAGATCACTAGCTAGCCATTTTTAAATACAGGGTGTTAATTAAGTATCTGGCCAAACTTCAGGAGGTGATTCTTTGAGTGTTTTAAGATAAAAAGTTCATATAAACATGTGTCCGGAAATGTATAATTTTAAAAATACAGGGTTCTAATAGACCTTTTTTATTAATATCCCTAAGATCCGTTGACCGATTTTGTTGAAATTTCCTCATGTTGTGAACTTTGATGTTTGAAGTTAGCACTAATTAAATGATAATTATTATTTACAACAATATTCAAAGGATAAAATCTTATCGCAATAAATATTTGGCAACGCCTTGGATTCATCTGTTTTTACGCCTGTTGGCTTTTTCTTTGGCCTAAGTTGTTAATTAAAAAAATAATAACCATAAAAAATATAGGTCCTAATAGCCTAAATTTTAGCAAAATGTATCAGCATATCCGATGAGATCCGAGTTATTATGTTTTGGAATTTAATGATTTAATTAATTATTCCCTTTGATGCATTTACCTATCCTACGCGACAAGAAAAAATATTGCATTAGTCTAAATTTATTATTTATGTGATTCCATTCTCTCACGTAAAATTTGTCTCTTGCTTCTCATACGGAAAGAGTTAAATTAAAATAGGCAAACTGTACCTAACAACCCATATGCCTTGACGCATGTTCTTTTTTATAATAATATGGGCTTTCTTTATCCGCCGGCCCAGACAAACATCCATATCCACAAAATAGTTGGCCCACATACACACACACACACACACACACACTGATAAATTAATAAGACCTCATTTCGGCCCTCAAGCATCCTTCAATGATCAACGCCGGCTAAACTATCGACTTACGTGTTGACAAGTTGATTAGGCAGGTTATTGAACTCGTGTGGCTTCGAGCATGTCGTTTTTTCAAAGATGGGTCCCATATAAACGCGGCCAGAAGTATTTTCAATACTAAAATATTGTAATATTTGAGGAGTGGTTTCACCCTCTTGGAACTGGAATTTCGAAAAATCCCTTCTTATCGAACCTCTACATCCTAGAATCAACCTGTATGCCTTACGTTACGATTGAGCGAGTGGTTTGAGCAGGATCGTGATTAATCAGTATGTCAGTCACTTAAGGATTTTATATATTAGTAGAGATATTTGTTGTTGCCGTCCGTAGCTCCAGCGTAGTGTGTCGATCTGCGGAGCGGAAGTTACTAGGTTCGATCTCCAGCCAGTACGGTCGCTTTATTTATTTAAATAAAAATATTTATGAACAAACGGTTACGAGTTGTTGAGGGCTGAGCCGTTTAATCTTTTTCTTCTTAAAAATATTTATTTATCTAAATAGAGGGACAAACGAGCCGCCATGCCACCTCAAGGAAGGCAATGGCAAACCACCTTGAGTATATTTGCCTTGTACAGCCTCTCAAATAGTGCCGTTCGGACGTTCGGATTCGGCGACAAACTGTAGCTCCCGTGTACTTGTGAAACACTGATGACACAAATCACAAGTACATGCGAGAGGTAGCCGATGCTCTATATAGAGTATGGCACTGTAAGAAGAATATTTCGTCCTATTGCTGCTAAAAGTCACTAACTAACATTTTACCGAATAACCTGAAAATTCAATTACTAACTATATTTTGAAGCGGAGAATCGATTGAAAAAGCCATTAACTACGATTTCTGACTATTTATGCTGTATTTTAATTCCGAATAGTTACTAACAACAACTTCATGCAATGCAATTCATCTTTAGACGCGTTTTTCTCGGAAGTAATAAAAAGTAAGTTAGTGACTTTTGGAAGCAATGGGACGATTTGTTCTATTGTTTACTGCGACGCGCGACGCGACGTTGTGGATCTTGCTGGAGATCTGTTTTGTGATCCTGTAATAACTACATTTAGACATACATATAATATAAATAGACGAAGGATACTTACAAAACGAAGATATCCGACATATACATTTATGGTTCATATTATCGCGACTCAAGTAGAATACCTTTTGACCAATAAAATATACTTAGAGAAAATATACAATAAAAAATAATAAACTTGCTTTACTGTCATTATGATACTTGGACAACTCAACTCAACTGAACAGCGTGACTTCTTAATTCATTATCCGTGCACTATCTTATGATTTACTTCGTATGATTTACTTTTTAATCATCCTACATATTGATATTTACAGCAATTAGAATTAAACAAAGTTCACCTTCAGATCTTAGTCTGACGTCAACTTGTTCTAGTTTAATTTTCATTGTGCAAATAATTTGTTTATAAAAATATATTTTACTTAATATATTGGGTGATTTATTAATTAATGATAAATCTTAAAATTCTTGTTCTTGATAATATCAAATTAAGTTTTAGTCACGTGATTAAGCTTGACCGGTACAGAGTTGCCCACTTTTACATATTTTCTTTTAATCAAAATATTTTAGGAAACAAAAATAAATTAATTATAAATATATGAACAGTTATTAGTTACATAAAAACTCGCCTTTTTAACAGCACTTAAGGGACCGTTCAAAATATTCTAACAAAGTTGTGATGATTTTTCACGGCTATTAAGTTATTTTGTACACTTCGCACTAAAGGAGGTTTAAAAAAAAGTGTCAAAATGAATGACAATGTCAGGAAGTAAATCAAATACGTTTAAATTACCTATACGGAGGGTATACCGCTTAAATTCCTGTCCCGATGTTAAAGGATGGCTATAGAATTTCAATGCATTTCCTACATAAGTCTATCCTTGTGTGGTAGATAATAAAAAATAAATGTGGCAATTTGACATTTTTTACAGCAGAGCTACAACCTGAATCCCCAGCGGGAAATTTAAATTCCAGTTAGTCACCCCGGTGCCGAATATGTCCATGGTTGGCAACAATGAATTTAAAAATCGCTGTTTAATCTATCAAATCCTCAATTATTATGTAAGTTAAAGTTTAACAATATTAATTATATTTATTTATCGCAGAGCTCACATAATCATACATGCAAGAAATCTGGACTCCGTAAGTTTGATTCTCACTATAATACCTTCCATATCAGCTCCCTTCCGTTTACATAAAATATTATATCATGTAAATGAACAGGACAATGCACACTATCCGTTCTGTTTCCCTTCCGTTCCATATCCTTTCCTTCCATACATTTTTTTTGGAGGACGGACTGAAGCGCATCGGAAACAGCGTTGTCAGGTTCTTAGATTTGTATCAGCTCTGTTAAATTTTGCTGTTATTTATTTATTCTTTCACCTTTTTCAAAAGATACCAATTTTTAAAACAAAACTTTCGTAATGATATAAATTGTACAATAAAAACGGCAGCATATTCTGAAGATAAAAAATAATTGACAAATATTTGTCAAACTTAACAAAAATGACAAATTGTGGACTAAAGAGAAACTGAATTCGATAGTCATTCCAAGTCCTTCAAGGACTACTATGATGCAGTTTTTTTCCACCACAGAGCATATATTATTACTGTATTCTTTCACTTATAAGCTTTAAATTAATAATGCTATTTTAATTTATAAGAAACAATAAGAGTCCGAAATGTTGTTCTTAGATATAATGATAAAATTTATCTCGTATTTTGCTTAACGTTAATATCAACTCATGTTCAAAGGACATCAATAAATCTTTATCAAATCTGGCAAGCTATAAAAAATATGAAGCAATATTGTTAAACATGTTAACATCTGTAACTAATTATAATGTTTAAAAAATCATTGTGTTATATTTACTGATACTTACATATTGTCTAACCTTCTGGTCTATTTTTAGAGAAGAAGCACATTTTTTACATATACAAAATTCTATATTCAAATATTTATATTGATTTAATATGAAATAACATCCGGGTTCTAATAAAACATCTGGATTCAAAGCATGCTAATATTCTAAAAAATGGAGTTCTAGAATTAATATATTATCTTAGGGTTTTATATAGGTCATATACACTGGTCAATAATCCAATAATCATTTGATTGTTGACATAATCAAGACTGCCCATGTTTCAATAATCAAAGTTCAGATAAGTTTAAACATTAAAAAATCTTTGTACCTTTTGCTTTGAGGTGTTGTTCACTTTGAGTAAAGCGTTTATTAATGTACAGTTTATGTGACGAAGAATTTACAAACTCATTAGTGTAGGATCTTTATTTGGATAAAAAATAGTGTTAAATAAATAAATATCTCCATTTACGACGAAGGAATTTGAAAATTATATAATCATCATCATCATTTTCAGCTTATTCAACCATTTCTAACTATGGTGTAGCCTCCCTCACATATTTACATACTCTCTTTGTAGTACTATTGTCTATTGTTGGCTAGGCGGGCCCAAGTTATACTTCCTAATTTCCTATTATCATGGTCCCATCTCAGGTTCGGTCTTCTTCTAGGTTTCTTAATTCTTCGTGTGTACCATGCTGTAATTTTTGTGGTCCATCTGTTGTCCGTTTTTTTGCCAGGTGTCCTGCCAATTGCCATTTGAGGGATTTGACTCTGTGGATGAAAGCAATTACCTGGGTCTTTTGTCGTATCCACTCTATTCTTTTAAGGTCTGTCTTGGTTATTTCCAGCATATTTCGTTCCGTTGCATGTGGTGCGATCTGCGGTTTCCTTATGATGTCCGTTTTAAGTATTCAGGTTTTGCATGCATAGTTTCTTCCGTAAGTACTCCATGCTAATTTAATTCTTCAGTTAATTTCTGGTAGTAGTGATCCCGAGCTGTGTATTAGTTGTGTAAGAATATATATATATTTCTTCTACTATTTCCAATGTTGTGTCTTTTCTTTCCACTTGTTCTTTGTATATTACTTTAGTTTTTTCTAAATTCATTTTGAGACCCACTTTATTGTTGGATACATTTAGTTCATTAATTTGTGCTTGTACTTCTTCAGAAGTATTGGCTATGTCAATTAGGACTATGTCATCAGCGAATTTTGGATGGTTATATATTCTCTATCTATTTTTAATCTTTTGTTGGTCCAGCCCAGTTGACGGAAGATTTCTTCTAGTGTTGCCAGGGGCGGCTCGTAGCACTGGAAGATGGTGAAGCACATTAGAAGAGAATTTTTATTAATATGTATATAGGGTGGCCATTAGTACGAGGAAGTTCTATATAAAAAAAGTACATATCCTAAAAAAATATTTTCTTTAAAATTGCAATCGCATTACCATTTTTCTGTACAGAATTGGGTTCAGCATAAAATTCAGCATACATCACACTATTGATTTATTTGAAGCACTATATACCTATGCGGGATTTCCATGATAATTCATATTTGAAAAATTTCATCTTTTTAAAAAGTGGTAAAAACCTGGAGTGAATTTAACTTATTGATATATTATTGCTTAAGTACGTGTAATATAGCTACATACCTCGCTATCGGATAAAAGAAGAAACTGGAAAAATTCACATTCACAGGATTTTTTATGGCGCGGCCAACATTGCAATATTATAATACTATATCTCAGTTTTTTTTAAATGCAATACACACTGTATATTATTTTTAGTATTTTAGATACCTACAGACTTAAAAAGCGCACATTTTTGTATTTAAAATATTTCTAAATTTTTAGCAGTTGCGGAAATAGCCTTATGTAATATAATTCGCAGTATTATACCGTATGATCGAAAAAAAAAACGGCGTCCAGTTGGCTGGGAAATGACGATCGATGACATTTCCCATATAAATTTACATATAAAATGACAGCGATCTTCATTTCATAGCCAACGCTGACGCCGTTTTTTCATACGGTACCTATTACATAGGGCTATTGCAACAGTAAATTTTTATCAATGCGACCTCAGGATATTTTCTCTTATATTTTACTCTGTATGGTAAAATTTTGTTTTTCTACCCATCCTATAAAAATAAAACAAAACGAAATCTGTAACAGGTCGCTTTACTTTTTGACTATACACAATTTATCTAGAAATGATTCGAAAACTTTACCTGGGAAGTCCTCTGATGATGCATGGTCCCTCTAAATCATCATATCAATCAACAATAAGTCACTGCCCACTTTTTAGGTATTTACTTTATATGTACAATAATCAGTAAAAAGAGTAATTAAACATGAAATTCACATTAAAAAACGTAGACAAAACAGTGTAATAACCTGCAGAATTAATTAAAACTCTGATTCAAACTAAGCTAAATTCCCAAATAATGCAATTCTGCATTTTCAGCCTGTCGCCTAAAATATCTCGGGCTGATCGGGAACTGATCGGGAAGTGATACATGTTTTTAACGAACGGCTTTTAAGGTTCAAATTTACATTTGAGGCCCGCCTCAATACGGTCATTTTACGCGCTACTACTCCATAACTTTTATCTCTCTTCAACTAAAGGTTTTGCCTATGCTTTTTCTTTTCATTCTGCAGAGTTAAGATTCCAGTGAACGCTGTCGCTCCGTCAGTGCGATATACCACAATACGCTAGACAAGGAAAGGCGAGAGGCAAACCTCTGCACATATACCTCTTAAAGAACAAATGAGATGGATATACATCGTCGAGTTTGTCGCATATGGGATAGGAAGCGCGTTTAAAGGAATACCATCGACGTAATATATTGTAGAATGACGATTAAAAAATACAATTATTATTAATGCAAATAGGGAAAAAAATATAAAATTGTGATTAAAGATGTATCGATTAATAAGTGTAATTTTTCAAATGTATTGGTGAGGCACTGCCTCATCTGCCTCATAGAACAAGCCGCCCCTGAGTGTTGCTTTAAACTGCTTTGGGGATATCGCGTCATCGCGTCACCCTGTCGAAATTCGCATAATGGCCACAGACACACTTTATAGCTAAAATTATATGCGGACTGTCATCGATTTTTTTCGGTCATACGGTACTAAGGTCTCCCGGGGCTACAAGGATAGCACATAAAATACAAGTATTATTACGTACTTCGTATGATATTTATCAAAATGAATATACTTTTTTTATTTTTAACCATCCCAGCATTAATAAACTAATCGCTCATAATTAAAGCTGTCACATATAAAGGTAATTTACAAGAAAACCTGTCATAATAAAATTCTAAGTTGTGACTGTTCATAGAAATAAAGTTATGTATGTATAAAATAATACTGAATAATTTTGCTTGATTTACGATACCAATTTCAATTAACATTCATAATTATGTTGCGGTAAATAACAGTTTTCGTGATTCATACGATCAATATCTGATCCAAGATGGTACGTATAGACAGTATGTACTTTAATGTCTACTAATTGTAAGCGTTGAATGATTTTGAAAACATAATTTACATGAATAAACACAGTGCTCTTATATCGTATAAATAAAAAATTTAAAAAACAAAAAGTTTGATAATCAAGTGTATTACCAGCAGCCGCGTAACCTACTGCCAGAATTGATAGTTCAGAAACTACATTAATATAGTAAACCACGTTAAGATTGATAAATATATTTAATAAAATGTTTTATCCAATTTATTTTTCTTGAGTTTAGGTCAGGTAAAAAAAGAGAAAAACTTTTTTTTTATATATTACATTAATTATTGACGTTTCGACCTGGTAGGGGTCTTTATCATAATTTATTACTAAAAAAATATAATTACATTATGAACGTCCATTGCATTATACAAATACTAGCGTGTACCCGCGACTTCGTTCGCGTCGAATTAATCATTTGTGATGGTGATGATAAAGCAAAGCAAGAATTTCCATTAACATACAAACTAAAGCAGAATCGTGGTTAATCAATTACCCAACTTTTTGGAACACCCTGTATGATTTTTTAAAAAATTTCAAAATATGTCAAAAAACAAAATAAATTATCCGTGTCCAAGAGTTTTCCCGAAAGACTAACCGTTTTTAAATAACAAATATTGAAATATTTGAGGGGGTATTTCACCCTCTTAGAATTTGAGATTCGAGAAACCCCTACTTATCGAACCTCTACACCCTACAGTCAATCCGTTTGCCAAAAATCAGCTTTAAACGTCAAGCAGTTTAAGCCGAATCGTGATTACGCAATGGTCATATTTTACGAAACACCCTGTATAAATTTTTAAAAAATCTTAAAATATGTAAAACAACAAAATAAAATATACGTGTTTAAGAGTTTTTCCGAAAAACCCACCGGTTCTTAAATAAAATATATTTTAATATTTGAGGGGTGGTTTCACCCCCTTAGAATTCGAGTTTCGAAAAATCCCTTATTATCGAACCTCTACACCCTAAAGTTAATCCGTTTTCCAAAAAATCAGCTTTTTACGTCAAGGGCTTTAAGCAGGATTGTGATTAATCAATGACAAGATTTTTCGAAACACCCTGTATGCATTTTTAAAAAATCTTTAAATATGTAAAAAAATAAAATAAAATATACGTGTTTAAGCGTTTTTTCGTAAACTTGACCGTTTTTTAAACAAAAAATATTGTAATATTTGAGGGGTGGTTTCACCCCCTTGGAACTGGAATTTCGAAAAATTCCTTCTTATCGAACCTCTACACCCTAGAGTCAACCTGTATGCAAAAATTGAGCTTCTTACGTTGAGTGGTTTGAGCAAGATCGTGATTAATCAGTGAGTCAGTCACTTAAGGATTTTATATATTAGTATAGATTTGTTTTGTTACCTTGAAAGTAAATTTCGGCGCATTGTTTCATTTTTCAGCTTTATTTTATTATTTTTCTTTTATAATTTTATACATTTTCATTCTAACCTGTATGCAAAAATTGAGCTTCTTACGTTGAGTGGTTTGAGCAGGATCGTGATTAATCAGTGCGTCAGTCATTTAAGGATTTTATATATTAGTATAGATTTGTTTTGTTACCTTGAAAGTAAATTTCGGCGAATTGTTTCAGTTTTCAGCTTTATTTTATTGTTTTTTTTTATAATTTTATACATTTTCATTCTAAAATCAATTTTTATAAGGTGACGTGAGAGAAAATATACTAAAAAGCCTACCTTAGTGAAGGAAATAATCCTATAGTGATAATCCAACACAAATAACATAAATAACATCTCGATTTAGTCGTCACAATTTTTCACAGCACTGAGTAATATATTTTACTCGAGTTGTTTAATAAAACTTAGACACCAAAATATTTAATAATATTAATTATGTACGGAGTTGTGACGCTTGCCATTATTATCGAGAGATTAATTGGATTAGATTAAATCCTTCATATAGCTTTTTGTCGTTTCTTATTCAGATTGACAACACCTGCACATGGTTTCGTCTGTCAATCCCATCAGATTTAGATACCTATTCGGTTTGCAATGCCAAATACTAGAGTACTACTCACTACTTTGACTGTCTTTCTGTCTTTACTTATCACGTCTCCCGTGGATTTTGGGAAATGTTCTACTAGGAACTTTTTCGCCTGTCTTTGTCCTGGTGAATTTCTTAACTATTCTAGAGATTTGTTGGGAACCCACCGTTTTGTGGCCATTCTCGTGACTGCTTTATCAACGCCGCAAAAAGATTCTAAGTATTAAAGGGTATTAACTATCTCGAGACAATAATTCAATAATTAACACTTTCTTCCAAGATGGGTACTATTTTACCTACAACAACACCATTAATTTAAATAGTACGAACAATATTTTATTTGGAAAATAATACATAAATATATACAGGGTCCGGCAATAGTGCGTCGGGCATCTGTAGCTCCTAGAATCTAGGAATTTTGTTTAAGTGCAAACCTAAAGTATGTACCAGGATGTATTTCAGAAAAATATTTTAACTTCTATAGGGTGGCTCAAAAAAGTGTGAGGGGATCGGGATGATTTTTTTTAAATGGAACACCCTCTATATTATTGTATCTTGGGCTCCCTTCCATATCACTGTTTCAGAGATATTAATAAATAAATTAAAAATAAGAAAGAATTTATTGGGCAAGCCTTGAAACGCCTCCGCAGCGGTTTTTCGGTGGTAACATTTCGAATTGTAAGCTACTGCCTAACCAGGCTGCAAATGACGCCTTTGTGCCTCGTTTGCTTCCCTTCTTCTTTTTTCAGGATCGCTAGTTCATCGTTGCTGATTCCTCCCGTATTGATGAAGCCGGAAGGCAGAAACACTGAGTGTCTACGGGTAGTCATGTTTTAGTCATGTCTCATGACTAATCTTACTGTAGACTTGCCCAATAAATTCTTTCTTCTTTTTATTTTAGTCTCCACGATAACATCTTGTGTTTGTTGTTTTCTCTGGGCCAAGGTGATGGCGGCGAGGTGTGTTGGAACGCCTCCGCAGCGGTTTTTCGGTGGTAACGCTTCGAATTGTAAGCTACTGCCTAACCAGGCTGTAAATGGCGCATTTGTGCCTTCTTTGCTTCCCTTCTTCTTTTTTCAGGATCGCTAGTTCATCGTTGCTGATTCGTCCCGTATTGATGACGCCGGAAGGCAGAAACACTGAGTGTCTACGGGTAGTCATGTTTTAGTCATGTCTCATGACTAATCTTACTGTAGACTTGCCCAATAAATTCTTTCTTCTTTTTATTATAGTCTCCACGATAACATCTTTTGTTTATTGTTTTCTCTGGGCAAAGGTGATAGCGGCGAGGTGTGTTGGAACGCCTCCGCAGCGGTTTTTCGGTGGTAACGCTTCGAATTGTAAGCTACTGCCTAACCAGGCTGCAAATGGCGCCTTTTTGCCTCGTTTGCTTCCCTTCTTCTTTTTTCAGGATCGCTAGTTCATCGTTGCTGATTCCTCCCGTATTGATTTCATATGGCATTTTCCACAGTAAATTTTTTATCAAAGCCACCCAATGATTTTTCCTCGTATATGCGAAACCATTTAAAATTTTGAATTACTTTAAATACAAAAAATATTGATTTTTAACTCTCCATCTAATAAAAAAATAATATACAGGGTGTTCCGTATAAAAAAAAACAATGAAAAATTATTTTGCATTTTATAAAGTTTGACGTATTAGAATTTTGAACATCTTATATGATTTAAGACTATGATATTTATAGCAAAGTAAGTATAGACCATCTAAAGTAAGTACCTTTACCCTTTACCATTTTCTATTCTAGGAGCTACAGATGCCGGACGCACTATTGCCGGACCTTGTATATCTTTTGTCAATTTTCAACTTTTCAAATCACAAACGAAGACTATTTTAATACTGGTACTGCACCAGAACTGCAACTGCAGAAAAATAAAAAGCAAGAGAAATGGCAGATCAAACAAATAATTCAATAATTCTTGAAGTATCTTGAGTAAAGTTACATAATAGACACTTTCAGAAAGACGATAATGCCAACATTACATATTTGGTTGAAAATGAAACATAAATTACATTTTACGTTTGAATTTCTAGTTTGTTCCATTGAATATGTTTAACCAAAAAAGGCAAACTTTTATCCGAAAGTCTTGATAACCAAGGCTATTTTAGTACTATTACTTCGCCAGAACTTGAGGAAATTAAAAGAGGGAGGTAGATAGATAATATCGGGTATAGGGGAAGTAGAAAGAAATTTTTTTTTATAAATTTTTCTTTCTTGGTTTTAGGTCAATAAAGAATTTTACTTTTATCCAGAGTCAAGAACGTAGATCATAGAGAGATGTCACTGATGAAGGCCAAAAAATGGTCAAAACGTGAGACAGTATTAACTAAAATAAATGTAGTTGATGAAATAAAAGGAATATTATTTATTGAAATAAAACCAAGAAAGTAAAATATATAAAAATATAATATTGGATGTCAAAGAACATATAAAAACAAAAATATATTGATAATTAGATAGATTCTTTATTTCTTCAGAATATTGCAAATACAATGTGGACAGGGGCGGATACAGGAATTTATTTTAGGGGGGGCCCAAAAAAAAAGTAACGTAGACATGCTTTTTAGGGCGCCATTTTTAACCCAAAGAGCTAATATTTAACCAAATTTACAGATTTTAGGAGGGAGCTGGGCCCCATGGGCCCCCCTCTGTGTCCGCCACTGAATGTGGAACATCGTCATGTTATACCGAAAAAAAAATAGAAAAGCAATTCCTTCCCAAAATATCAGTAAGATCAATATTAGATAATATGTGGTTATTGAAGATCTTTCCTTCAAATTTGTATTAAAATCAAAGATAAAATATCAGTAATTGATGATATCGATAACTATTTTAACAAACATACCCCAGGCGTACCTCACTAGAATGTAAAAAACTTGTCGAAAGAGCAAATAGAAAAGTTATAAGAGAAGATTAAAAGTATAGGGAAATGGCTGAGGGAAGTCAAGGAACATAATGTAACACTTTCAAAGTTTTAAAAAGCCAGTAACTAAAACACTACATTAAGTGGCTGTAAATAGAAGTAATTTAAAAGATAACGGTCTAAGAAATGCCGTGATTGTTATAATAACTAGATTAGATACTTATTAAAATTAATAAATCAATATAATAATATTGATTTTGCAGTAGCAGAGGTCGTCGAAGACCTTTCTGAGAGTATTCATTACCACTTGTAGGATTGAACACATTTTTCACAATAATTACTCATTCTTTCTTTCTTAGAAACTGTCTTCTGTCTATTCTTTGTTTTATATCTTAATTACATTGACATAAAAAGTTTTATTTCTTGTCCTGTTTTTTTTTTAATTCAATATTGATGCTCTCTTTAGTGTTCTTATTACTCTATAAATTGTTATTATCCTGCGATATTCGTTTATTCACTACAAAACCTTTATCCAATATATTAGAAATCTTACTCGTTTAGACTTTATATATTCGGGTATGAATGTATAATAATGTCGACTACGAATCACATGCGGATGAATATTTTACTATTTATCCTTAAAAAAGTAGACAAAGAAAATAAAGTAATCCTACACTGGGCGCCAGACCACCAAGGCACGAAAGGTAACGAAAAACCAAAGAATCTAGCTCGACATTGACCAAACACTCTACTAACTGGAGCATAATCGTTCTGATTCCCCAAGTGAAAACCAACTTAAAAAAACCTTTCAAAAATCAAAACCTGAATCATCAAACCAAGGGAAAGAGCGCATCTAACAGGTACCTTGCGAGTGCGGTGAGTTGTATATTGGAGAGACAAAACCTCCTCTACATGTACGACTTGACGAAAATAAAAAGCATACGCAAAGAGGTGAAACAATGAAGTGGGGCATTGCAGATCATGTGTGGTTCTAGCACCACAACATAAAATGGTCGGAAGCCCGGGTTGTCCACAAAGAACTCCATTGGAAAAAGCACAAATTTAAAGAGGCCGTATTCATTTCTAACAATAATAAAATCTTTAGCAATCCAAGTATGGAAATTTCAACAATATGGCAACCACTCATAGAACGCTCAAATGTTCTTAGTGGAAAACCTCATGCTTGATTGCACCCAACAAATTCACGGGTGAATGCTCAGCTCTAGTATATAAGCTCTCATAAAATGCTCCATTGTTCTTAGTGGAAAACCTCATGCTTGACTGCACCCAACAAGTTTACAGGTGAATCGGCTCTAGTATATAAACTCTAGTATACAAGCTCGAGGCGTTCGATAACGTTAAACATAACCTCCTTATATCATACCTCAATACCTCAGAGACTTGGTTTGGTTTGAATAGATTGACGGAAAAGATATAAGGCCCATCAGTAATTTGTATTGGAACCAAAAAGCTAAAATTCGTATACATAGCGTGGAAGTAACTGAAGATTTTGAGATAAAAAAGGGGGTAAGGCAAGGGTGTATTTTGTCTCCAATGTTCAATTTATATGTGGAAAGAGCATTCAATGAGTCAATTTCCGATAGTCCCATTGGTTTGAAAATAAATGGCATTCCATTTAATAATATCGGTAGGTCAACAATGAAACCAAAGACTGGGTTTAAACATAAATACTACAAAAACTAAATTTATAGCTGTTAGCAGAAACAATATTCCGAACACCAGAATTTACTTAAATGGAGAGGTCATCAAGCAGGTCACACAATTTAAATATTTGGGATGCATGGTTAACGAAACGTGGGATCCAGATCAGGAGATCAAATGCAGGGTCGAACAAGCAAGATCTACTTTTCTGAGACTGCGAAGATTTCTCACGGATAGGAACTTGAATTTCGGGCTTAGATACAGCATGGTGAAGTGCTATGTCTGGTACGTTTTGTTAGGTGTGGAAGCATGGACACTGAAGGTAGCAACAATAAACCGAATTGAAGCCTTCGAAATGTGGACCCTACGACGAATGCTAAGAGTGTCCTGGGTCGACCGTATGAGGAATGAAGACATTCTCAGAAGAGCTGGTTTGAAAGAACGTGAACTCTTCGAAATCATGAAGAAGAGGAAAATAGCCTATTTGGGACACATATTACGTGGAGAACGCTATCACTTTCAGCGTCTGATTCTCCAGGGTAAAATAGAGGGGGGCAAAAGGGGAATAGGCCGAAGGAAGCTATCCTGGCTGAGAAATATTCATCACTGGACAGGCATACAGGACTTCCAAGCACTCCAAGTCGCTGCACTTAATAGAACTCTGATGAGGAAGAAAAAGATGAACGCCTACGCAGGAATCTGCTGCACGGCACCTTAAGAAGAAGAATATAAGCTCAGTAATTTTAGGATTTAGTTTAGTTCACACTTGATAACGGTCAGTGATATTTGTGACCGAAACGTTGTGTAAGCAAAATAAATAAAGACAATGGAAGTCCGAAACTCTTCTAGTTTTAATATCCTTATGAAGATATGCAAAATTATCATGAACTAAAAAAACACATAAATATATCAAAATAAGTAGATTTACTTCCTAAAACAATTACTATTCCCTAGTTTATTGTAACCTTTAGATCTCTAGCGCGACCAGCTGTTAGAGGCTTAATACCGATTTATGTCTTTATTCAAATTACATTGATTGATCTACGAGAATTGAAGCGAATACTAATGACTTTTTTACCATGTTGTAGAAACTTAATTAAAAACTAGAACAAAACTCTCTATAGCGATAATGCATGAATATTAATAAATAAATCTGACCAACAGCTCAGTAGCGTAGCCTTAGTACGTATGATTAATTTTATAATTACTTTGAACTTCTAGGATTATTTAACAATTATTAATCTCTTAAGGTACTTCGTTACAGGAATTAAATCAATATTACTTAGAAAGCGAAATAAGTTTTGACCGGATTGGAAAACATTGCATGGATATAATGTGAATTCAATATTCTTGTTACTATTTAATAGTAAGTAATCAGACACAAATTGTAAAATATAATAATGAATAAAATAAAAATTTCAAATTCTCCATTAACTTGATTTATTAAATTTTTATTATTCCTGAAACTACCTTAGTTAGATAATAATATCTCCATCTATAATAATATGTATAACAGTAATACATTTATATAAAGAATTATCAGTACCTCATAAATGGTACTCAATGAATCATTTGCTTTGTTTTTGTATACAGTAATATTCCCATA
Source organism: Sitophilus oryzae (assembly GCF_002938485.1). NCBI lineage: Eukaryota > Metazoa > Arthropoda > Insecta > Coleoptera > Curculionidae > Sitophilus > Sitophilus oryzae. The sequence continues at coordinate 1,530,642 of NW_022146029.1, forward strand.
GAGTTTATGGAAGATATAAATAAAAAGTAATTGGCTTTCTAGAAGTTAATGATATTGTTAAGACTGTTTTTATTTTATAAGACAACCACATCATTTTTTATTCAATGTACCTGTTTTCATTAATTCAGTAAGTAATTTAGTCTAATTTGTTGGTAAAAGCAATTAAACATTTATTAGTTTATTATATTATATAAACAGTAATTATTATGAATAGTAGTTATACATTAATCTACATTTACATAAATCTTTATGTGAATATATTATATGATCCGCTAGGTCATTAAATCACACACAAAAAGATATCTCTACCCGTGTATATATCGTATCAAATAGTAAGCTTATTGGATGTTCATTGGAACATTACAAACAAGGAAATTTATATGGATCTTCATGTATTGAGGTCCTAAAAACAAAAATGTTGCTGTTAACCACAACGCAAACATCACCAACATGTATACGTTAAGGCAATGCTATTTTTGGACTTTTGGAAGAGCTCAAGTTCCATTAACAGAAGTGGGCACTCGGTTCTGTAGATTTCACTTCTAGACAAGTGTGAGATTTTGTAAGTGATCTAAATACCACAAGATCAAAAAAAAAATGGCGTCAAAGACGACTGGGGAATGATAAATGATAATAATATTGGCCAGGTTAAGCCGTTGACGTCACTTACATGACGCCCCTTCATTACGTACTTTTTTTCATTTTTTATTGGCACTTTCTACCAGTTGGCCTTAAGAAGATGTATAATGTAGAATGAATAAGAGGGGGTTAATCACCGCAACCTTAAAGATCTTTTTTGTCCCCCATTTTTTGAGTTAGCTCATCATACAGTCTATAACTCATCATACATGTGAATCTTCCTGTTGTAGCGGGGACAGGGTATTTCCCATCCTCCTGTGAAAACAAATATTTATCCTCCAAGGAGATATATCTCTCTTTCTCTATTGCCTCCTTGGGTTTGAGGTCAATTACACCGCAAGGGTCAGTTTTGTGACTTTTGTGGGTGTTTTGTGTTATTAGTTATCAACTCTTAGAAAATGTCTGATATTCGTACTTATTCCAATAAGGAGTTTATGACGAGTTTTATTGAAATACATATATTGATCGATGATTATTATTATTGATTGATGCCATGTCTATGGAAGATAAAATTGAAAGATTATTCCGATAGAAGCAGAAAAAATGATGCGTACAAGAAAATGGTTTTCTATTTAAGTCAGTTTTTACTCCACTTCGAGCACTTTCTTTAACAATAAGCAATAAAATACAATAATTCGTCACTTGACATTTCCACCAACGGAACCACAAATTCAGAGTAAAAATAATTGTCAATGTACCCTCTTACTTGCATCGTGTGGACACCGCACAGTGTTCCTTCTAGTTTGCGCAAACTATACCGTGCAGGCAAGTCGCTGTCGTGTAGCCGCCGCTTTAGAGGAAGAACAAGCCGATAGCCACCTCAAAAATCTAATCTAATTAAGAAAAGTGTGGTCTGAACAAAAAGCGTCAAGACATTTACATTAGAATTTTTAACTTTCAAATTCAAAGCCCATTGATAATATTTTTGATTATAAGGTTGATATTTTAAAGCGACCGGGTTTTAATCAAAGAAATACGGAGAGATCCGTTCCAGATAGAAAACAAAGAACACTACGACCTGTTCGAATCTGACCCCTGCCACGGGCTGCCACTGGTTAACACTAAACTGAGCGATGACGTGATTTTGCGGCGGTTCAAAAGTGAAAGAAAGACTTCTTGATCGGATTTCAAACAAACTCCGTCACATGAGCCCTGATTCATTCATGAAACTGTTGTTATAGACGCTCGCCATATTTTACAGGCTTTGTGTGAACGTTGGCACGTATAATGATATAACAATGCCATCACTAAAATCATTTAAGTTTGTAATGTACGAAAATTCCCTCTAGCTATCTGTTATATATTAAAAACTAATTTGTTTATATTGTAAATAATGCTCTAGAAGTATTTTCCAACGGTAGATAGTTCGTTCGTATCAGAATGTTAATGACTTATAGAAATGATAATCTTTAGTCGAATGTAACAAGATAACTTACTTCATAATAATGTTATTTTAAAAGAATTAAATCTAAACTTTAGACAACATTTACAATAATTTACTCAATGATATACTAGACGGTAAACGTTGACATAAGTCTCTTGCACAGCTTGAAACTTATAAGTAGAGAGCGATAAGGAACTAAACTAATATGGTTGCAAAAAAGTTTTTTGGGTATTTCGCCACTTGCATTGTAAGAAAATCTACAAAATAAAATAGTAATTTTTTGTAAACACCGCTGCGTTAATCTAACGGAGACCAACTTGTCAGCGGTATATTACTAATTAATCAAATTTGCTTAACGGGCAAAAAATTCTTAAGTTTTAATATCTTCTCCCGCCATCGGAAGTAAGAAAAAAACCAACGATCAAAAACAACTAATTAAACTATCTAACTAAAATAATTCTAGAAAACTTTAGTTTTTTTACAGTTACGTCTATTAAAATCCATTGACCTGTTAAAATGAGATTATATCAACTAAAACTTCAAAATTAACAATTACTATCTGATAACAATGATTATTTAATGAGGTAAAACCAATATGATTATTTTTAGTTGCTTTTAATTTTTACTTATGTTATGTTTATTTATTTTATGCTTAATAAAATCAAAGAAGCGATAGCCATAAATTACTAACCTCTCCAGATGCCTACTAACCTCTACAGAGCAATACATTTATTCATATTAGACTGTATTAAAAAAGCTTCTTTTATTTTTCGTTTAGAGGATGTCGGTTCATCATAATTTACCACACTAAACCACTAAATACTGAACAACGAACAATAAATGTAATATACAAAATACCATAAAAAAAAACTCAAAATTTAAGTGAGGATGCAGTCAATAATTACCACACAGGTTAATAAAACTACTTTTTCAAATTTGTCAAGCTTTCGAGAATGTTATTCCCATCATCAGGACAGTTTGACTGAGTCAATTATCAAAAACAACATCCTAATGCTAATTGACTCAGTCAAACTGTCCTGATGATGGTAATAAACTTCTCGAAAGCTTGACAAATTTAAAAAGTAGTTTTATTAGCCTACGTGGTGATTACTGACTGGATCCTGACTTAAATTTTGAGTTTTTTCTTAACTTAATCAGTCACGACTAAACCTGCTGTTTTTCAAAATACCATGTGCCATGTGCATGTAAAATATCGGTGAAACATCTCTAAATGATCAAATTAAAGAACACTGTTAAATGTTCGAATTAAAGAACAGAAAGAGTATTTAAAAAAGCGTGATTTTCGCCAATCTAAATGTATTGCTCAGGTATCTGTAGAAGTGTAACGCTTTTTTGATGTTAATAAACATAACATAAGTAAAAATTAAAAACAAATGAAACATAATCATAGACATAAAATTTGAGGCTTTTTAGTTTTACCTCATTAAGTTATTGTTACCAACTGTTAACTTTGAAGTTCAATTTGATATAATGTCATTTTAACAGAACTTCAACGGTTTTTAATAGATCTATCTGCTAAAAAAATGTTCACCATCATAATTTTCAGCATATTCAACCATTTCCAATTATGGCGAAGCCTCTCTTACATGCTCTCTTTGTAGTTTGTAATTGTTGTCTATGCGGGCCCAAGTTATCCCTGCTATTTTCGTAATATCATGGTTTCGTCTCAGGTTAGATCTTCTTCTAGGTCTCTTAATTCATCGTAGGTACCATGCTGTAATTTTTGCGGTGTATGTTAACCATTCTTCTTGCTAGGTGTCCTGCTCAATTTTCAATGCCATTTGAGGGATTTGAATCTGTGGATGACATCTATTATCTGGGTCTTTTTTCGTATCCATTCTATTCTTTTACCGTCTGTCTTGATTATTCGCAGCATAATCCGTTCCATTGAACGTTTGCGACCAGCAGTTTCCTTATGATGTCCGTTATAAGTATCCAGCTTTCGCATGCATAAATCATGACTGGTAGTACACATTGGTCGAATATTTTCTTCTTTAGGTAAAGCGGCAATGTATACTACCAGTCATGATCTATGCATGCGACACCTGGACTCTTAAAACGAACATTACAAGAAAACTGCAAATCGGACAACACTCAATGGAACGAAATATGCTGGGAATAACCAAGAAAGACCGTAAAAGAATTGAGTGGATACGACAAAAGTCCCTGGTAATAGATTTCATCCACAGAATAAAATCCCTCAAGTGGCAATGGGCAAGACAGCTGGCAAGAAAGATGGACCATAAAAATTACAGCATGGTACCCACGAGGAATCAGAAGACCTAGAGGAAGACTGAACCTGAGATGGGAGTATGATATTAGGAAATTAGCAGGGATAACTTGGGCCCGCATAGCCAACAGACAACAATGAACCCAAATAAAAAGAGAATATCTAAACATGTGAGGGAGACTACACCATAATTGGAAATGGTTGAATAAGCTGAGAATGATGATATATAGTGATGGTGATGAAATCAGAATACCTGTATTATCACAAATACCTAAAAAAAGGAAAAAAGTAAGTAATTATTCGTATTACAGATGATCACGTTATACAATTTTAAACAGTACAAATCGCCAACAAAAACATAAGAATTTAACAACTAACCATTAAAAATACTATGTGGGCCAATTACCCGAAAAAAAAATCAAAAATTCCGAAGCCCTGAACGTCATTGAAACGTAGAACTAAAAATAATCCACATCCTTTTATAGATGTTCCTGATATCCGCTTAGAAAAAAGTGAAACTTTATTGGAAATTCCGATAGACGGCACATCAGGAACTAAAAAAAGTGTAAATAAAACAATTAATTCGTGAGAAAAAATTATTACCTGCAAATCGGGTTGCTAATTCGTTTGTTGACAGCCAAACTATTTTACACAATTAGGTAATAATTATCTTTTAACGACTTCTAGCGGTAATTTTGTTCTGTTTCAGTATTTTCTCAAACGGAGACAAATTGTCTATGATTTCGACGGTCTGGGTTATTAACATTTTAAATTTGCCTCTATGTACAGATGTACACTCAGATGCAAGAAAAAATTTCGTCAAATTTATAATGTCATATTTTTTATTTTTAGACCAATTTTCATGATTTTTTTGGCAAACTTTATATAAATACCGTATGATCGAAAAAAAAACGGCGTCGGCGATGGCTATGAAATGAAGATCGCTGTCATTTTATATGTAAATTTATATGGAAAATGTCATCGATCGTCATTTCCCAGCCAACTGGACGCCGTTTTTTTTCGACCATACAGTAGGTATATCAACTCAGTATTCACAGTATTATTCAGTATTGTATAAACTTTAGTATTGGGCTTTACAAGGTTTATCGAATGGTGTTTTTTTATCTTAACTTTAAAACACCTTGTGCAATAATTTCCTAAGGACATTTTCCTAAAACATTAATGTTCTGTCAGAACCATGTCTCTTGAACATTATGTTTTTTGTCTTATATCAACACATGCCTTAGTTAATTTTTAAGAGCGAAATGAACTTGCCACCAACAACTTGTATTTATTTCAATTATCGTTACTTTTTGATGTTATTTTTCAGTATGACGAGGTGGCTTTAGTGATTATTGTCTAAAATCACCAGGCCACAGACAGGCGAAAAATTCATAGTCAAACATAATATCTAAAAAGCTGTGTTGTGTCTACTAACAAGGCATTGTAAGTGTAATAGGCATGCAAACCTGCTGGGATTGATGACCGAAGCCATGCGCTAATTATGTCAATCTGAAGACGAAAGGACAGAACATATATTATGTCTAGCAAATGTTCGTCTGGCAAATGTGCGGTTGTTATATTAGGCAATGATAAGTCACTAACAGAGCTATATGGAAAGTACAGTCTCCAAATTCTTAGACCTTTTGAAAAAAATACAGGCAACAGCCCAGCTATATAACTCAATTTTTATTAAGTATTTCTTTATGAGATTCAAATCCGGAATCCCGGGATTATAGGTTTTAGAAGAATGTAGAATGTTTAGGATGGGAGTTTAAAGATCTATTGTGTGTTCCCCTTTCTTGAGTTATAACGAGTTATAACTCATCATACAGTCTCAAGGCTTTAACAAAAGCCAGTATTTGAAACGGCTCCACAGAGACCAACTCTCCATCCTTGACATCAGCCGTACCAAAGTTCATGGCACGGATGGTCGTCGTCTCGGCGCACTCAGTAATGAGGTGTTCTGGTGTTTCCCCATATTCCCCACAGAATCTGCATTCGCCGTTGTTTCTCAGCTTCAGCCTACTGAGGTTTTCGTTGAGGAGACAGTGTCCTGTTAGAAACCCCGTGACAATCCGAAGATTGTTTTTACTTAAATCAAGGAAAACCTTTGATTTTTCTCGGTCGTAGGTTTTGAGGAACTTTTTCGAATGTCTTAGACCGTTGGAGGACACCCATTCCAAGTTGCGGTTGGAGTCTTCCAGATCTCTTCAGTTCCGCTTTCAGTTGGTTTCCGCTTGGAAAACAGAACGGTTCTGGTCCAGTTAGTGGAGTCTTCGCTCCTTTCCTAGCTAGATCATTTGCTTTTTCATTGCTTTCTATCCCAGAAGAGCAGGCACCCAGAGTAGGCACAGTATCTGTGAGCAGGCACCCAGAGTAGGAGGACTTTATTTTCTTTGCCCAACTCGTTGAGCTTCTCTAGGCATTCTTTGACCAACTTAGAATTGATGGTTACTGAGTTGATCGCATTTAGTGCTGCATGACTATCGGATAGGATGGCAATTTCCTGTTTTCGATAGTTCTTATCTAAGATAAATTGTACACATCTTTCGATAGCGTAAATTTCTGCCTGAAGGATACTGGGGTAGGTGCCCATTGGTTCGGAGTATTTGGTTTTCGGCCCAAATACTCCTATCCCTGTCCCTGCTTTGGTTTTGGAAGCATCCTTTTTATTACTCAATACTACAGTGAGGTGTTTCTCAAAGTTGTAAATTCTTGGTATGTCATCCACTGGGAGTTGGAGAAGAGGAATTTTCTTTTTGAGGGTGTTCCAAGCCCCTGACCTAAAAATTCTCCCAGTACTGTTTCCGTCAATGACCATTCTAATCATTGTCGCATTGGCATAACGACGACAATATGCAGTGGTGTTAGGTCTAAAATGACCTCCATTGCTGCTGTTGGCATGTTCTCATGACATTCACCTGTGATACAGATACATGCCAATCTCTGTACTTTGCATAGGTTTTGCCTTGCTGTACGTTGCTCTAGTTTTGTATACCAAGCAACTGCTCCATATGTAATAATGGGTCTTACTATCATGGTATACATCCAGCGCAAAATTTTAGGGGAGCAGCCCCACCTATTTCCCGCCAGTCTTCTGCATATCATGAGAGCCTTTGTGGCTTTGCTAGTAATGTTCTTAATATGCCTGTTCCAGAGAAGTTTACTATCCAGGGTTATTCCTAGATATTGCACTTCCTGTGATGGCAGTATTTCCTTTCCATCTAGATGGATTCTTTTCAAGTTTTTCAAACTTCGCTTTCTGGTGAATGGCACTACCGCGGTTTTATCTGAGTTGATACTCAGCCCGACAGTCCTGCACCATCTCTCAGTGATGCGGAGTCCTCTTTGGATAATATCACACAGGGTACCTTCATGTTTCCCCCGTGCAATCATGACTATGTCTCTGCATACCCTATGCAGTGTATTCCCGCTAGAGTTAATACTTCCAGTAGTTCATCCACTACCAAGCTCCACAGAAGGGGGGAGGTCACTTCACCTTGTGGAGTTCCTTGCGTTGTTTTAAAAACTACAGTTTTGGTACCTATCTCAGCTTCTGCTGTTCGTGTAGAGAGCATTTCCCAAAACCAGCGAGTTATCGTATTATTCACCCCTCTTGTTTCAAGAGATCACTTGACCACCTTATGAGGTATATTGTCAAACGCCCCTGCAATGTCCAAGAAGGCACAAAGTGCTTCTTTGCTATCCAGGCTTGCCTGTATTAGCTCAGTTAATTGGTACAGTGTGGAAATTTTCCTGAAATATAATTTTAGGGTCAGAACCATGTCTCCTAAGCATTTTGTTTTTTGGGCCATGTCAAAATATGCTTTGGTTAATTTTTAAGTGCGAAATAAACTTGACACCAATAATGTGCAATTTAATTTTGACCAAAAATTTCTCCGTTGCGTTTTTTTACATCTGCGTGTAGTTATTAGACTCAAATCTTAAATATCAAATGTTTTTGTGCCAAATGTTCAACAGAAACTGTTTTATGATCATTTTTTGCAGAAAAATTTATGATTAATTTAAAAAAATAAAAATTTTCCAAATTTATTATTTCAGTGAAATGACTATTCAACGTGTTTATTTTTCGTCAATAATGACAGGTATTTACTATTTTCATTCTAAATATCTTAAGAACGGTTGCTCGTAGCGATTTTTACAAAATAATAAAAAATCACAGAGATGTATATTTTTTCGCTCGGTACTTTTATACAGATACGGACAAAAAGTTATTACGCTTCAAAGCAGTTTAAACACGCATAGATAGCGCCCTCTACTAGTAGGAGTCATATTGACATCAAAATCAAATTTATCATGTCAAAAAACTCTCCCAGACACCTATTTTCACCCAAATATTGACGTTATTTCAGAAATTATTTAGAAAAAATCGAAATAAAAATGAAACTTCTACACCCTGTATCTCTGAAACTAAGTATTTTAGGACATACATTTATACGAACTTTTTTATTTATTTTTATCTCCAGAATATACTGCCGAAGTTTCCGGAATACAGTTCGGACCACCCTGTATATACAGGGTGTCTCAGATTTTAATCGGGAAAATTTAATAGACGATAGAACTTGCAAAAATAAAACAAAAAGTTCATATAGGTAGTCTCGTGAACGAGAAGCAAGCAGGTCGATTCTTTCTGCAAGTATTTTCGCGAATTCCGTAATTTAATTGGTATTGAAAATTTCGATGATCGGCCAGTAGTTGCTGTTTGTATAGTACCATAGTTCTCGTGTGTTGGATTATTTCTTTAGTGCGTATAACTGCATTAATTAACTAATTTAGTATGGTGGCGAGAGAATTATTCCCCAGCAAAAAACTTATTTTATTAGTGTAAAAAATACCTATAGTACATCTCAACTAACTGAATCGAGGAACTGCTGCTCTCTTTTTGAATATATAGTGCGTTTCACTTAGAGCATTCAATTAAATGGTGGTGTAGAAGAAGGATGTAACCAAGTATGGAGTGTGCATTGTGCAACACTATTAAACAGCCGTCAAAGGAAAATAAAAATCCATGTTTTCCATGTGACCGTTGCCGAAACTTAATATGTGAAAAATGTAGCGAGCTAGGTGCATCTGAGTTGCGATGCATACCATTACAAAAACATGTTTTGGAATTTAAATGTAAAAAGTGCAAAGGTTTTGACACACTAGATCTTCTGCAATGTAGTATTAAGGATAAGGAAAGGATTATAAGGGATCAAGATCAAATAATCCAGCTAATGCAAGAAAAAATAAATTTACTTGAGAAAGAAAGTAGCATTTCAAAGAAGACCTATTCTGATGTGCTGATCAGTAAAGTGAAGGATAGGGAAACGATTAGAGCATACCGCCTATAATAGTTAAACCAAGGGAACCACAAGATCCTAAATAAACGCAGGATGAAATTAAACGGAAAATAAATCCTAGTGAGATTAAAGTTGGAATAAGGAATATATATATATATATATATATACTGCAAAGCGAGGAAATGTAATTGTTAAGTGTTCTACTAATGAGGAAACTGAAATTTTGAAAGCGGCAATGGAAGAAACCTTGGGTAACAACTATGAGGTGCAAATAGAGAAATTGAGAAACCCTAGAATAAAGGTGGTCGGTTATAGGGGAGAACTGGATGGGATGGAGGAAGTGGAAGAATCTATAAGGAGACAAAATCACTGGATAGGCGAAAATGATACCTTTACTGTGACTTATATGAATTACATAAGAAGTAAGAAAACAACAACAATATTTGCGGAATGCTCTGCTACATTGTTTCAAAGAATGATTAATTTTAAAAGAATTTCAGAGACCTTCTGGATATCTCTAATAAACATTTACTCCAAATGAATCCAACTAAATCTGTGGCTTCATTATTCTGTAACGAAAATGTTCGCGATCAACTAAAAAATGAAATAATTATTAAACTAGGTAACAATACTATAGAATTTAAAAATAGTAGCAAGAATTTAGGCCTAATTATGGACACAAGACTAAAATTTAAAGAATACATAACATCATGTATGAGAAAGGCATTTTCAATGTTAAAGTTGATTTACTCACATCGGCACTCACTATCGCAAAAAAACCAAAACTATAGTTTCCGAAACTCTAATTCTGTCACATTTCAATTTTGCCGATAGTGCGTATGGTCCTTTTTTAGATTATGTTGATACTAAACGAATTCAAAAAGTTCAAAATTCTTGTATACGTTTAATTTATGGAATAAGGCGTAGACAGGGAGTTTCTCATAAACTCCGTGAACTGCGCTGGCTTTCTATGACTGACCGTCGTACTTTGCACTCTATCTGTCTATTTTGTAAAGTTATTAAATCTGAATGTCCGCCTTATCTTCACCAAAAACTAACGTACCGCACTGACGTGCATAACATAAATATACGACGACAATACCTATTAACCATACCCACACACAAAAAAGAATATTTTAAAAATAGCTTTACATATCAAATTGCATCATTAATCAATAAATATAAAATAACTGATTTTACCAATTCAGTAGCATCCTTTAAAAAACAAATTAAAAACAAACTCCTGCAAGCATAATATTATGATAAAAAAGCAAATTTAAACAAGTATAATATAACACAACAGTCCCTTTCCTTCCCTATCCTTCCCCCCTCTATGTATTCTTTTTTCTTTTTTTTTCTCTTCTTTACTTTCTTGTTCGCGTTTCTCTTAAAATTGGATAATATATATAGGTATAAATAATTATAATGTAAATATTTTACTAGCACAATTAGCCAATAAGTTTCGTTTTTTGTACTTTGAACGGGCTTCAACAGCACCCTCCATTGTGGAGGAAGCTGCATAAGTGGCCTTTTATTCCGATAATTATTAGAACTTTGTTAATATTGTATTGTAATTGGAACTTTGATAATATTGTATTGTAATTAACATGTTGGGATAATAAATGTGTTTATTATTATTATTATTATTATTATATCAACTTGTACGATTTAAAGCTTCCTTTTAGAGATACAGGGTGTTAAAGTTACTTAAAAATGAAAAATAAATTAAGATATTTGAAAAACTATTTAATCGATTTTGATATAAGTTGACCCGTTTATAATACTTACTACGGGACTTAACTTCATGTAATTAGATTTAAGTTTAATGGCCAGGGGCGGCGGTGGGGCATCATTGTTAAATTATTTTAAAGGAAAAAATAGGCACGCCACTGCTTTTTTAGAAGTTTAATATTATTTTTGGATTTAGTAATTAAAAATATTAATTTTTTCTCTCCTGACTTTTTTGTCTATCTTGCTTACTTCTTGCGAAAAAAATTAAATTCTAATTGGTAATTAATATTATAATTTAGTATTCTAATGGTACCCTGTATCTCGAAAAGGAAGCTTTAAATCTTACAAGTTGATATGAACTTTTTGTTTTATTTTTGCAAGTTCTATCGTCTATTAAATTTTCCCGATTAAAATCTGAGACACCATGTATATTCAATCGGTTTAGAACGTGCGGCGACGTTGTCCGATATCTAGACTCCATTGTTTTCTATCCTCCAGTTGGCCATCGTCTAAGTTTCTCATACTTATGACTTTACGAACTCCTTCGTGCCAAATTCTTTTTGGGCGACCTCTTTTTTTCCGGTGATGTGGTATCCAGTTCATTGTTATTTTTTTGTTAATCTGTTGTCATTCATACGTTGTACATGACCGTACCAGAGAAGTTACCTTCTTTCGATGTCAGTCATAATCGTGTCCCGAATTCCCATTTGTTCCCGAATATTTTCATTTCTGACTCTCTCGGTTCTGGATACTCTGACCGATCTTCTAAGTGCATCCATTTCGGTTGCTTCTATTATTATTTTATGTTTTTCTGTCATTCTCCAAGTTTCTGAACCGTATAACAAATAATTGCTTTTAATTAGAGTATTATATATATTGTATTTCCTACGTTTCGTAATACTTCCGGAGGATTCCGTTCAAACAATTAATTGCCTTTCGTGCCTATGTCACTCTCGTTCTTATTTCCTTGTCGTCTGATCCGGTTTTGTCAAATGTAACCCCTAAATATTTATATTCCTCACAGGCTTCTGTTTCTTCTGAGTTTTCCAGTTGTAGGTTACAATTTTCTCTTCCATTGCACAAGTACTTCATTTTTCAATATTTATTGTTATTCCCCAGTCTACATAGGTTTCTTTTAGTTTAAAGGCCATATATTCTAGGTCTTCTTTATCTCCTGCTAGTACTGCATGGTCGTCTGCAAACTGTAGGCTAAATACCGTTCTGTCTCTTAAAGGCATGCCCATCTCCGAACATTTTTTTCCACTTTAGCAAAGCCTCTTTAACATATATTTTAAAAAGCGTTGGAGATATACAGCAACCCTAGCGAAGGCGCTTTGTTAGGCAGAAATCTTTAGACAATCTAGTAGGTATTTTAATTTTCGAGGTGGAATTCTTATAGAGGTTTTTAACAGCATTTATGATGGTTTGGTTAATGGAAGTGCCCTGCAATATCTCCCATAATTATATGTTATTGATAACCTATATTATGGATATCAATATAAAAACTACTGTTTTGTAACAAAAAATACTATCTATAATATAAAAATATAATAAAAAAACATATACAAACTTCAAGGTAATTTATTATTAGTAAGAATATAACTCTTTATTTAAATAAGACAATTAATCCTGACAAACTATTTTTAACTATTGCAATGTGATACTCGGTTCCAAGTGTATATAAATATACTTAACGATACAGAATCTGTGTATGTTCGTGAAACATATAAAAAACATTGGACATTTGGTCCTAATAATTCAAAAATAACATTGTCTCTGATTATAATCTGCCTAACATTTGCACAAATATTAACTAAGTATCAAAATAAACAATGTGAACATACCTCGTTCGAATACGTCACGACGGCAATGTTTGACGTTTACGGTAGACTACCTACGTCATTACATAACATCTGTCTTAATAGTTATTTTTTCGGGGATTCCTTCTATTTTTCTTTCAATCACCAGATATTTTTAACCGATTTTATGACATCCTCTGTATGTTCAATAAACACAGCTTGTGTATGGAAGTTTAGTCGCTAATCTGCGGTTAACTTAATATTTGTTGCTATATATCTTGTGTTTATTAAATGACAAAAATCCGGATTATTTCGGAATCACTGAGAAATCTATACTAATATATTAAATCCTTAAGTGACTGACTCACTGATTAATCACGATGCTGTTCAAACCACTCAACGTAGAGGTTCGAAAAGAGGGGATTTTTCAAAATTCCAGTTCCAAGGGGGTGAAACCAACCTTCAAATATTACAATATTTTTTATTTAAAAAACGGTCAAGTTTCCGAAAAAAACGCTTAAACACGTATATTTTATTTTGTTTTTTTACATATTTTAAGATTTTTTAAAAATGTATACACGGTGTTTTGAAAAATCTGGTCATTGATTAATCACTATCCTGCTTAAAGCGCTTAACGTAAAAAGCTGATTTTTGGAAAACGGATTGACTTTAGGGTGTAGAGGTTCGAAGGGATTTTTCGAAACTTGAATTCTAAGGAGGTGAAACCACCCCTCATATATTAGAATATGTTTTATTCTTATTATTTTTGTTAGAAAAACCGGTGAGTTTTTCGGAAAAACTCTTAAACACGTATATTTTATTTCGATGTTTTACATATTTTAAGATTTTTTAAAAAATTATACAGGGTGTTTCATAAAATATGAGCATTGAGTAATCACGATTCTGCTTAAACTGCTTGACATTTAAAGCTGATTTTTGGCAAACAGATTGACTGTGGGGTTAGGTTAGGTTAGGTAAGGAGGGGTTTCTTGAATCTCAAGTTCCAAGAGGGTGAAAACGCCCCTCAAATATTACAATACTTGTTATTTAAAAAAAAACGGTTAGTTTTTCGGGAAAACGCTTGGACACGCATAATTTATTTTGTTTTTTTACATATTTTGAAATTTTTAAAAAAATGATACAGGGTATTCCAAAAAGTTGGATAATTGATTAACCACGACTCTGCTTAAATTGCTTGACGTAAAAAGCTTATTTCTTTTCTCTTCAAACGGATTTTTTGAAAGTCAAATTCCAACGAGATGAAACTACCTCTCAAATATTACCAAGTTATATAATAATATCGCCATATTGTTTTTTCTCATGCCGACATAAATGTGAGAAAATTTTATCCAGTTTTTATGTTAATGGAAATTCTTGCTTTGCTTTATTACCACTACTACAAATGATTAATTAGACGCGAACAAAGTCGCGGGTACACGCTAGTTAAATAGTCAAAATAATTTGATTCATTCCAAAATTAACTGTTTATTTTTGCACCTTCAATTAGTAATGAAAGAGACTATATGGTCTTGACCAAGGCCAAGAATAGCATTTTATTTGTACGACCAAGACTAAGGCCGCTCAGTGCAAGGCTTAGAAGAGACCAGAGCCAAGACCCAACATGGACTCTTGCGGTCTTGCATTTTTTACGTTTCTTTATTTAGATACTATTTACCAGAGATAAGAATTAAAAACAAATAACGAATATTTTGTACACTTATCCCCCCTTTAAATAAAACTTAATAAAAAAGGTTTCTCCGAATGTAGGATGAGGGGAGTTTAAAACATTCTACGACCTTACAGATCTATTGTGTCCCCCTTTCTTGATGTATAATTCTGTGGTATATATATACAAACATTAATCGGTTTAAAACGTTCTACGTCTTCCGATGCCATCTCTCCATGTCTGTCTGTCTCTCCATGCACCGTATTCGACAGATCTTTCCTTCATAAACGTGTCAATCCCTTCCCGCCAACTTCTTCTCGGTCTACCCCGTTTTCTTCTTCCTGCAGGTTTCCAGTTTATAACTTGCTTTGGGATTCTTATTTCTGCCATTCTTTGGACATGCCCGTACCATTAGGGTATCCGCGTTATTTTCCAAGTTGATTTTTTTTTGCTGCCGCCCTCGGAAGTTTTAGTTTTTGGTCTAAAACAATTATCCAACGTAAACAAGCTCTTAATTTTTAACTTAAACCGTGCCGGAATTATTATTTTTTTCCATTTAAATAACATTACCATGTTTTCTGACCTTTTGCATTTAATTTTTTAATACAAAATTTTACGCTCTACGAAAATGATCCCTTTGATTTTTTCCATAAAAACATTCCTTTAAAAGTTATTCGCGGTCAAAATTATGCACATAGTTTATAATCAAATTTTTCTATCATTGACTGCAAATTCTAATTGCGCCTTTTGATTTTGACTAAAAAAGGATCTAGAGTCATACTTTTTTCAATAAAACAATATTTCTTTACCAACTTTAATATGGAAAACTAATATTGCGACTATCAATTGATCAAAACTATAATTTAAGGTTATTGTTTCATTGCCTTTCAGTATTCGTAAATATGTATGACAATTGAAAAGAATGAACAAATTTCGAGTGGTTTTTATCTTAAATATTACTTGTATCGAATTAAATTAAATTATTAATTAATTAAATTAATTTAATTCACAAAAAAGTTACAGCGATTTGTTAAAAATGCACATTTTTGAAAAACACCCCGTAACTCCGAAACGGTAAGAGATATTGATGTGCGGTTTTCACCATCATGTTTTTGATGAAAATTGAGCTCCAGACACCGATATTAGTTTTCGTCTATCTCCAATAGAAAAGGGTGTATCCATTTAGAAGCGTCGAATTTGACCCACCCTGTAGAGTGCAACCTCCTTAATCGGATCACACGATAACGGAAAAATCTATTTACGACTTCGCAAAAATCAATAGGGGAGCCAATATTTGAACAGTTCAAAATTTGCATGGGGTTTCCTATGTTTCCAACGACGATGCACCACCAGGTATATAGTGTATACACGGTGGTCTGAACTGTATTCCGGAAACTTCGGCAGCATATTCTGCAGATAAAAATAATTAAAAAAGTTCGAATAAATATATGTCCGAAAATGCTTAGTTTCGGAGATATAGGGTGTAGAAATTTCATTTTTATTTCGATGTTTCCAAATAATTTCTGAAGTAGCGTATATAGTGTATACAGGATGGTCTGAACTGTATTCCGGAAACTTCGGCAGCATATTCTGCAGATAAAAATAATTAAAAAAGTTCGAATAAATATATGTCCGAAAATGCTTAGTTTCGGAGATATAGGGTGTAGAAATTTCATTTTTAATTCGATGTTTCCAAATAATTTCTAAAGTAGCGAAAATTATTAATTAATTAAATTAATTTAATTCATTCGATACAAGTAATATTTAAGATAAAAACCATTCGAAATTTGTTCATTCTTTTCAATTGACATACATATTTACGAACACTGAAAGGCAATGAAACGATAACCTTAAATTATAGTTGTGATCAATTGATCATAGACGGCGCAATATTAGTTTTCTATATTAAAGTTAGTAAAGAAATATTGTTTTATTGAAAAAAGTATGGCTCTAGATCCTTTCTTAGTGAAAATCAAAAGGCGCAATTAAAATTTGCAGTGAAGAATTTGATTATAAACTATGTGCATAACTTTGACCGGGAATAACTTTTAAAGGAATGTTTTTATGGAAAAAACCAAAGGAACCTTCTTTGTAGAGCATAAAATTTTGTATTATGTCTTTGTTGAAGATAGATTATGTATGTCTTGGTTGAAGATAGATTATGTATGTCTTTGTTAAAGCTGTAGGTTAATTTGCTTTGGAGATAAAATATTAAATGCAAAAGGTCAGAAAATCCCATGTTATTTAAATGGGAACAGTATCATGATTCCGGCAAGGTTTAAGTTAAAAATTAAGACCTTGTTTACGTTAAATAATTTTTTTAGACCAAAATCTAAAACTTCAGAAGGCGGCAGTGAAAAAAAAATCAACTTGGGAAATAACGGACACCCTACCGTACCATATACAGTACATCTGCTGGATCTGTGTCTATGAAAGGAATGCGGACAAAAAACATTTAAATAAACAGCAATATATTTTATACGTCGACTTGACGAGTACGTCACCGCAAATCGCTCCGCCCACTCATTTTATTAGCCACTTGCAAATTTATCGAATTTTTATTGATGGGACGCGTCGTCTAATTTTTTACGAAAAACATCGAGAATATCGTTTCCCCTTTCACGGATACCGCGTAGCTACAGAACGGACAGACGTACTGTAAGTTGACTGTTTTTTATCTCGTCCACTATAGTATGTTTAACTTTCATAATCTCTCTTATGCGTTTATTAGTTATTCGTTCGAGTCTGTACCACATAATTCTGTGGTACTAAGGCAAAATACGGTATGTCAATAGGCAAATAATATTAACATATCGTGTTTTGCCTTAGTACCACAGACTTTTCAAACGGTTCCAGGGCTTTGACCGTCTGGGACGGTTTTAGAGAAGGGTAGTTCTCCATCTCCAATACCAGTCGTACCAAAGTTTATGGCACGAATGGTTATCATCTCGGCACACTCAGTGATGGGGTGTTCTGATATATCTCCATTTTCCCCACAAAATCTGCATTCGTCGTTTTTTCTTAGCTCCAATCTACTGAGGTGTTAATTGAGAAGAGAGTATCCTGTTAAAAACACCGTGACTATCCGGAGATTGTTCTTACTTAAATTACTCAAGGAAAATCTTTGATTTTACTTGGTTGCAGTAGTCAAAAACTTCTTCGAGTGTGTCAGACCGTTGCAGGATTCCCATTCCAGGTTACGGATGGGGTCTTCCAAGTTCTTGAGTTCCGCTTTTAGTTGGTTTCCGCTTTGAAAGCAGAACAGTTCTGGTACAGTTAGTGAAGTTTTCGCTCCCTTTTTATCTAGATAATTTGCTTTCTTATTATCTTCTATCCCTGGGTGAGATGGCACCTAGAGTAGTAGGACTTTGCCTAATTTGTTCAGCTTCTCGATGCATTCTTCGACCAATTTCGAATTGATATGCACTCAGTGCGTGAAAAGCGATCAACTGAACATTATTTATGTATACAGAATGTCTTAAAAGTGGATGTATTGAATTTAAAGAAATATGTTTATTTTTAAACAGGCGGGTCATCTGAATACTCTATAAAGAAAGTGCCTCTACTAAACATCTATTAAACAAGTACAAGACTGGCAAGAGTTCACCGACCGATACCAAGAATAAGATAGGACACTGCAAGACCAAGACCAAGGGAATCTTGTTCTTCCATCACTATTTCCAGGGTCCAATTGGTAAGTAAGACTTGCGTTGCTATATATTCTGTGCGTATAGGCTCTCCATAAGAATAAGTACACAATGTTTACCAGGTTTATAGAGTTAAAATACAACACTTCTCAAATTCAAGAGTTATTTACAATATTAGCAATTAGGAAATCTTATCTGCTGTCACTCAACTTTTATTAGATATTTTTTATTTAAAATTTAATATTCTTAAAAGTTACTCTTATACCGTTCCATTCAAGTTGACATATTATGTTAACCCTTGTCATTTATTATTCAACGCATTATTCAACCCATCCTACATGAATTCCATATTGCTATGTCAGAACGTATTTTCTTACCGATATTCTGCATCCAAATTAGTGAAGTTTTCGCTCCCTGATGACAAGTGTAAGGTGTAAGTGCTAACTGGCATGTGATTCAGAATAGTCGACATTTACAATAAAGTCAGGCTTATTGATTTTCTATTTAGTAATAATTTAATGACTTATTGTTACTACTTATATTTACACTTTAACAATTTCCGGAATATACAGGGTGAGTCCTAAATAGTTGCAAATATTTTAGTGGTGGTATATTTCGACCCTAAGAATACGTTACAAGGTTTCTCACGAAACAAAAAATTGGAATTTTTTGAATTTTTTTTTTTATTTTAGTTAAAAGCATATTTTCTTGATAATATGACGACATAGAGTAGATTAAAATTACTAGTAGATTAAATTTACAAGAATGAAAACCAAGAAAAGATCCAGTGGTTCTCAAAATTTAAGCAAAATATTTTTTTTATCAAATTTTCAAAGTAAAATAACTTGGTTATTTTGGACTTATTTGAAAAAGGGTAAAGAGAAAATAAATGTTTTTTTTTTATGGAGTTCTACCAGCCCCGAAAATATATGAACTTATTTTAATCATTTTTAGTTACCCACCAAACCTTGGTTATTAGTTTGTGTCGAGTGGATCTTCAGTAACAAAAAACTGAAGACCTCTGCTGCAGTTACAAAAATGAGGTTGGAAGAAGACAAGAGTTATTCAATACACAAGAAAGAAGAATTGAAAGAATCTCATCCAAAAGAAGTTGAAGCAAAGCGAACATCCAGGTAAAGCACTTCGAGTTTGCCACTAAATTTACCACTTCCTTAGTAACTAGATTTTAGTATACATTTCAATGCTCACGTTCAAAAACCGAGCAAGATAAGCAAGAAAAAAAAAGAATCATTAAAATAAATTTATTGTAACGATCAGTGTGTCAAAATGATGTAGAATGGTCTGTATTAAACACAGTAATATTTAATTCAGTTTTATTTTAAAATACCAGTTTCACACAAGTAATTATGTGCAAATAAAAGAGTAATTATTTATATTAATCGTTAATAATTTGATAAACGCCGTACTTTTATTCAAACTGGTTTATATATCACTAAATATGTAAATAATTTAAACACCTGGTTTAAATTATTATTTTCCAATTTTGGCATAAATAAATTAAAGAATAATTAATTGAACATACGAAGAAGTCTAAAATAGCGTCTACTATTCAGTAAAATTCCACACGAAGAATGCTTTAGAGATAAATTTGGAAATTTTGTTATAAGCTTTCTTAATTTTCTACATTTTTCTATAACAAATATAGTGCGAGGATATGAAAGAACAAGAATGATGATTGGGGACTAGCTCTAATATATTTGAAGCCTCTACGAGTAGCTCGATATAAAAACAACAATAAAATCTTTTAATTTTTTACTTGCTGTAATTTTAGAACAACAAAAAGGCCATTTTTAAAATAAAGTAATAACTGTGTAAACTCAGAGAGAAAGAAATCTTCTCAGCCACAATAAGTCCTTGCAGCCGTAGTGGAAGTTTCACTCTTGATAAAACATAAGCCCAGATCTTCAAATTGTAGTTTGACTGGAACTTGGCTACCAACTGGAGCTTAATCTTTATATTGCAGTTTAAAGTTACCTATAAAAACAACTTCCCTAGGAAATGTCAAGATTAACTGCTATCTTCTTTTCTTCTTTGTTTCCAGTTTATTGCCAGCTAGTTTCAATCAACTATAAAACATTCACACATTGTAAAATACTCTGAATAATAAGATTATTTAAATATAATATCATATAAAAATAAAGCTCTACAAGTGTCTGTTCGCATACAATATCCCTCAGACACTTTTCGAGCAAAAAAACAATACACTAAGAACCCGCTCATTGACGGCAGATTATTCAGACAGAAAACCTAAAAAAGTAGCTAATCTTGTTACGAGACCAGTTTTTTTCGGGTAAGATTTAATATGTATCAAGTCCAAATTTAATGGGAAGTATTGGATTTCAAAATCGGCTAGACGAGGTTTATGATCCTTTTAGATGTTCGCGTCCTTTGTAGCTCGGGTCAGCGGTTTGCATATAATTTATTTTGTACTATTGTCTCACTCCTTCTTTTTCTGTTCACGCACATATCTCACTTCTCGGAGTAATTATGACGATTTGCTTGCGTAAATCACTGTCAAAACGCCGTTTTTTATTGCTTTGACTTTTGCAAGAATTATTTTTACTTTTCTTTGTTAAACTTGGGTTTAAAGTAACTTGAATCGAGATTTTGTGTATTATGATGAAATTAAAAGTAATTGAGAAAATCGTCAATCCCATCAGCTTTAGATATCTATTAAGCTTATTATGCCATGTTACAAGCCACTACAACTTCGATGATCATCATTGTGTTATGTGTATTTTCTACTTTTTAAGTTTTAGTAAAGACTGAACAGGTGGGTTTTATGGCTGGTTGGTTAAAGTGGCGAGTGCGACCGCATGTCGAACCCCAATTAGCAGAATTGTCGTTTTGATACCACTCACTCTGAAACCCTATCCCTAGGAATGGAAAAATTGGTCTGTTAACTGTTTATAACCATTTGGTGGCATTAAGGTAACGGGTGACTTCCGTTATCCCCTTCCCGGCAACATCTTCAAGATTTACAAAGCTGTAACCACCGAGGAAACTGTTGCGGGCCCTATACTTGTGGGTTTTATAAAATATATCAATTTTTTTATTAGTGTTTCATAATCAATAAATAATCCATACAAATATAGATTCTATTGTACTAAGATGTAAATAAAGTACCTACATTTCTTAAGTCTATACTTTTCTTTTGAAATGATTTCAACTTAGGTTAATATAGCAAGATAAAAACGAGCAAAAAAACCGAGTTAAAAATAAGCAAGAAAAAAATTTGATAAAATAAATTCATTGTAGCGATCAGTGTGTCAAAATGATGCAAAAAGATTTGTATTACATTTTTTCAGTTTATAATCATCTGCTGATGATGCTAACATGGTTAGCGAAACGCGCGTCCAGTGTGAAAGTAAAAGTGTTTTGGTGTATTGTGGTGATTTAGTGTAATTTTATTTTGATGTGTAACACCAAAGGTTCCAACCCTCAACTGTAATCTTTGTATTACACACAGTAATATTTAATTCAGCTTTATTTTAAAATGCCAATTTCACACAAGTAATTATGTGCAAATAAAAGAGTAATTATTTATATTAATCGTTAATAATTTGATAAACGCCGTACTTTTATTCAAACTGGTTTATATATCACTAAATATTTAAATAATTTAAACACCTAGTTTAAATTATTATTTTCCAACTTTGGCATAAACAAATTAAAGAATAATTAATTGAACATACAAAGAAGCCTAAAATATTGTCTACTACTACAGTAAAATTTCATAATAAAAATGCTGTAGAGATAATTTATAAATTTTGCTATAAGCATTCTTAATTTTCTAAATTTTTCTATAAAAAAATGGTGCGAGGATATCAAAGAACAGGAATGATGATTGGGGACTAGCTCTAATATATTTGTAGCCTCCGCGAGTAACTCGATATAAAAACAACAATATTAATTATAATTTAATTTTTTATTTGTCATATTTTTAAAAAAACAAAAAGATAATTTTTAAAATAAAGTAATATCTGAGTAAAAAAAGTTAAATTTTTCAGAGAGAAGGAAGTCTTCGGCAGCCACAATAGGTCCTTGCAGCCGTAGTGGAAGTTTCACTCTAGTGGAAGTTTGACTGGAACTGAGCTACCAGTTATAATCTGCCGTCAATGAGCGGGTTCAATGTATTGTTTTTTTTGCTCAATAAGTGTTTGAGGGATATTGAATGCGAACAGACACTTCTAGAGCTTTATTTTTATATGGCAAGATAAAAACAAGCAAGAAAACCGAGCTAAAAATAAGCAAGAAAAAAGTAATTGCTAGAATCAATTCATTGTAGCGAGCAGTGTGTCAAAATTATTATTATCAAATTAGATTATTATAATTATTTAGAAAGTGTACTGTGATCATAAAGGGATGTGGTGCTATACCACAAGTGGCCATTAGTATTTTCAAGACTAAGTTCTACGAAACATAGCGAATACTTCTTGTACAGGGTGGGTCAAATTCGACGCTTATAAATGGAAACACCCTTTTCTATAGGAGATAGACGAAAACTAATATCGCTGTCTGGAGCTCAATTTTCATCAAAAACATGACGGTGAAAACCGCACATCAATATCTGTTACCGTTTCGAAGTTACAGGGTGTTTTTCAAAAATTTGCATTTTTAACAAACCGCTGTAACTTTTTTGCTATGGAAAATTTTGTATTTCTATAAAAACATTTCCAAAGCACCTTTTTACGTAGAATTTAATGGTATAAGTATAATTTTTTTAAAATTAATATTTTAACAGTTATCAACAGAAAAATTGATTTTTTATTTGGGACACCCTCTATGTTTTTAATTAACTAAAAAGAATTTAAAATTACCTTTCCAAAAATATAGCACACTTGATATTTTGTTATAATCCCCTTCGAAATACAGTATTTTTAAAAGTTCGCCACTTTTAACTAGTAGGCTTTGGACCCCTTATTGATGATCTGCCCCTAATGGAAGTCGAAAATATATTTTTCCAGCAAGACGACGCACCACCTCTGAACGCTGAAGTTATCAGCAAATTTTTGCAGCCGATTTCAAGAATAATAATAATTGTATAGCTAACCAAGATCCCAGCCGTTGGCCGTCGAGGCCGCCTGACTTATAAAATATCAAGTGTGTTATATTTCTGGAAAGATAATTTTAAATTATTTTCAATAAATTAAAAATATACAGAGTGTCCCCTGTATATTTTTAATTTATTATATGATATATTATGATTATATAAAAAATCAAATTTTCTGTTGATAATTCTTAAATTATTAATTTTTAGAAAAATATACTTAAACTTAATATAAACTTTTTTCATAAAAGTACAAAATTTTCCATAGCAAAAAAGTTACAGCGATGTGTTAAAAATGCATATTTTTGAAAAACACCGCGTAACTCCGAAACGGTAACAGATATCGATATGCGATTTTCACCATCATGTTTATGACAAAAATTGAGCTCCAGACACCGATATTAGTTTTTGTCTATCTCCTATAGAAAAGGGTGTTTCCATTTAAAAGCGTCGAATTTGACCCACCCTGTACATAATAAATGAAGATATTCACAAAAAACTCCAGTTGATTACAGCTAAAGAAGAAATTAGGAACAATGCAAGAAGTCACCAAGAAATGTGGATTACACCTTTTGATCATGTGTAAACAAAATAGGTAGAAATTTATTATACAGATTTATCATAGTACCCATAAACCCTGTTTTATCAAAATTTCTTAGTAAACTCGGTTGGTAAAGACCAGCTTTCTGTGCTTATTAGTACACTATGAGTGCAAGTAAAGTAAACTGAGTATATGCAATCGTTTACTTTCCATTCGTGCCGATGTTTTTGGTTCAGTATGATTTAGTGTGACAATAAGGGCCTTGTTGCGTGTACTTATAATTTCCAACCATGCCTGGGTGAATATCTTAGCAAAGAAGTGAGCATCCAAAACCAAAGATTGATATAACTCATAGTCTAAAGATATTGGCACCAAACATATCAACTCTAGCTGAGTAGCCTCCCGAATCCTGTAGTACCTGTAGTACTACCACTTCAGTACCTGTAGGTGGGACCTACTAATTAACAAAACCTCTTCACTTTTAAGTGTGTTAAACCTCAAACCTTGGTCCGAAGATAATATTTATGTTATTATTATTTCTGTTTTATTAGAGTTCAGAACAGCATAGTTGGATTCTTTGGAATAGTGATAAAGGTTTTCTATGCGTATTTCGTACGTATGACTGAAAGGTTTTCTATGCCGTCCTCTATTAATAGTGAATTCCAGGCAGAGTAGGCACCTATGGCACTTCTTTCATTTCATTTAATAAAAAGGTATTTACAAATTTAGCGTTTGATTTACTCCTCAAATTTCTCGAATATTGATTCTGTCGAGCGCATCCGAGGTAAGTCACAATAAAAATATTTTTAACACAATAACGTAGGTTCCTTTATATAATTTAAATTGTTTTTTATACAGTTGGCCAAAATATTACTGGATTAACTTATAACCAATATGATTAATACTTAATAGTAATGCCTAAAACTAACTAATAAAAGATAGTATTCACTCATTAAACAGTATTTAGCTCTGTAAATAATCTATAAAATATTAAACTAATCACTTCAATAAACAAGTTTTCGTAGCACGTGTTATCTAAATCTATTTTAACAACTATTACATATTCCATTTCCATTCAATTTGTACTGCTTGAATAGCTAGCTCGAGATCACGCAGTATATTTAAATCGTTATTGGGTCTTGAACACCTGTTGAGTACACCTAGTTTATTGATAATTCACTATGGGCGACGTTACGTCATAATCTATATCGTTTACGATGAGTAGGTTTACAACGTTATTACTCATTAACAGGAAGGTATTTATTATTAATTATAGGCATGGCATATTTTCCAACGGTGCTGCCACCATCGGAGGCTACCGAAAAAGTCGACTAAACAAATGCACAAAAATGTGTTATAATATGATTTGACAAGTATTAGCAAGTGCAATTTGTGATGTAAACCTTGTGATATCTTCATAAGGTTCAATGTGTATTATAATTTATCAACAAATCCATAAAACTCTAAAGCTTCATTCAGAACCTCGCAAGTAGTGGAATCAATTGTAGTGGTTTCAATTACACTTTATCTTTTTAGTTTACGATCATTCACAATGTCTAAAAACAAAATTAAAATTAAAAGAATATCCTAGCAACAGCTTGCGGTAGGTAGTTGTATCCATAGTGAATACCTAATATTTAGCTTATAAAACAATAAACTTTTGATTTCTAACCACAATTTCTCTTGACGGATGATAATCAAAAGCCAAAATGACATTCCTTGCAAATTTTGAGGTATAATTAGTGAAAAAGTTAAAAGTTTGTTAACTTTTTCCACAACTTGAAGATTCACTATTACAAATATGTTTTGAATGCTGACATTGAAACTAGAAGAACAAACTTCTACGCTAATTGAGACCATTGATTTATTCTACTAATTTTGAGGTTCTGAATGAAGCTTAAATCAAGTTCAAATGTGTCAATTGAAACGTCTAACAAAACTGTCAAACATGAAGGGTCATGATCTCGATTTCACCACTAATGCGTGAATATATAAATAATATCAGATTCCCTTGTGATTTTTTATTCGAAACACCAATTCACCACACTATACCAAAACACTTTTACTTTTGCACTTTCGCTAACCATGCTCATCAGCAGATGATTAAAAATAAAAAAAAAATAGTTTGTCAAAAAATAATCATCCGCTGTTGATGCTAACATGGTTAGCAAAACGCGCGTCCAGTGCGAAAGTGAAAGTGTTTTGGTGTATTGTGGTGAATTAGTGTTTTATTATACTGTTGTAACACAAAAGATTCCAGCCCCCAACTGTAACCTAATAAAATTGTCAAAATTCTGTCAAAAATGAAACCATTTTTTGCTCATTTATTTTTTGATATGTCAAAATTAAAAGAAACCCCAAATCAACACGTTAAACGTTAATAAACTTATTAGTAAACCAATTCAAGGAAAAGAAGGGTCGAAATCGAACTTTACCTAACTCAAAAAGGACTATACAGGGTGGTCCGAATTGTATTCGCAAAACTTCGGCGGCATATTCTACGGATAAAAATAAGTAAAAAAGTTCGTATAAATTTACGTCCTAAAATGTTTCGTTAGGAGATACAGCGTTCCCTATATATCACCCCGACGTTTGAATAAAAATTAGTGTCTGTGTGTTTTTGAATTGTTTTGAGTTATAAGTAAAAGTAATAACTTTTCACCGGTACCTGTGTTAAACTACTGAGTAAGAAAACATACATCTCCGCCGTTTTAGTAAAATGGCGGAGATGTATGTTTACCGCCTCATGGTAAAAATTTCTACCAGCAACCGTATTCTCAAGATATGTGGAATGGAAATTGTCAATACATATATAATAATATTTTTTTCTAGAAAAAAAAATATGATAAAATAGTTTCTGTTGAATTTTTGGCACAAAAAAATCCAAATATATTATTTCAGTCTAATAGTTATCTAGTAAACCTGTTTATTTTTTGAAAATAATGGCATGTATTGATTATTTCGATTCAAAATAATATCCTGAGAAAAAATACTCGTAACGCTTTCAATCAAGATAACTGTTTTACGTAAAAAGCTGCGGAAATGTATATTTTTTCAATTAGTAGTTCAATACAGTAAGTACTCGTCTACGGCTACGCGAGTAGTTTAACTATCATCCTAATATCAACCTTAGTTCAAAAATCATGTGGAAAAAATTGAAATAAAAATGATTCTACATCCTATACCACCGAAATTTATTAAGCATTTTAGCAAACAAAATTTTACGAACTGTTTTATTTATTTTTATCTGCAGAATATGCTGCCGAAGTTTACCGATTACAAATATATATCACTCGATTACAATACGCACGACCCTGTATAATGCAGACTTTATTATATGAGGCATTATTATACCTAAGTCCGAACACAAAAAATATTTCAGACCACTCGAAACAAAACAACTTTAAATGTCCATCATATTTGAAGATATAAAACCTGAAAAATAAGCTTATTATCTACTCGGTAACTTGAACATATGCACGTTCTTGTTTCCTTCATTTCGATTGTGGTGTCTGACCGGCACAACCTTACAAAACGTACGTAAGAGGTCGTTAACCAGAGGTGAGTAAAGTTTATTTCGAATTTCTAATATGGCAAAAAATTTAACCTTCATATGTTTTAGATTAAAATCAGAGATACGGCTTCCGATCTCGTCAAACTCTAAAACTGATTGGTGGTTTTCGGGTCCATGCAACAATCATTTGATGATTTATTTTTACGAGTGATGTGTTTGCAAAGGATCCGGCTTGATGACGTTTGGCAGAAAAAAATGGCTATATTTTTAAGGCTGCACTCGTGTATTTTTTTCGCTGTAATAACACCAACAAATATATTTATGAAACTTGTCATCTAATTTGATTTAATTATTGTGTTGTATTTTATTGCTGTAATTTATTTGGATTTTTTTCAAATCTGTTTACAAAATAAGCAGCGTACGAAATAGTACTCAACAAATTATGACTATATACAGAATAAATCTACAGCGAAAGTGCGGGTTAGCAGAGAAAAATAATACATTCTGTAAAAACATTCTCTCATATTATAGAGCTTCAAAAATGAGCTTAACGTAACTCAATAATAACAGAAAAGAAAGTAGTTAGTAGCAAATTAACTTCAGAAAAAGAAATCAAACATCTATTAGTATCCCTATGATTTCATGGAAGCCACGGACTTGAAACTATAATATTAACATCACTAGGAGGCTTAGAGTTGGGGGCTGGAACCTTTGGTGTTACAAGAGTAAAATAAAACACTAAATCACCACAATACACCAAAAACACTTTTATTTTTGCACTAGATGCGGGTTTCGCTAACCATGTTAGCATTATCAACAGATGATTAAAAAAATTAAAATTATTCAGTTTAAATCATCTGCTGATGATTTTTACTTTTGGTGTATTGTGTTTTAGTTTATTAGGAGGCACAATAAGGCTGGCTGGATATTCTATCAAATAGTTCCTGCACTACGGTCTAAAATTAACTTAAAGAACTATACAGGGTTGTTCACACACATACGACACGGAATATTGTAGCTAAACGATTAGATTTTTACAAATTGTAAGTTTTGGGTTCTTTTACTATTTGGTTAATTTTACAAGATACAGAGTGTCCCAAATAAGTAAAAAATATTATAGTTAAATTTTTTTAAATGGAACATCCTGTATATTATTCTATTTCTAGATTCTACGGTCAAAATAAAGGTAAATTTAATTGAAATTTGTCACACTTAAACCTTACCGTTTTTGAAATATTTTCAATTTTGTGAAATTGCAGCAAAAAATTTAAGGCTCCATTTCACCAAGGGTATTAAAGACTTTAATACTAAATATTTATTGAAGATTATTTATTGATCAGATATTGTGTTGCAATAATAAAAATTATACTACCTTATACAGAGTGTCCAAAAATTTATATTAAATAATTACTAGCTTTAAACAGCAATAACTTCTTTAATTTAAATAGAACACCCTGTATATTTTACGGGAATCAGATGCACAATTTAATTGTCTATCTAATTATAGTATACCATTTTTTCCTATCTCTTTAAGTTTTCGTAGAAAATACATTTTCTTATAATTTAGACCTCATTTATCACTATACCCATGGAATATTGACAATTTAGATTTTTTTACAGCAACATACCGGGTGTTGCATAGTCGAGCGGGACATAGGAAATCCCATGTAAATTTTAATGGGGTCAATTATTGGCTTCCCTAATTATTTTAGAGAATAATTCTATTTGGGTTTACTGAAGAGCACTAAAACCCATATTCAATAGAATAACTTTAGATATTTTTGATTAGCCCGTTTACGAGTTACCGCCGATTTCTTTTTAAATATTTCTCCTTTCTTATGGCCCTGTATTTACTTATGAGCACCAGTCAAGGTAAAAGATAACTGTCAAATGAAGTTGTCATTTCAGAAATTTATGTATTTAGTGCTATTCACCGCTCGACGAGGCAACACCCGGTATGTACAAAATGTACAGGTGGTAAAAATAATAATATTGCAAGCCCATTTATTTACAAAAAGAAAACTATTTAAATCTTTGTAAAAAAAGTATACCAATTATTACTAAATTATTATTATACCACCAATATTTCCGCCCAAAAATTAGTTAGTTACATACTTAATTGTTTTAATTAATAAATTATTCTAAATAAATGTGGAGTTGACTCAGAAATCGAGACAATAATAAGTTATGAAAATGAACGTCTCTGTTGTTATAAATAAGCATTTTAAAAAATGAAATAAAATGTATAAGGTGTTACTTTTTACCACACTGTCAAATACACATACAAAATTCAGTTTTTTAGTATTTGGGGCAATAGTTATTAATCAATGTAAACGGTAAATTAATGTAGTTTGAATACTGGGGTCATATTAATTGGTCCTCTTTAACAAAACATGTTTAAACAATTTTTTATCTTTTAATGAAATAAGTAAACTACATCGACAATATTAGTATCTGCACTTTTTGAAAATTTGTTACGTCTTTAAAAATAATGTAAAATGTCAATATTCCATAGGTATAGTGATAAATGAGGTCTAAATTATAAGAAAATGTATTTTCTACGAAAACTTGAAGAGATAGATAAAAATGGTATAATACAATTTGATAGACAATTAAATTGTGCATCTGATTTTCGTCAAATTTACAGGGCGTTCAATTTAAATTAAACAACTTATTACCCTTAAAAGCTAGTAATTATTTAATATAAATTTTTAGACCCTCTGTATAAGGTAGTAGTATTGTTATTATTGCAAAACAATATCTGATCAACAAATAAACTTCAGTAAATATTTTGTGTTAAAAGCTTCGATACCCTTGGAGAAATGAAACCTTAAAATTGTTACTGTAATTTCATAAAATTATTAGATAGATATATTACATATTATCATGGTGTAAGTGCAAAATCTATTGATACCCAATGCTCATTCACATCGACTTTGACATCGATTAGATGCCGGATGAGAACGAATATTTCGTGATAGGCCATTAATTAAATGGCTGAGGACCTTGGTTCAAATTCCGCGTAAACAAAGTACGCGCCGCCCAGATTAGCCCTAGCAGCAAAAAAGAGACGTTAACTGAACTTAAAAAGTCTGTCGTTAAAAGTCACAACACAACGTAGGTTAGGTTAGGTTGTGATCCTTAATTTCGTCTAAATTGTTTTTATACAGTTGGCCAAAATATTAAAAAATATATCCCGAATAGAGATATTAAAATGACGAGGTTTAAGAAATCTTTTTCAATCAAATATCTTTGCATATCTATTATCGGAGTAAAACAACAACGTCTCGAAGGAAACTCCTTATAAAAAACGATAATTAATACTTGTATAATGATCATAATGAACTAATCAATATTGACAATGTCAACGGCTTCTTTATGCGGCGACTCACCTTAGAATAAGATTGACTACTTAATTCTTTGAAAGTTGGTTTATTGTTTCAGTTACATTTATTACTTTTAAGTTTAAATTGTGTTCATCATTTTGTAATCTTGTAACACCTTTACTTATGAGCACCAGTGAGCACCTTTACTTATGAGCACCTTTACTTATGAGCAATAGATAAAACATACGCTTTCTTTAATATTAATATTAATATTAATATTAAAGAAAGCGTATGTTTTATCTATTGCAAGTCTTCTTACTATTGATTAACTGAAGATTAAACTTTGAGACTATACAAAAATATTTTTCTCACGTAATAAATACTTACATTATCAAAATATAGCATAATCTTTATAGATGGAGAAAAATTCTAGGAAATAATTCTAGACAATATTCTGTTATTTGAATGTTATAATATATTAGTTCTACCATTTACTCATAAAGAAACTTGATATGTAATAAAATACTAATTGAGACATTAAAAATGTTAGTTTAAATGTTAAAGAGAAGATCTTTATTAATAACATTTGATAGTCAAGGCAATCCACCTCTTATAAACAACAGGCGAAAAGTGTGGGACGGTTGATTCGTGAAGAAGCTAAATAAAAGTCTGAATTAGTTAACCCATTTTCTAAATTTAGTAATATCATTAAAATCTGAATTTTAATTAATGTCCAAGCCTCATAAATATATTTATTACTAAAATTTTACTTTTAATGTGTCCATTAATGTGTAACATTTAAAACAATTTAAGATATTCTTTTATAAGTTTTTTTTTTCAATAATTTACATTAATTGAATAAAAAACGGAGATATTAAGTAAAATAAAATATCTTAGTAAATTTCATTGAACAAAAGCCAGTGCTAGCAAGATAGACAATTGATAGATTAATTGGTAGACAATTATTCAGTATTAAGACTAAAAGAATTTCGGACTTCCATTGTTATATGCCAGAGCCAAGACCCGTGAATTAGTTGGGTGCAATCAAGTATAAGGTTCTTCACTAAGGATACCTGCATTGGAGCGATTTATGAGTGGTTGCCATAGTGTTGAAATTTTCATACTAGGATTGCTAAAGGTTTTATTATTGTTAGAATGAATACGGCCTCTTTAATTTAAACTTTTTTTTTCCAATGGTGTTCTTTGTGAGGACCACACATGATCTGCAATGTCCGACTTCATTGTTTCACCTGTTTGGATATGTTTTTTATGTTCATCAAGGCTGTGTTGTCTCTCCAATATACGATTCGCCGTGCTCGCAAGGTACCTGTTAGGTGCATTCTTTTTTCTTGGTGTGATGATTCCGGTTTTGTTTTTGTTAGGATACTTCTTAGAGTAGTCTCAAACTTAAAAACAGTTTCAATTTTATACTCCTTAGCTATTCGCCTGATTTTCTTCGATATTCCTTTCACATATGAAATCGTCAAGAGAGAGATCATCCTCCTCAGGCTGGCGCACTAATGCAACTGACTTTGCGGACTTGCAATGGAATATAATATTATCTTAGGATTTTGTAGACTAACCATTATGAAGCAAATTGGTTTTAATATTACTTAGTTCAGAATTCAGAGATTCTTGGTCACTGCATATAGTGATTCCTCTATGATATATTTTTTTACCTATACCTCTTTTAGTTGCTTTATAATGGTTCAACTGAGAATATAAAAAATGTCCTGTATGTGTCGTAAACAGTCTTTTCTTGGTTATCTATATTGTTAAAGTTAATAAATTATAAAAATACCACATTTCTATATAAAAATTTTGGTCATTCCCTATTTAACATTATTGTCTCTCTAGATCTTATTATTATGGAATAATTATCACCAAACAACCTTAATCTTGAGACTGAATGGGTGGCGAGTACCAAAGTCTTGACATCGAACATGTATCGCGCTGTGTCAATTTCCAAAATTGCAATCTTGCAACCGGAACAAGACGCGGATTTTTCGTCGTTCAGTCAAAACAATCGAAAAATTAGTTCACGGTCTTTAAGAAACCTTAATAATTAACAGTGCAGGTTGGCGTAAATAAGAATTATTGTCATCTGAATAAATCCTCGACTATCCCGTTTGCCTTAGGTTTTAAACACGTTTAAATACGTTTTCTTTTCGCTCATTCAATTAAATTAAAACAAGATCGTTGTGGGTTTTTTGACGATAAGAAATACTATTTATGATTTATTTACAACCAGTCCACTTGTGTGGTATGTCTATCACGTATGAATATCCTTGAATTTTTTAACATTTTTACGTGTGTATGAAACAGTTAATTTTTGTTGTGGTCAAATAGGTACTGAGTTTTATTTTTATATACGGACATAATATTTTTTGAAAAGTAATCTCTGAATCATCATAAACTTACAGATTTAAAATATTTCTTAATTTTATGTATAAAACAAATGTTAAAAGGGGATTAAAGTTAAAATTCAATACTGGTAAATTCTTTTATTGTATTTTACTTCAAAACAAGTTGTTTAAGCGCCAAAAAAGTAAATAACGTCCATATCTTTGAAAGGCTTCATTTTTCAAAGAAAGCCTAAGGTGAATAATAGGTATCTAAATAGACTTTTTTTATCTCTAGTTTGTTTTTGCTTCTGACGACGAGAGCCGATATACCTTCTATGACTAAGGTTGCTATACTTCCGGCAGGATCCCGGATTTAAGGAAGTTTTCCCGTATCCCAGTAAATCATTAACTATCACGGAAAGCGTCAACAAAATCTTAAAATCAAATGTGATAAAGTTCGCAAAGTAAAAAAATAATACATTTATGCTTAATGTTAATCGATCAAATTTTTCGATTTAGCTTCGTTCGTTTATATCTAATTATTTACCTTCATTTATGTTATTTTGGTAATTATACAGAGTGAGTTTTAAAGAAATGCAAATATTTTAGAGGTGATATATTTCGAACCCAGGAACAGGTTTAAGAGTTTTTTTCGCAAAAAAAAATTGAAAATTTTGTATTCTTGGAAAAATTAATTTTTTATACTGTTTAGTGAAAATTGATAATTTATTTATTTTTATTTTATTTTATTTATCGTATGGTAAGCACATCGTTTAACAGACATTACAAAATAATACACGTAAAAATATAAACATATAAATATAAAAAGAACACGGTATATCACAAACAAAATACGCGCAACAGGAGACAAATACAGTGAGATTAAATACAAACGTCAAGATTACGTATATAGTCTATTGCAGCGTATATTGCAAATATACGCTATATATTGCACGTATATAGTCATCAGCAGTCAGGAAATCGGAGTAGTTTCCACCGTAAGCTCTTATCTCGCACTCCTCCACTATGTGGCGTACGGTTTGTCTGTCGGCTCCACAGTCGCATCTGAGTGATGGTATCTTACCTCATCTGTGAAGAGAGTCTGCACATCTTCCGTGGTTCGTGCGTATTCTGTTGAGGGATGACCATGTTTTGAGAGGCAGCTGGTACCCAGGCGGTTTTTTGGTGATGCAGGGGAGGGCTTGACAGTGCTCAGGACATGCCTCTCGCTCAGGACATGCCTCTCCCCTCGCTTGTTCTTTCCAGGACTCTACTAGGCTAAAGCCCATGTTATGTAATTCCTTGGCTGTTTTCATTGTTGGGTGTCTGGATCGAAGCCTATCCATCTCCAAGTCAGGTATGTCACGATGTATAGGGAGCTAGTTGTTGTTTCATTCCTCCTGTAATTCCCGGAGGAGAGCATTGTCTGGACGCAGATGCGCAGGTGGAATATGACTCAGGATAGGCAGAAAATGTGTTGGGTTGTTCTATAGTCCCGCTGACAATCTGCATCGTGTTATTCAGCTGCACGCCGACTTCTTCGTATGAGCGCTTTCTATTCATCCAGACTGGGCGCAGTATTCGCTGCTGGAGTAAACCAGTCCAAGAGCTGATGTATGGATGTGTCAGCCGAGGATCCCCAGGTAGTACCCACACAACTTGTGAAGGATACACGGCTGCAGTGTTTTCCAGATGCCGTTTATAGGTGAGCGCGATGTAGGAGCTAGTTGTTGTTTCGTTCTCCTGTAATCTCCGGAGAGCATTGCTCCGACGCAGATGCGCAGGTGAATATGACTCCAGTGATAGCAGAAAATGTAAGTTAGTTGTTCTCATAGTCCCGCTGACAATTCGCATCGTGTTATTCAGCTGCACGTCGACTTTCGCATGAGCCATTCATCCAGACCGGGGCGCAGTATTCTGCTGTTGAGTAAACCAGTCCAAGAGCTGATGTATGGAGCGTGTCAGCTGAGGATCCCCAGGTAGTACCACACAACTTGTGAAGGATATTAATTTGGCTGCAGGCTTTTCCAGATGCCAGTTTAGGGTGAGCGTTGATGTAGGAGCTGGGGTTGTTGTTTCGTCTTCCTGTACTCCTGGAGGAGAGCATTGCCCGGACGCATATGCGCAGGTGGAATATGACTCAGGATAGGCAGAAATGTGTTGGGTTGTTCTTATAGCCAGTCCCGCTGACAATTCGCATCGTAAGTTATTCAGCTGCACGTCGACTTTCTTCGTATGAGCGCTTATTCATCCAGACTGGGCGCAGCATCTGCTGTTGAGAAACCAGTCCAAGAGCTGATGTATGGAGCGTGTCAGCCGAGGATCCCCAGGTAGTACCACACAACTTGTGAAGGATATTGTTCCTCGTCTTTAATTTGGCTGCAGTGTTTTCCAGATGCCGCTTATAGGTGAGCGTTCTGTCCAATGTGACTCCAAGATACTTTGGATACTCGTTATGTTGGAGTCGATTTCCTTCGAAACGGACGTTAAGTCGTCTGCCTGCCGATTTATTACAGAGATGGAAGCATGTCGCTTCGGTTTTTCTAGGGTTTGGTTGCAGTCTCCATTTACGGAAATATGTACTTAAGGTCACCAAGTCAGACGACAAAGTTGCCTCCATTACCTCAAAGTTCTTATGCTGCGTCGCCAAGACCCAATCGTCTGCATATCCAAACTTCCTGGAGGATGTCTGAGGCATATCAGCGATATACAAGCTGAACAGCAATGAGGCCAGGACGGAGCCCTGTGGTAAACCGTTATTTAGGATCCTTTGGACACTTGTTTGTTCTCTCATTACCACCCGGAATGTTCTGTCAACGAGCATGTTATCTATAAGTCGGAGAGTTCTCAAACAAGGGATTGTTTGGCCGAGTTTGTATAGTAAGCCATGTCTCCAGACAGAGTCGTAGGCTGCAGACAAATCTATAAAAATAGCTGCAGTTTTAAATTTTCTTTGATAGCCAGCTTCTATGTATGTTGTTAGTGCCATAACCTGATCTGTGCAGCTGCGCGCAGGGCGGAACCCGGCCTGTTCTATGGGAACTGTCTTCATTATTTTGGTGGCGATGCGGTTATACAGAAGTCTTTCTAAGAGCTTATAGATTGAGCTCAGCAATGCCACTGGGTGATAGCTTTTCGGTTCATCGCTCGGCCTTCCTGGCTTCAATAGGGCGATGATTTTTGAGCGTTTCATTTGTTGAGGTATATGCTGTGTGTTATGATATCTGTGAAGAATTTTGCTAACCAGCTTCTTGCATATTTTCCACAGTGCATTGCAAATTGATAATATCTTGATAATATGGAAAAAATATATTTTTTTAAGTTATGTTTCTTTTATCCACCAGTCCCAAAAAATATTTTCTAATTCTATTTAAAACTCACCCCATTACCAGAAATTAACAGAAGAATTAAGTTAAAGGAGTAATTTATGGAAGAAACTCAATCATATTCAAATCTAGAATGCCACTTTATCTAAAGAATAAAACATTCGACCAATGTGTACTACCAGTCGTGACCTATGCCTGCGAAAGCTGGGCACTTAAAACGGACATGATAAGGAAACGGCAGGTCGTACAACATTCAATGGAACGAAATATGCTGGGAATAATCAAGAGGGAGCGTAAAATAATAGAGTGGATACGACAAAAGAAGAAAGAAGAAAAGAAGATATTTAACTTTCAAGCCGCATCAGCATCAAAGGCTATTTAGCCTCAGATAATAGATGTCATCCACAGAATCAAATTCCTCAAGTGGCAATGGGCAGGACACCTGGCAAGAAGGACGGACAACAGATGGACCACAAAAATTACAGCATGGTACCCACGAAGAATCAAGATACCTAGAAGAAGACCATACCTGAGATGGGACGATGATATTAGGAAATTAGCAGGGATAACTTGGGAGCGCATAGCCAACAATAACAACTACAAAGAAAGAGTATGTATGTATGAACCCAACTACAAAGAAAGAGTATGTATGTGGGCCCGCATAGACAACAGTGGGCCCAACTACAAAGAGGGTATCTAAATATGTGAGGGAAGCTACACCATAATTGGAAATGGTTGAATAAGCTGAAAACAATGATGATGATCATGAAGACTCACCCTGTGTAAAACCAGTTCTTTATATTGCAAATTTCTCTTTCAGTGACGAACAACGAGACTGTTTTCAACACGTCATAAAAGTGTTTAATAATTTGATTGATAATTGAAAAAAAAGTAATAAAATAATTCGTAAAATAGCAGGCAAGACACTTATGGATCGAAAAAGGAACGAGGATATCAGAACAACGCATAAAGTCCATCATATCAAAGAGTGGATATTACAAAGAAAGAAAGAATGGGACGAATACAAAAGCCGGGCATGGTCGAAGAGAGAATAGTGAAGACTGCGTCGAAACGATCGAATGACAATCTTCCAATAGACTGATACCGAATTTTCAATTTCCAAGGCATAAGATGCAAGAAAATAAAAGAAGAGAGATAGATACATCACATTCTGTTATCAAGTAGATGTTAAATAGATCTAAGCTGTACAATTTATATACGGGTTGCAGTCAAGCGAAAGAAAATCATTCGTTCCTGAGATCTCACATTTTGGTAACAAAAGTAAACGAAAAATGCTGCAGTGGTTTATTTTGGAAAAAATTTCCTTATCGTTTGTACTATGATACCCATGCTTGTTTTATTCAAATATTGTTATTCTTCTGAATAAAAACGGCTTCTGCCTGGCCTCTGATTTGTGTATTTGGCCTTTGGTTGATTTAACCAAATATAGTTTGCCATCTTCTCTTTTGAAATCTCTTTAATTTTCATCTTAGTATAATGATCTTCTAGTGTTTTTTCAGAATAAAGAAAATGGAAGCTTATATAATATGTTATAACAATTTTGTTGTAATATACATACTGATATGTGCTAAATATAAAAGTTATATAGGAATACACTCATTTTTATTTATGATATCATTCATCATACCACAAGGAGCAAGGAGGTGTATTGGTTAATTGTTTTTTCTTCCTAATTTGCCAGTACATACAGTCAATACAAAAGATTTATTAGACAAAAGATTCGTAATTACCAAACTAATTAAAATATTACTCATAGAATAATCCTCCAGAAGAGACTAACCTAAGATCAGTATGTATGACGTCAATATAAATAAAAAAATAGTAAACAACTAATTTACAAATTTTAATTGTGTTTTTATAGAACATTGATTATAAGTTTGATTTTTGGATATTCGTCTTGTCCATTTATTATGTTCTTGTTAATATATTTTATATTTAAAATTGAATATTTTGATAAATCCGCTATATAGATAAAAAGAGTGCAATGCACTATAATATGTTCTTGTATACTATAATTGCTGTAATATGTTGTAAAACACAAATTACACTTTGCGACAAAATGGGAATCGTCCAGCGGTCTAAGGTACTCGAAGAAATTTCTCAGAACTTACAACCGAGAAAAATCAAAGACTATTCTAGATCGCAGTAAGAACAATATTCTAATTGTCACGGGGTTTTTAATAAGATACTGTCTCCTCAACTAACATCTCAGTAGATTAGTGGGAGTAAAAATTCAAGGCCGTGACAAGACACAAGACACACGAAAGGATAAGTGGTAAGGACAGCCTACGACTTAGAAAAAATCGTCCGAGTTGAATGAAATTTGGTATGTCGATAGTTTGGACCAAGAGCAACTTGACCGTATACGACACGTGTCACTGTGACAGTTAGTTTTGACGTAAGAAACGTCAAAAGTTGATGTCAGATCGCGACCAGATTTGGTGGATAGGCTATACGACCGACGCGCGGCGGTGGACACGGTCCCACCCTACAAAGTTGGATACGACGCCGACGCGACGTTTCGTTTACATCTTCATCAGGATGGGACTAAGGATTTGATATTGATTAAAAATGTGGGTCGATTTCGGCATAATTGGAGACGGTTAATAGGATGATGTCAGCCCTGGGCGTTTCAAACCGATCGATGCCGCTCTAAATGGACAAAATCATCAGATTTTTCTTAATTATGGGTCGATTGGAACCGAACTCGGCACGTAGATAAAGGTACCCGAACTGGAGTCCCCAGACGGCTAGATGGTCATTTTAATACAAATTTTGGAAAAGTGAATCAAGTTATTTATTAATTTTTAATTTATTACTTTTTCAACATTTCAAACTACACTTTTCCAAACACGTCCTTCAAATCCTTCAATTCAATAGCTATTAATAAGAAGTTTCACTTCAACTATGCGCATATAGTGCACACACAATTTTTTGTTATTCTTTTTTTTTGTTTGTTTAAACACGGACGGGAGAAAATATTCTCTAGAGTTCTTGCCACTGACTAGCTGGTTTTATACTAGCTATAAGTTTTATATAGCTAGATTCTACATAACATTTTTGATTTTTAAATTTCTGTTTCAGTGGCGAAATGCCCAGGTAGCCGGCCACAAAGGTATAGACAGTATTTTCCTATATGGTATTCCTTGCATTGATACAGTACTAGTGTGATACTGATTATCGTGAGTCCACCGTACAGTCATTGATAAGAATTAACTATACAGCCACTCCTGCTGTAAACCTAGACCTTTGTAACAAAAGCAATTGAATGCATAGATCGCAAAATAAATGCAAATCTTGCGAAAGATTGAAGTCATTTTTACTTTTAACAGAAAAGAGCTTAGTTACATAAGTCATAGTGTAGTATTGGAGAAATTAAATATGATTATGTTACATTTACATTGTAATTCTGCTGTTCTATTGGTATCTCGATGATATTCTAGATTATCCCTTAATAGATGATTTTTTTATTATGTAGCGTTTTTAATTCACCCCTTTTAGTACAATTCAAAAGAAAAGTAAAAAGTTGTATAAAAAATATCAAAAATTTTCTGTTGAATTTTTCCTTACCGGTTTCTAAACTCTTTCGAATTTCTGGAGAATTTGAAAATTTATTTCAACAACATATTTCCATAAATCTTAAAATGTTCGAACAAGTGAATGGTAAGATTTAAAATCTGTACCCAGTGTTTTTCAAAAGTGTCTCAGCCCTATGACTGTTTTATTTTTTCAGATAAAAAAAAACGTGGTATTGGGTATGTTATTACATGGCCAAGAAACGTCACGAAAAACATACTATCAAAAAATGTATCTTTCCAAGAATCCCAGCCATGGTCCTCTAGATTGAAATTTAGATACAATTTTTTGACTGAAAATGTCAAAAGTTGACATGTGATATGTCATTCTATTCAGACTGTCGTTTTCTATGAAGTAAAAAAATATCGAGGTTACCGTTTAAAAATAAAAAGTTGTAGTAATTTTTGGATGAAACAGGAAGTGAGGGAATCTAATAATCTAATTGAATACATCAAACAATCTTGATTTACCTATATCATATTACTAACATGCCAAATCTGTTTTTTTATCTGAGAAAAAAAAATAAAAAAAATATAGCAGATTAAACTAATATTTAACTGTAGTGTTTCATCTTTACTTTGATTTAAAAAATTCACTGACCGAAAAACTTCTTTAGACGAAGTTCTTTTGAATGTTGGTATAGTAGTAAGATATTCTAGTACAGAAGGATTGAATATTTTAGTGTACTTGGATTCCCAAAAAACTTCAATTTTTTGCCTACCTAGAAAACTGATATAAATCCATCTTTGCCATATAATTAAAGTTACAAAATGAAATATAAAAAACAATAAACAGAAATAATACAAATGAAAGTAAAAAATGGTAAATAATTACTTTCAGATAAAGTAGTGTATTGCTAACAATTTAATTCACCCTAATAAATACTTACTAGTAGGTATTTATTGATATTTAAATAAAAATACACTAAAATCAGATAATCTTTAATTAATTTGAATAATTACACCGACCAATTCATTAGTCACACGAAATCCCACGAGAAAAATCATCGCAATAAATTGCGTCACTGAGAAAAAAAGCAGGAAAATATTAGCAGGCCTGTGAGCTTATGACATGACCAAGCGAATGTATGTGCTGCGATGCTCTGCAGTTAAGCAGTGTTGCCGGATATAGAATTTATTTGACCGATGGTAGAAAATACTGAAACTTAGTGATGAGTGAGACTAGTTCAGGTCTTGATCTTGCATAAAAAAACAAGACCAAGACGAGCGTTTGATCTGCGAGATCAAGATCGACCAGTGCAACTTCCGCAAGTCCAACAGAAATATGCAAGATGCATGCGATCTTGCAGTCTTGCGTTCTTCTTTTTTACGTTTATACGAAACAAGATACTTAGATATTTGTTCAAAATTATCGTTTTAATTTATTACAAATATTGCAAAATAAATACACTAAATCACCACAATACACCAAAACACTTTTACTTTTACACTGGACGGGCGTTTCGCTAACCATGTTAGCATCATCAGCAGATGATTATAAACTAAAGTACAATCTACAAGTTGAGCGTTTATATACTCGCTCAGTGGGCACCGAGTGGGCGTGGCAAAATCTAGCCAACCAAGTCAGAGCCTACTGAGCGTAACAGTTAGATTTCCGCCACTAGAGTAGTAGGAACAAAGAACTTGAAGGAATTGGACCGTTGACTCTGTTCATACTATCTTTACATTTATTAATTATGATGCTTTCATATGCATCTAATTGCCTGTAATTTGAGACTTGTTTAATTAATTTTAAATTATTAAGATCTATACAATGTTCATTATCAACAATATGTTCGGCAACGCAAGATTTATCCGGTCTACCATATCTTATCTGAGCTAAATGTTCTTTAAATCTAGTTAATATTGATCTCCTAGTTTGCCCAACATATTTCTGATTACAATCTTTACAAGAAATTTCATAAATACCCGACCTTTCCAGTGGAGGTGTTTTATCTTTTGGATTACCTAATAATTGTTGTAATTTATTATTAGCACTATACACAAGTTTATAATTGACATTCTTAAAAATTCCTTTTAGACCACGGGATAACTCTCTATCAAACGGCATCGAAAAATATTTAGATCTTTCTCCACTTGAAAAGTCGAATTTTCAGAAATCATTAACCTATACCTACGTTTTCTAATTAATTTATCAACTAGTGAAGGAGAATATCCATTACACTCAGCTACATTCCTAATGTAATCTCTTTCTATTTCATATCTTTCTTTGGAAAGTGGGAAACTAAGTTATCTATGAACTAGGAAATTTAAACTAGCCATTTTATGTTCAACACTATGATGTGATTCATTAGGAATATATCTGCGTGTGGTCGTATTTTTCCTATAGATATTAAATTCCAGGCAATTATTAATATTTCTAATAACTCATACATCTAGAAATGGTAATCTGTCGTTGTTCTCAATTTCATGCGTAAATTTAATGGAAGGAAACGATTATTTAACTTAGAAATAAAATTATCTATGGTGTCTGAATGTGTATCAAAAACAGCAAAATATCATCCACATACCTAAACCATACTCTTGGAAAATACTCAAACTCAATACAAATATTGTTTTTCCGACTATTGTATGGTTGCCAACTTTCAAACTAAATAATAGAGGACAAGAGGGTAAAAACCGCCACAGGCGAAACACCACCAAATGTTGTCAAGAATTGACCCAAAAGAAATTTAAATGTTTGTTGCGGTTGTTTGTCTTTCTTACTTTCTGAAAAATAGTTATACTCAAAGCTTGTTAAAATAGAACAAACGATTTTCTACAAAACTTTATTTCAACAAAATTAGTAAACATAGAAAAGCTAAACATATCTCTTCCACGAAAAAAAGACACACTGTTGCCTGATTAACAATTTTATTAAGTATTTATGGCGATAGAAGAATATTTTGAGAAAAGAGCGATCAAAAAAGAAGACTGTCCTCTGGAATGAGAGGACGGTTGGCAACCCTAGCCTATTGCATAAAATTTTAAAGAATGAAATACTGATTCAATATCATCATCATCATCATTTTCAGCTTATTCAGCCATTCTCAATTATGGTGTAGCCTCCCTTCACATACTCTCTCTTTGTAGTTGGGTTCATTGTTGTCTATTGTTGGTTTGGTTAGGGGGGCCCAAGTTATCCCTGCCAATTTCCTAATATCATGGTCCCCTCTGAGGTGCAGTCTTCTTCTAGGTCTCTTAATTGCCCTGGTACCCAAGGGTATAACTTTTGTGGTCTATTTGTTGTCCGTTCTTCTTTTTCCAACTATCCTGCCCATTGCCATTTGAGAGATTTGACTCTGTGGATGACACATGGGTCTTTTGTCGTATCCACTCTATTCTTCTACAGTCTCTCTTGGTTATTCCCAACATATTTCGTTCCATTCAACGTTGTGCGACTTGCAGTTTCCTTATGATGTCCGTTTTAAGTGTCCAGGTTTTGCATGTATAAGCCATGACTGGTAGTACACATTGGTCGAATGTTTTCCTCTTTAGATAGAGTGGCATTCTAGATTTTAATATGATTGAGTTTCTTTCATAAGTGCTTCATGCTAACTTAATTTTTCTGTTAATTTCTGGTAGAAGAGTTCCAGAGC
Organism: Sitophilus oryzae; assembly: GCF_002938485.1. Lineage (NCBI taxonomy): Eukaryota > Metazoa > Arthropoda > Insecta > Coleoptera > Curculionidae > Sitophilus > Sitophilus oryzae. The sequence continues at coordinate 1,574,383 of NW_022146029.1, forward strand.
TGTGTATTAGTTTTCCCAAATATATATATTCTTCCACTATTTCCATTGTTGTGTTATTTATTAGAATGAATTTTCTTTCCACTAGTTCGTTGTACATTACTTTAGTTTTTGCTAAATTCATTTTGAGACCAACTTTATTGCTAGCTGTATTTAGTTCATTAATTTGTGCTTGTAGTTCTTCAGAACTATTGGCAATTAGACTATGGTATCACCGAATCTTAGATGGTTAAGATATTCTTTAACTATTTTAATCCTTTGTTGGTCCGGTACAGTTGACGGAAGATTTCTTCTAATGTTGCTGTAAACAGCTTCGGGGATATCGCGTCTCCCTTTCGTACTCCTTTGCCAGTTGGTGGGTTGTTTTATATCATTATCAACCCCATTCTGGGGTTGTTTTATATATCATTAATCTTACTTTGGCTTCTTTGATAATTCTATTGTAATGTAAATCGTATATAAACATTTGAATATAAGCAATACTTTGATCCGAAAAAGAAAATATTAAAACTGGTGACCAAAAAAATAAGGCTTAGCTAGGGAAAAATCCAACTTGGCAACGACGCATTTAAAGCTGTATAGGCTGTAACATTTGACATTGAACTGTAACTGTCGAAGCCTCTCGCGATCGGGTCGTTCTGCGGCTGGCCGGCGGGTCGCCGTTAATTGAATGGTGTTCTAACATTAATTAGCGCCGTTCTAAATGGAATCGGTTTCTGGGAAATCGGCGTAGGAGGAGGATACTATTTTCAGCCAGGTTTTCTGAATCAATCGACGAGAACCGGCAAGGCGGAATATGCACTGCCCTGTTTCGCGAAAGGGCTGGCGATTCCCTGAAGGAAAAGTTTGTCTAGTAACGGTTTCAGGGGAATTTCGATTTTAATTTCTCGTAGGCAAAATGACTATTTAGGTTAATAGATGAATTATGCTGAACTATCGGAATATTTTCGATCAATTAACCCCACGTCTATTCTAGCTTTGAAATGTTACAGTGGATGTATTGATTATTTAATTATATTTGCAAGTCGCAGTGTTCTGAACATTCATTATGTTTATAATGTTTGCTTTATATATATACAGGGTGTCCCAGAAATAAGTGCAAATATTTTAAGGGGTGGTAGATCTCGATAAAAGAAACATATTTTCTCTTTATCGTTTTCAGAAACAAGTCCAAAATAACGGAGTTACTTTTTACTTTGAAAAATTTCAAAAAAAATATTTTTGCTTAAATTTTGAGAACCACTGGATCTTTCTGGATTTTCTTTCTTGTAAATTTAATCTACTACCTATGTTGCATATTATTATCAAAAAATTATGTTTTTAAATAAAAACTAAAAAAAATTCCAAAAATTTTCAAAAATTTCGAATTTTCAAAAATTTTTTGCGAAAAAAACTCATAGGCGTGTTTCTGGGGTTGAACTCTACCACCAGTTAAAATATTTGCACTTATTTCTGGGACACCCTGTATAAAATTTAAAAATAAAATACAAGTGACTTTTCCACCATCTTCTGGTGGCATCAAAGTTGGCACCATGATTTTCATTTTCTGATTTTCTTCTATTCTTCTTTTTTTCAATTAATTTTCTTTTTTTCTCTCTTTCTTTTTCTTTTTTTTGTGTTTTATATTTTTTTTTATATTTTTTTTTATACATTATTTTTTTATACATTATTTTGTTTTATATTTTTTTTTATACATTATTTTTTTTCTTTTCCTTCTCGTGCGGTCTTCATTAACGGAGGCTGACGATTACCCTCTTAAAGACATCTCAGCCATGACTTTTTCTTCCTTCCGATTCCTCTTCTTCTATACACTCTATCCTGCATAATTACTTGTATGAAGTACTTATTGTGTCGTAATAACGGGTGGTGCACCGTCGTTGGAAACATAGGAAATCTCATGCAAATTTTGAACTGGATAATAGATTTTTTAAAGGTTTATGTATGGTAAATACTAATAATTTTGGACCAGCCGATTTTGAGTAATTTAAAAAGGATGGCATTTATTTTTATATTAAAACCGAACAGGTAACAATCAAACACCAGTCAAAAACCGACAACCTCAAGTTTGCAAATTATGATTTTGTCATTATCACGTAACTCCAAACCAAACCAAAACATGTCAGATACACTGTCTAAGCTATTTCCTGCGAAGTACCATTTTATCATGTTCACTTTTTCTTTATGTATATAACAATACATTATTACTAGTACTGAATATTAAAATTAAGTTAGGTTTGAAAATGACGTTGACAACTTAAGGTGTGTCGGTTTTTGACTGGTGTTTGATTGTTACCTGTTCAGTTTTAATTTAAAAATAGATGCAGTTCTTCTCAAATCACTCATAATTGGCTAATTCAAAATTGTTCAAATTTGATATGTTTATTGTTTAATTACCAAACGTAGACCTTAAAAAAATCTATTTACGACTTCGCTATAAAATCAATAAGGGAACCAATATTTGAACAGTTCAAAATTTGCATGGTATTTCCTATGTTTCCAACGAAGATGCACCACCCGGTATATGATCAAGGTACGAGTGTCTTGCGCCTTTTAATTATTTTCAAGAGTCTTCTTTCACTGCGATTATCCCCAGTATTCCTCCTTAGAGATACTCGCTGTCCATTGTACTTTTACCTACATCTGTACATCTATTCATGTTTCCACTCCATAAAGTAACTTATTTATTACAACATTACAAAATGAAAATTGAAATTTTTTTTTTTTTATATTAAAATCTATTTTTGAAAATAGATTTTTCTTCTTCCTTTTTAGTCTCCTTTCGAGGTTAGCGATCCAACTGGCTATGATGGTGTGTAAAACTGCACCTCTAAAAATTTCAATTGATGTTCTTCCGAACCAACGCACAGATCTTAAGCCAGGATTTCTGCCCACTTTTCACTCCTCTCCTGCCTTCAATTTTACCATTAATGACCAGTCTGAGCACCTCGTATAGTTGTGACCTCACATGTGATATTGATAGAAGCTCTTTATCTTTGCCTATCCACCTGAGAACCTGTGCTCGATGCATCTCCCAATAACCCATCCTTCATGTCATCCCTAGATAATACCGCAGATAGAAACTCACCGATGCGCTTTACTTCTGTAGACCGCGGTAGATAACCGCTTTATTCAAAAGTATCTGAGCCAGATAGGTAGATAGGATCTTCGCTATTCTCCCCTTTGCTTCTGCTGGGATTATACTCGTTGGATAAGTAAGGATCGTTAAACTCTTACTTCCTTCTCATAATCACTCTAAGCCTTGACAGCATTTGACCATATTAAACCATGATAATAAAAGCCTTATTTATTGCCCAAGAAATTCCAAATAGAAATAAATACCGGATCGTGTTCCATAAAAAATATAACTTGGTATGATCTTAGTTCGTGACACACCCTGTATATTTTTGGAAATTAATTTAAATTAAAGCACATTGCCTCTCTACATATACCATAAAAAGGTTTATTTTCTACATCTTTCCGTTTTCGTAGACTCAACCGAGGCGAATGAGGTGCGCCACCCTGTATAAAACGTGAAAAAAAATGCAAGACCACTAGAGTCTTGCATGCTTTTGTCTTGGTTTTAAAAGTCTTGCTCTGGTTTGTCTTGGTTTTGCAGATCTAACGCTAGTCTTGATCTTGATTTCGGTCTCATTTTTTTGCAATACCAAGACCAAAAACCGCTAAGATCAAGCCAGTCTCGGCTCAATCATAACAACGATGACATATTATTTTTGGCGAAAAGATTGAAACTCTTGTATTATAATGTTCCCCTGCAGATTGCGCGAATATACCCACATTCTTATTCCCATAGAACATGCTAAAAGGAATAAATATTATTGCAAAGAATAGTCTGCAATCTATCTTTCAGATACATAAACCTGTATGGTTAAAATAAATAATAAATAAGTAATTATCTTAATTTCTAATTTCATACCCGGGTACTATTTTTTATTTTCTAACATCATTTTGTTTTTGTTAACTTGAACATTCTGATAAATTTAACTAATTCTATAAAGGAAAGTATGTCACGGTATGATACTAACAAAGGTGTGAAATATGCAATTCTGACAACCTGCCTACATGTTTTTCGATCAGTTGTGTTAGAAATATCGATTACGTTAAAATTATAAAATCGGAAAAATATTCGTCAAAATCAAATTATACTGAAAAAAAATTGTTTTCTCAAAAATGGTTCATCGCTAACTTTTTATTTTTTCAGATAAAAAAAAAAACAGATTTGGTTATTTAGTATAAGACATAAATAAGGACTGATTGACGTACCAATAGCTTTCGGTCACTGGTTCTTGTTTCACCAGAAATGGCTACCACGTTTGATTTTTAAATGGCGACAACCTCGGTATTTTTTTTTTGCTTTATTCGATTGAAAATGACACTCTGAATAGAATGAATTTTCATTATGTCAACTATGACATTTCGGCCGTCAAAAAAAATTTGTATTTTAAATTTCAATACAGAATGCAATTACTATGTTTCATAACGACAATTTGATTCGAACTACCAAGTATGTGATACCAAATTATTCATAAGAAATGCTTTTTTGCCTAATGTTGCTTATTAGCCACCCTCGTTCCGTTCGAAAAAATTGAAATTATATTAAAAATTCGATTGGGGCATTTTTAACCGGCTGGGACAAGACACGAAAAACATTAAACGATCCTCTACTTTTTTCAAAGAAAATGGAAATGTATTCGAGTTCAAAAGTATTTGAAGGCAGAATTATTTTATTCTAAAAATCATCGGAATCTCCTTTCGCTAGATCTGAGTTTAAGACGACCTTTAAATCATCATAAATATATTTTTTTTCTTTTTGGTTACCGTGAAAATATCGTTCAGGATGATGAAAAAAAATTTTGAGGTGGAGTAGATTTTAATATTAATATTAAGAGGTGTCTTATCGTGATTTTCTATTTTCCATTTTTTTTTTTTTTTTTGAAATATTTTTTCATTTTTTAAATTTATTGCGTTCTAACAAATCAAAGTTTTGTAAAAATCAATACATATTCTTGTAGGAAATTGAACGATCTTCAAAAAGATCTGACATGAATTTTCATTTAATCAACTCGTTTGAAAGTTATTGAAAGTTAAAGTTCAACTCAACAACAATGAATTATTGATTAAGTAATTAGGTTACTACTATTTATATTTTATTATAATTTGTAAACTATCTACCATTTCAGAAATAAAGATTTTTGATTTTATTTTTTTGAACTTCAAAATCTTATATGATAACTTCCAATATTTTTTTATATTTTTGTCACGAAATAATGGCTCAAAATAATAAAATATCATATTTTATTTTTTATTTTTTTTATTCGATATAGAATATGGTATTTTTAAAATAATCTATACTATATAAAATCAATAAAGTGACTGTCATACTGATTAATCACGATCCTGCTCAAACCACTCAACGTAAAAAGCTCAATTTTGACATACAGGTTGTTCTAGGGTGTAGGGTTCGATAAGAAGGGATTTTTTCGAAATTCCAGTTCTAAGGGGGTGAAACCTTCCATCAAATATTACAATATTTTTTTTATTTAAAAACAGGTAAGTTTCCGAAATAACGCTTAAACACGTATATTTAATTTTGTTTTTTACCATATTTTACAGATTTTTTTAAAAATATATGCAAGTGTTCGAAAAATCTGATCATTGATTAATCACGGTCCTGCTTAAAGCGCTTGACGTAAAAGCTGATTTTTGGAAAACAGATTGACTTTAGAGTGAAGAGGTTCGATAAAGAGGATTTTTCGACACTCGAATTCTAAGGGGAAGTTGAGGAAACTATCCGTCAAATATTAAAATATTTTATTTAAAAACCACGGTGAGTTTTCGGAAAAACTCTTAAACACGTATAAACCCATGGCT